>NC_141785.1:20705145-21017755 GCF_054643075.1 Acanthaster planci | reverse complement strand
TGAAACCAGCTTAGTCATACATAAAGGCAAAGCCGGTAGCGGGGTACTGTGTTTGATCATAGATCCATCAAGTGTTATAAACTCTGGCCCTTGGTAGCTCGCCGCTCAGCACTAACTTGAAGACAGTAATCATGGATATTAAACCGGTGTTGTTTCTGCTTCTGGTCGCTGTGGCATTGGGTGAAGCCCAAAAGAAATGCTGTTTCCCTGACCAATTTGAAATCGTCGACGGTGAGTCTTAACTTTCAACCTCAAGAAAATCATTCCAATGTTTGAATTAAATTTCCTGCTACCTACTCAGTGAAAACTGTCGTTGTTCGTTACCTCCCCTATGCATCTTACAATTGTCGAGTAGTTTTTGAAAGAGGGAGGGACTACTCTTATATTTTGTAAGCTGCCAGGATAATGTGCACATTATTAACCAATACCTTCGTGGTTCTACGCGATTTTTCTTAGAGGGTCACTCTAGCTCTACAACCGTTGCATGTCTACTTATAAACGTGAACCGATATCTTCCTTTAGCTCTTTGTAGAGCCTGATCGTTTTGGCAATGCTTATAATCAGATAAATAACCTGTTAATAAAAATAACTTCCGAAGAATCTTTGTTAATTACCCCAGAGTCCACCCCTTTTTGTATATACTTTCCAGGTCAGATCGTGGGTTTCGTCCAATCGGGACAAGGTACGGCGGTGACGCAGTCTTCGCAGGCGGCTTTTGACTATACCAACAGACGAACGGGTGCATTGCTTCAATCCTCGGGTTCCAGATATCAAACCATCACGGACTACAATAAGGTTAAAATGGAAACTGCTTTCTTTCTTTCTTGTAACACACTTTGTCAGAACGCGTGAAATTCCTCGTCAGGTATCTTCCCCCACACTTTTCAATTTTTGCCATCCCAAACGTTTTTGGGGTTATAAACAGGAGTGCTTCAAGCTCTCTTAACAGTGTCAAGTGACGCCATGGATTTTTAAAGCAAACGTAGTTGATATTCAGCCCCTTACCATGTTTCATACAGATTAATATGTGTTACAACACAAACAAGACTTTAATTCCTTTTTTCATTAGAAGAAAAAAGAGGGTTGGAGTTTTTCAATTCTTAGAAAACACTCTCATCAACGGTTGCACGAGGGCTTTATCACATAAGGCACTTCTTGCTAGTAGAACACCGGTACAAAAATGTATCCTTCAAAACCATCCGCCAACAATGTTTTGACGAAATGTTAGCAAATTATATTCCGAACGAGCCATTAAACATGGAACGACCTACTTCAAGAAAATATAGAAAAGTGGGATGCATACATTGTACACAAAGCTATTGAGACACGCCTATGCTGTCTTAGTATTACTAATTTATTCAGGCTTTGAATGATACCATGCTTTGCCTCATGAATATGGAAATCTTCAACATCTAAAATGTTGAAATTACTTCTATATACTTCAACAAATGAGGTGAAGGTTATCGTAACATGGAACTAGAGCTGTGCGTCGTGTACAAATCCTATTAAACAATCCCATTACATGTGCGCGATCCCTTCCTGTAAAACTACAGTATGTGTTCACGAAAAGTTAAGCGTACCGTTCACGATTGGCGTTGATTTTTTGCCACATTTTGTCATTTTGTGATATGTTTGTGAAAGTTTTCTCTTTTTTTTTATCAAACCCGAATAGGCGGTCATGTACACCATCAACTTGACTTTGAAGACATGCCAGAAAACAGCACTCCCAAATAGGACAATGGACCACTGCGTTCCTAGTAAGTAGCTCCCTGAGCGAATACTCCAAGACGATGGTGACATATTATTTACAATCTGTCACCGATCGTCTCAACGATCCCTTTCAGTGGAACACCTCAATAGTGCCATAAAAAAAGAATGTAGTATATGTAGTTGTACGTACCATAGTACATATTTAGCCCGAGAAGGAGCGGAAAAAATCACATAGGCCTATTGTATCTCTTATGCATACAAAGCTTCGTACATGTAGTAATACAGAATCCGCCGCGCTTTCAGTCGATACTGCGAGCTGTGACTTGCCCATACTAAATACAGTGCGTTGGTAGAGTGGTAGACACTCCATTTGTCTTTTCTGTCGGTTCATGTCGATAAGGTTTGCACCACGACGGGGAGGTACCACCAAACCTTGACAGCATTTGACACTGTTTGTTGAGCTTACGCCATGGATTTTTGTAATCACGTGACATATGAGCATGCCCTGTGTCCATAGGGCTTCGTCGCTGCTTATTATTTTTATTGCGTCTTTAGCTGTGAGACTGGGACTCTGCCAGTTATAACACGTGAATACAGACAGACTAGCCGTAGCCGCAGAAGCCTGTTTCAGACACGGCCTTATTCTGTCTTTCCTATGTAGGTAACGCCACCTATAATGGCCCTTTCTATCTTGGAGATAACAAGCTCACTGGGGATTCCTTCAGCTTCAGCCTAAACGTAGAAGGTGATGTAGTTAACGGGACCCTGTCTGTCACAGAGGGGGACTGTATCCCGGTGGGTGAAACGCTCTTTGGAACATTTGGAGGAAGTAAGCATGTAAATGATATGTATGTGTTTTACTGGCGTACTTCGCAAAGTTGGACTTCCGTCTTTGATCTCGAGACAAATCTCGTCGGATGCTAATTTTGAGTCATAAAGCTTCAAACTATTAATCAATCTAGATCACATTGGTTCTCTTCACTAAAGTTAACGAGTATCTGCGTACAGAGAAGTGACCCCAAGAATCTGACTTTTGATATGATATCTCAAAGAACGATTTAGGCCACGATTTTATGTCCATGAATAAATACGATATGTACTTTCAAGCGCTCTATAAATCATTTTGGAGTCTTCACAAACCACATTAGACATTACAGCCGTGCGTAGGTTGTCTTTTCGTTCGTTTGGTAGTTCACGACAAAATCTAGAGTTCATTTTCTAAGAGAAATGTTATAACTCCATCTTTATTGGTTTTATGTTAATCTTTCTTCAAATGTGTGGGATCAAAACTTCCTGAAACTCTTACAATTTAGGCCTATCAAGGAATATTTCTTGTTGCATTGTTCTGTTTCTAGGACAAACGCTGATTTTAGCGGGATATGTCAACTATTCCCCTGGGATCAAGGACCCTTCCAAGTATTTCAACGTTCCCAGTTACTGCTCTACGGTAAGTTCACAACTTCATATTGGCTGATAACAGAGACCGCTTTTGAATGACTTGGCTAGGGCAACTTTCATAGGCACACGTGTTGTTTCCAAACGTAGCCTAGTAAATTGGACACAGCTTGTCCAAACAGAACCCGTTAGCGTGTCCGCTTGTTTTATTGTATAGCTTATTTTGTAAAGTGAACCCTTTAAAACTTTTTGATTTTTTTCTGACGATGATATTATTTACTGTACAAACAATAGTTTTATTTGTTATTTATTTAGGGGTCTTTCAGCTCGGAACTGGATGAGGCGCTTGCTCACGTGACCCGTACTTTCCTGTTCTAAGTGCACCCCCCCGGCGACTGTACGTGGACCGGAACCGATTTATTACCTGAAGTTAAAGCAAGAATCAGTTTGATTTGATTGATGCAATTCTTTAATGGTACATGTTAAATGAAAGGCAAGCAACAAAAAGTCTACTTTTTAAAAATAAGGGTCAATGTCTTGAGCCATTTGTAAAGAGCGTTACTGACATTTTGCTCTCCTTCTACGATGTCAATTTTTCTCACTTAATTTTTGAGACAGCAGAAGCACAAATTTCAGAACTTCCAAGACGGTTGACAGATTAACTCATTCCAATCTGGTCATTACCCTCTATCGGTAATCTTAAGTTACAACCTTTGTCTACTTCCACACTCATTATGGTATGCCTTCTGTACATCCATGCTAAAGCTCGTGATTTGCTACCATTTGTTGGATGGATAAAGCTCCTGGATTAAGCTTTATTTCAGAGGAAGACTGATGAGAATTGTCAGTTGCAGGAATTGAACATTTAAGCAGGCCAAAATGTTGTAATAAGACGTGTTTGGGCACATGCAGAAGAATTGCTTTAGGGACATTATATGGAGGAAAGTCATGTTTTCAACATTTGCTTTCCTATGAGGTTTGGATTCGGTCTTCTCAAAGCATGTTACTATAATTCCATTATTTCTTCATGAAGAAAATTAGTAATGTAGAAAGGTACAAAGTGCTACACAGTGATTGAATCGTAAATTAAAAAGTCAAATCCGTCAGTTAAGATTGATGCGTTTTCTTATGTGTCAACTCTTAACATAATGGTGTGTGTTTAATAAGCAAATAGTTGATTAGTTAGACAAAGGTTTACGCAAGAAAAAGAAACATAATGTAAGTTATTAGAAATTTCCAAAGCTTTTTTATGATTAAATGATAAAGAATGAGATCAGTGGCATAAATTTGTGTCGGAAACATCTATGCAGAATCTTACCTCAGAATGGAATATCTATGGCGTTTTCTTTGTTGAATATTGAATGCGTTTTAGTTGTTGGGAAGTAGGAAAAATTCTGCACAAAAGTGGGGGATTATTCAAAAGGCCACTGCCTCCTCAAAAGTGGGGGATTATTCAAAAGGCCACTGCCTCCTCAAAAGTGGGGGATTATTCAAAAGGCCACTGCCTCCTCAAAAGTGGGGGATTATTCAAAAGGCCACTGCCTCCTCAAAAGTGGGGGATTATTCAAAAGGCCACTGCCTCCTCAAAAGTGGGGGATTATTCAAAAGGCCACTGCCTCCTCAAAAGTGGGGGATTATTCAAAAGGCCACTGCCTCCTCAAAAGTGGGGGATTATTCAAAAGGCCACTGCCTCCTCAAAAGTGGGGGATTATTCAAAAGGCCACTGCCTCCTCAAAAGTGGGGGATTATTCAAAAGGCCACTGCCTCCTCAAAAGTGGGGGATTATTCAAAAGGCCACTGCCTCCTCAAAAGTGGGGGATTATTCAAAAGGCCACTGCCTCCTCAAAAGTGGGGGATTATTCAAAAGGCCACTGCCTCCTCAAAAGTGGGGGATTATTCAAAAGGCCACTGCCTCCTCAAAAGTGGGGGATTATTCAAAAGGCCACTGCCTCCTCAAAAGTGGGGGATTATTCAAAAGGCCACTGCCTCCTCAAAAGTGGGGGATTATTCAAAAGGCCACTGCCTCCTCAAAAGTGGGGGATTATTCAAAAGGCCACTGCCTCCTCAAAAGTGGGGGATTATTCAAAAGGCCACTGCCTCCTCAAAAGTGGGGGATTATTCAAAAGGCCACTGCCTCCTCAAAAGTGGGGGATTATTCAAAAGGCCACTGCCTCCTCAAAAGTGGGGGATTATTCAAAAGGCCACTGCCTCCTCAAAAGTGGGGGATTATTCAAAAGGCCACTGCCTCCTCAAAAGTGGGGGATTATTCAAAAGGCCACTGCCTCCTCAAAAGTGGGGGATTATTCAAAAGGCCACTGCCTCCTCAAAAGTGGGGGATTATTCAAAAGGCCACTGCCTCCTCAAAAGTGGGGGATTATTCAAAAGGCCACTGCCTCCTCAAAAGTGGGGGCGGGTAATTGAATATTCCCATCCCCCGGGATTCACGCCCATGAATGGATCACATAAATGAACGTGGTAGGCGTACATCTGGGTTTGGAGGTCAACGCACAAGTTCCCTTGAAAGCAGACTTGAAAAGTTAACATTAATATCTGGATGTAGCGACCCCCCCCCTTTGTACATTGCGTGATTCTGCACTGCAATTGGTAGTAGGCTTCTGATTCGTTACAACATAGAGGTCAGTATGTCGATCTGGCATAATTGATCGCTAAATCTGCACGCATCATGTGCGAGCTGTGGACTTAGGTCTTGTAAACCAAAGTACCATCGTTAGCTTTGTGTCATTATTGTGTCGTGTCATCCTGGGTTGGATTAATCGAATAGTTCAACCGCTCTGATCCAGACATACCAAATTTCTCCCTTCCTCCAACCTGTCCGGCGTCTTACATCATGAGTATGAAGTTAATGCTACTCCCGCTGCTGACTGTGGTGGCAACCAGTCTGGCCCAGCAGAAATGCTGCTGGCCTGATGTTTTCGAAGTGGACGCAGGTAAGTTATATACTGTAGTCGGGGAGAGGATATCCCTATTTCTGCTATCTGTTCCTGAAGAAAACTTAACTCGAACATTATAAAAGTATATTTTAAGCCGTCTTATTATTGTGAAATTATACATTCCTCTTGTCAATTAGTTCCCTCTTCTATTTTGTTTTTATGCTGAATTACGTTAAACGATCCACGCCCCTTGCAACCTTTTGTCCACGCCCCTTACAACCCTTTGTCCTTGTCTGGCCAATATGCTGTCATTCATTGCCTATGACACTTTCTTACATGGTTCTTTAGGCATTTAAAATACAACAAATAGTTCCAACAAGTAAGCATTTTGCCGAGTCAAATGAGGCCTTAGCGAAAGCCTATACTATATATTTGGTATGTAGGCCTAAACGCGCATTTGTAGCTCGATCGGAAAACCTGCCACAGTATTACAACATTCAATCCTCTGTTGTTTTTTTTTATTTGTCAGTAACAACGGTTGGCTCAGCTTTGGGTGGTAAGGGCACGGTCTCAAAGGAAAACCTCCACCTTGCGTATGATTATCCCAAACGGCGTTTGGCCGAGGTAACATACAAAATGGTTGCGGGGCAACGGACTGAATTCCGAATACTTCTTGAATATAACACAGTAAGTGATACAACCGACATTATTCGTAGGTCGACCGTATTCAATTTTTGAAACAAATTATTGTATCTGTATTAACCATGTTTAACATTGCTATCACATGAAATGTACGTTTGAGACCGGCCAAGCATGACTAATTCTTCTCCGCGGTCATTAGATGCGATTTTCCCCTGTCGTTTGACCTCGTTGGACAATATTTGTGCATGAGATCAATCCTTATTCAACTGATGAAAAACTCCAATCTGGTGCATTGCCATGGATAACAAGCCGTACACGTTCATTTTTTGCAGAAGCATGTTTTCAGTGATAGTTCAGTGATAGGAAGTACATAAAGACCAAGTAAATGTGGTAAGAAACGTATTTGTGGGTTGTGTCACAACCTGTGAATGTGGTTTTGAATGACTGCTGTTCTGTTTCATCCCTACATTTACCCAGGAAGTAGAATATACAATCCAGTCTAGTCCAGTTGTGTCGACTTGTACGAAGGCCAGTCTCCCACCACAAAGTAAAATGCCACACTGTATTCCTGGTAAGTGGTGTATGTTTCATATCAACCAACAAGAATTTCAATCGTGCCAAATTGAAATTTACAAACGGGAAGATACGATACCAAAAATCTTACCTTGGATTTTAGTCAACTGTCTTTCATTCCTTAAATTATTTCCACACAGCGTGACTCCTTAATGTTCTGTTTGACAGTTACGAATTCTCAGATCGATTTCGCTTTTCAGGTGATCGCGGTTACCGATATGCTATACATCTCGAATTTGTCTGTGTTTTCATTTTAATTGTTGTTTGGTTCGTTTGTCGTGTTTTTAACAGACACAGCAAGCTTTCTGGGATCGAGCTACTTCGGTTATAAAAAGTTGAATGTGGACTTTTTCCAGTTCTACATGGCGCAGTCTATGGGCAACGTAACGGAGGTTGTTTCAAAGGGCGACTGCATTCCCGTTAGCACTACGACAGTCGTTCCGATCGGTATGTTACAATGGCAATCCGGAGACCAACTGTCAGTTCAAAATGTACTTTCATTTTATGCATTGAGCTGAGACCAGGGATCGATGTATTTTCTGAAAGCTGAGGGTCCAGGGTCACTCTTAAAACTCACCTTTACTGGCTCTAACATACTGAAGCTGGTTTTCCTTGGGAAAACATCTCAATTGCCGACACAATCAAATATCTCTAACAGTATTTAGCTGAACCAAAATACCAATAAAATAAACGATGTGAAACGTAGTGAAACGATTTTGGTCTCCAAACAAATTCAACCAATACGAACAGTAGAGACCCATGATTATCAGTACACACGTGTACTTCATTCTGACAACTGTTGCTCACTTATAAGAAAGAGTTAATAAATTTGTCTTTTTTTATATCTTTCAGCTCAGTTAATCGCGAACATCGGCTTCGTCAATTACACCCACGGAATCATTAACCCCACGAAATATTTCAACATACCCACTTACTGTCCTAAGGTAAGATACGCATATTGGAAATGAAATCTTTTATGTAAAGCACATGCAAGTTGGAAGATAAGGAGTCAATTAGTCTTTGACAAGTCTCTCTGTGCAATCAGAGTTTATTTTTGGAAGGTACCGTTTCTATGTGTACGTGTATTCCACTATTTCATGTCATAAGTTTTATTTCCCACAGACTCCTACTGATGAGCTGGAAATGGCGGAAGTGACTCCCAGACTCATCCGACTTGTATAAAAATGGACTGGCCCCGCACAGTAACAACACCCTTGGCTATGTAGGCCTACAACCACGCCTCTACGGCATACACTCGATGAAGTTTTCCTCTTAGCATAGAAAGAAGAACGTCGGCTGATAATGACAATGATAATTGTTACATTATGAATGATGATTTAACTTTTAGTCAATTCTTCATTCCTACATTTAGAGGCACTTTTTCTTGAAAACGGGTCCAGTGGCGTATATCTGTGTTGGAAATTGGGGGGACAGGGATTGGAAAAGGTGCGGGGTGACTTGCCCGGAAATGGAAATTTGGAAAGCGGGGGGGTACCAGATATACGATATAGGAATCGATGTTCATGATAAAGATGTACATCAGTAATGTGTATCAAATTCATGCAAAATCTTACTTCAGAATGGCATATTTACGCTTTTTAAAATGGTTTTCCCTTTTAATAGTGATATTGCAAAAACTTTAGTGGTTGAAAATCCTGCAAATTCTTCACAATCTGCCTGAATTTGTTTTGATCATCAAAAAAGTCAATGATAAGTCTCAAAATCAGTGTATACCACAACCTATGTCAGACCCATGGACGCAGTTCCATGGCCCACCAGATTCTTTCGATGAGGCAAAAGTGTTACGTATCGATGTTTGAGAGTAACGAAAGTGGCGACTCAATCTTATAACAAAAGATGAATATTTTTTATGATTATAGTTTTTTTCCCCGAAGTGTCTGCAATGTTTTGTGTCACAAGCACTTTTGTGTTTTGCATGTACATTTTTTGGAACTTTTGTGTGCATTTCTTAAAAGATCTTATGAACTGAGAGTGTTTGTAAGTTTATTGTTGAATGCATTTTGGACCAAAGAACCATGATTGTATCAAATAGCTTTTTTTAAACTCCGTTGTGATTTGCAATGACGATGATTGCAAGTGCATAATAAAAATGCCAAAAAAAATAGTTCATCCGAAAAGATTTAGTGATCGATATTTGTTTATATAAATGTGTTCTGCTACACTATTTGGTCGGAAGAAAGACGGACAGGCGAGTGAAGTGTAAAATGTAAAAGCCTAGGTTCCAAGACGCTGCATAATTTTGGAGTCATAGTCAGTGCCTTTAACAGCATATTCCGTCTGAAGGTCAGAGGTCATGTTCATGGCTGCTCGCACCGATGCATTGTTCCATCAATGTGCATTGATCACAAGGTCTGTTCGTTCTTTGCACTTCGTAACTCGACAGAATCGTATGTGTATTTTCCGCTTTGTTGACTGTGTCCACGAATGATAAAACACCAGGCCGTACGTGTTCCGTAAAACCTCTTGATCCATCATTGAAAGATGGATGTGAAGTCGTTGCTGTTCGCGAATCTGATGTTGGTTGCGATGGCAACCACTCTGGCTCCAAAGAAATGTTGTTTTCCTAACCAATTTGAGTCCATAGATGGTAAGCATGCTTGAAATCAGTTCAGCATTCTCGATTGTTTTTAATCCTTTCTCAGTGTACAGGAGATGAGTTCAAGTTTTTGCTTGTGTGATTGCAGGGATAATTGCATTTGAACATTCCCGTGATGTTATGATCTCGTCAGAAGCGCTATGACGGTGAATCATATCGGGGACTCCAAATTTCGCACGACTGTTGCTGCCATGGGTGCCATTTCGCATGACTTGATCTAACGTGGTGGTAGTGCTGCATATATCCTGGGGCAAGACTAGTCTTTGCACTGCATTGTGCACGGCTTGACCCTTGACCTCAAGACCATTGAAAGTGCCGTTTGGATGTCGAAAGTACGGTGGCCCACAACTTTCACGGCAAAAGCAAAAGGGTCACGGCAGAATTAAGCAAAAGCGCCACGGCACGTGACAGTTGTGGGCCACCGTATGAAAGCAACTTTTCATTGTCTGCATTGACTTCATGCTACTCTGCGAGTCCTTCACATTACGTCCAACGAATGTGGGAACAACTTTCAACTTACAAAATTAAAGTGGTGCAGTGTATACATGTAATTTCGGATATATTTTAAAATCGAATGAATATTTATTAATGTAATGATAAGAATGATGATTTCTTGAGGTCATGTGTGCAATTCCACAAGGTGAAGCCGAATGCAAGCTGGAATGCAATATAGTGACTAGGCCTCATATGTAGGCTCAGTGTGAATTTGCAAACCTGTCTTTCCTTGAAAAAAAGAAAAGAAGAGAAGTGGAAAACAGACGTTAAAATTTTAAGATGTTTGGCGAATGCGGTATATTTGCCCCAAACAAAATACATGTTTTACTCTTTAAAGTTAAAAATCAAATAAGAGAGGAAAAGAAGATAAAAATCCGAAGAAAACTTGAAGCGATAGGGAAACACATCAGCTATGAATTATTGAGGACTGGAGTTGTTAATCCAACGGTGTACCAGAGTTCAGTGAAGCCACTGGGAGAATCGTCTCCACTTCCTCAGGCAAAACATGACTGGGTGTTCCTGTCGCACTGTAGGTAAAGTTGTAGGCACAACCTCGGCTGGCAAAGGTGTGGCAGTATCCGCAAACTACCAGTTGGCTTTCGATTACACCAACCAACGCCTGGCTGAATTTGCATACATTGAAGACCAGGGAGAACTGACAAAATTCCAGTATATCGTGGACTACGCCAAAGTAAGTCGTTGGACCAATTCTGGACAGGTCGACAAAGTGAAATTGTCAACTGAACATTTCCTAAAGGAAAAACGGAAAGTTCTATTTCCACTTGTAACGAAGTTAACATGAAATTTGTCCCGATTAAAATAATTTCATTCCTCTGCATGACTTTTTAAATCTCTATTGTCTGATGTCGTTCATTCGTCTCGGATGAAATCCTCCTTAGAGGCGTAGGGTCATCCTGCAATATTTTTCACTTTTTTTTTAATCTGGACTCCTCCAGGGTGTCGAATACATCATCCAGATTGCATCGATTGTTTCAGCCTGCTCGAAGGGAAAACTTCCACCACAGGCCACAATGCTGCACTGTATTCCAGGTTAGCAATCTTATTAAAGCAGACAGCCTACTGTTCCGCGCGTCTGCGATTTCATCGTTTGCCCCGAGCTCTGTGCACAGTTTCGCCCACAACGACAAGCGCCTGAGTCTGGTTATCTGGCTGGAAAAAGGGCGCCCTGGCACCCCAGGTCCTGGACAATATGTAATGAAATTAGAATGGGGATATTTGCCCTTGCAAATAAGCTCCAAAATAAAGCCTCTCTCATAGACAAAGCACCTACTTCTGGAATGGTTAGTTCAGTGCGATTCTGTGAGACACGGCTTCAATGACCACAATTTTTCCAATTTGTTTTTCTTTTCTTTTCTTTTCTTTTTTTCATCGAACAGAATATCACTTCCATGCCTTAGTATGATTCGCGCTACATTGAGGAATCGCATCGCTCGGATTATTCATCCCAAAGACTTCTTCATTTCCGTCTTCCTCTTTTGTTTTAGATGATGCAATCTATACGGGTTCCTTATATTATGGCGATCGCCAGATCAACGTCGATGTCTTCAAGTTCTCCTCACAAACAGAACCATTAGCTGGCAATATCACCCTGTCCGTCACTAAGGGTGAATGCATCCCTTTCAATTCCGTAGTCACAGGCCAACTTTATGATGGTAAGATAGTACCGAATTCAATATTAAAAACAAAATGATCGAAGTGCCATTCATCGATTTCAAGTCTCTAGTTCTCCAAGTATTGTCAACATTTGTAGCTTTACAACGTCCTGTCAACAAACACCTGACATGTAACAAAAGCAGTTTCATTCATCGCACGTTCCTCTATTAAAACCTGAGATCTAGAGCTTTAACAGAATTCGTGTTGTTTTAAGGGAGGCAATTCTTTGACGTGCTACATTATGTAAAGTGTGATTGACCCAAATCCCTGAAAGTATTCAGATCTCTGTCAATGGATCGCCGCAAAATGTATAAACGGCGCCCATAAATCACTATAAATTCACACGTCCCGTCGTTCTTGACGGACCAATATTTTATATAGTTTATATTTTTTTATACAGTTTAAGGAATTTGTAACAGTTTTAACTGTAATTGTATTATCCTGTCACTGTATACGTAGCCGGTTTAGTACTAATTCTAGATGCGGGCAGTTTAGTTACTAATGCGGGACGTAATAAAGATCCTTGACTTGACCTGTCTTGACCTTTAGGCCATGTGATAAAATACGAGGTTTCGCGCTTACAGTTACCTGCTTGCGTACATAGCAGTAGCAAATATGAAGAAAAAAACCTATTCATGAACTTGTTCCTTTGTGTTTTTTTCCTTTTCCAGTCCCTTCACTTTTTGTTGACAGCTTTTCGAACTACACCAATGGTATCAGAGACCCATCCAAGTATTTCACCGTGCCTGACCTTTGTCCTAAGGTAACTCTGTCTTGAAGAGCTAACAAGCGAAACTGTGTACAGGCGCGTGATACTACATATGTAAAATAATGCAATATCTTCAATATTTAGTTTTCAGTATGTGCATTGTGATCTCAGTATTGTAATATGATGAGAGGACGATAAATATATTAGATGAATCAAATTCTATTTTGATTTTAAGGCTTGTGAATTGTCCGTTTTCTATTGCAGTCATTCAGTAACGAGACTACGCGGTACGTCACACCTTTTGTCAGGATATTGTGAGAATGTCATTGCGTACTGGTTCATCATCACGGACATGGTGCATGTTACCTTTGACACATTTGTTTGTAGGCTCTTTTCAAAGCGCTACCCCCCTTTCCCCTTCTTTTTTGTCACATTTTGTTTCCAAGCTTACAGTTTGCAAAATGTTGTTCAAAAGATGGATAATAGTTCAAGTGCGGTGGCTTAAGAAAAATTATTGGAACTGTCGCTGAGGCCAGTTTCCCTATTCCAACCTCATGTTGATTCAAGAGAAATCTTAAAGAAACTGCTTTTGCGTCGCCGTGCGTGGTTTGGAATAAAAACAAATCGTCGTCATGATTTTGAAATAAATGGAAAGTATTACTGTATCATTATTTGCTTCAGTTGGACTGATAAGATTCTTAGTTATGTGTAACCGCTTTCATCAACCATCTCTCCATCAATCCCCACTCATCCCTTTGATACTTACAATCAAGAAGTTTTACAAAATGACAAATTTAACCACAGTGATATCATTTCTGCTTTACATTCCTAGTTCTGACAATATTTCCCAGACCTTTAGTCTGATTTTTCAAAAGTTTTCCAGGCCAACCTGTGACTAGACAGCTTAGACAAATTCCGATCTAATCAGTCTGGTACACGAGTTGCTGTGCCACCTGTTTTGTTTGGTAGTGTGGGTGCGCATGCACCCCCCCCCAAAAAAATCACGATTTTAATTTTTGTTTGACCTATGCCCCCAACACCTCCGTTGAATTGAAATGATTGTTTTTTTCTGCGCTGTGCCTACATGAAAACTTAAGTTATATCTGGCAATCATGTTGGCACCGATTTGGTGAAAATCAAACGTACCATTCTTGCGATGCTACCACTTTAGGCCTACCGAAACAGGTCAGCTAAATTTCAAACACATCAGACATCAAACAGTTATGACTTCATATACGGGTGGAACTCCCAACTCCCGAACCTACATGGATGTTCCAGTTATGTCTGGCAATCATGTTGGAACTAACTTGGTGAAACAGATCAGACATTGGACAATTATGACTTCATATAGGGGCGAAACCCCAACTCCCGAACCTACATGGATGTTCCAGTTATGTCTGGCAATCATGTTGGAACTAACTTGGTGAAACAGATCAGACATTGGACAATTTTGACTTCATATAGGGGCGGAACCCCAACTCCCGACCGTGAGATAGTACGAAAAAGCCAGCCTCTTAGAGGTTATAATATGAACACGTCATTTGCAGCGATAAACATATTTAGTTTGCTCTCGGTTTGGTTTGGACAAGAAAAATCGGTGTCACGTATAAACACAAACACATGAGGTGGTACCAATTGGTACAGCTAAAAAGCCTCACACAGAAGTCACAAGACTCGAACAGACAGTCAAAGTCCTCACTGGATTCAAAGTATACTTTCGTTTCTGAAGAGTTAAACCCACAACTTAAGAAAAAAGTATAGGGAAAAAGCTGTTTTTATTTGGATTTCCTGTTTCATTTTCATTTTATGAGGGGGATGAGTATACGCACTGAGAATTGTCACGTGCGCGCGATAGGGTCAATTGCATCAGGTTAAACTCTATAAACAACTCCATGTCTAGCACAAGACTGGGAACTCTTTGGTCAAGGTGAAGCACTTGATCATAGTACAACAACCATAACCCCCAAATATGTACTGTCTCATTGACCCAGAAACCACGTGTATAGTCACGCACACCATGCAGGACCTAATAATAATCATCGTGTGATCGTTTACTTACCCCCTTCTTCACAGTTGGCTTCGCTCTGATGTCGTCTTGAATTTCAAACCTTCTCCAACTTGGTCATTCTTCCCTATTGCTTCTTCTTGTGTTATTGGTAAACAGTCAAAATGGATAAATCATTGCTGCTTCTGCTGCTGGTTGCCGTGGCAACAAGCTATGCTCAGAAAAAGTGTTGCTTTCCTAACCAGTTTGAGGGTAGTGTGGGTAAGTACAGAGTATTACGGAAAGCCTCATGAAATCTGCATTGATAATACACGTGATCATTTCAAAACGACATTTTTCTTGTAATGTAAACAGTGGAAAATGATGCTAAGCTGCAGGTTCAGCCTATTAGCGAATGACACAGTGGCGGAGAGTTTTATATTGTGAAGGGAAGGGTTGTGACCTGAAAACTGCCGACCCATGGTGGGGAAAATGTCAGAGCAGCTAGAAATGTGAACAGCGAGAGGGGTATAACTTGACTGTCAATTCATCATCAGTGGTTGCCATGCAAAAACTGGGTATTTATGGTTTGCATCGTGTTCTTAGTTACACGACTCTGCCCCCCCCAAAAAACCTACAACTTTGCTGATGAAAGATTATGAAAATGCATCCTCAAAGTCGGTGTCAGGACATTCTGATGTAGACTAGGCCTACGGATCCGCAACCAATTTATCGGGGCCCACATGCTTTCGGACGGGGGGGGGGGCTAAATTTGTAAATCGTGGATAGAAAAGGGTTAATTTGGACACACTTTTAGAGGGAAAGGAAATGGAAACTTGCTTTCCTCTCATTTCCCTTAAAAACTTTACCAAATGCCCCCGACCCGCTTTTCTTTTGATAGAAGGCAATGTGAAAATGACCGAGCCTCAGTATCCATGGCAGGAAGTAGGATGTGTTTTCGTTTGCTCATTTGATATTATGACATCGGTTTTGTTTGATTGCTACGACAGACAGAATGCTGTCAGAAATATTATGTTGAAGAAACTGTTTTTTTTTTCAGGCACACTGACCGGAACAGTTATGGGAGGCCAAGGCTCAGTCACAAATGCAGTTCATCAATACGCGTTCGACTACACTAACAAGCGTTTGGCTACAATCGCTTACAAAGAAAACATGGGACAGCAAACCAAATACCAGAACATCTTTGACTACAATAAGGTAAAAAAAAGTTATTGGACGTAGAGTGATCGGAATTCGACCTCCTCAACTGATGGGGGCGCAATTTTACCTCAAAAGTCATACGCTCAACAAGCAAAAAACATACCTCAATTAAAACAGTTATGGCCAAATTAACCCTTATACATCGTAATGAGAAGTGAAAATGTTATAGTCACGTTACTTTCATTATCTTTTGTGCAATGTTTTTTCAACGTTTCATTGAAAGGACAGACACATGTCAAAACTTGATTTTAGTGTTGGTTTCCATTACTCCCGCGAAAGACGTTTGCAGAGTTAGGAAAATGTTTCCACTGTACGAGGGATGGTCATCACTGTACGTTCTCAGCCGTGTGTGCATAAACCTAACCTCCCTTTTATTATGCCAAACACGCAGGTCAACTGGGATTTTGGTTTCCAAGAAGCGGACATCGTGTAGTTTTTCATTACAGGCATATAATTTCAATTTAGGTTTAGAGTGTAGGAAGTTGTGAGAAGCTGTACTTTGACTCTGGCATGTTTCAGAAATCAAAGCAACTCAGCGGCAGATACAGGTGTTTAAAAAACAATGGGTGGAGTGCAGGGGGGCTAAAGGGGGGAATCCAAACAGACGGGAGAGACGTGTTTTAATTGGTCATTTGTGTCTTTATAGGCAGCAAATTGGTCCAGAAGCAAAACGATAAAAATGGAAGATGAAAAAGCATCTGTATTATGATCTGTACGTTGTTAATTGTCATGTAATATTTCCTTTTTGTCTTTTAACTTTTACATACCTTTCCAGATTTTTGTAACCTTGAAACCTTTTTCGTTTGACCTTTTCAATCATCAGGAAATTGAATATGAAATTCAAATCTTACCTCAAATTTCTGTCTGCCTCGTCCATCATCTGCCTCCGGGGACCAATATGACACACTGCATTCCTGGTAAGATCTGTGGCGTGATTTGACTTGAAACCAGGTGGTGTAAGTGTGCATGCATAATGTTTTATTGTTTTATGTTCTTTTGTGAACACCTATGGTACGCTTCCCCCCCCCCCAACTTGAAGTCTCTCGTCTCTGGTCAGCGCGCATCGATAATCAAGTATGCGCGTCAATCTTGATTTTTCTTTGCGAGAGCTACAATATAGGCCCTAATGTTTATTTCCTCGCCTTCCACCTCTTGGGGCCTGAGTTCGAATCCTGCTCGGTTCACACGTGGATTGGATTTTCAATGCCTATATGAGTCTGTGGGTTTTCCCTGATGAAATAGTTATCGGTGGTTTTCCTCCGAAAATGTCAGTAGTGCATTCTTACATTTTACATAATTTTTGCATGTCACTTGATCATCATAGGAAAATTCATAAAATTGCACCTTTTCCGGCATACTTTATGTCTTTTGATCATATCTATGACAATTAAATATATCTAATCAGGTGTCTAAACAGATGTTTTTCTGATTGTTGTTAAATTCTCAACGACATCTTTTATATAGATAGTGCAGCCTATTTGGGCTCAAGTTACTATGGTAACCATCAGTTGAACGTGGATATTTTCCAGTATTACCAACCCAAGGGAGACTTCGTAGGCAACGTTACCATAACTGTTTCCCAGGAAGAATGTGTGCCCGTCAGCCTTGTCCAGCAGGGACAAAATGATAATGGTATGTAACCAGAAACAATACCAGATCCTTCTAAGATGGAAATACATCTACGTACGTGTGTTTATGATTCCTTGCAATGTGGGGTACCAGAACAATATTGGACGTACCGTAGAAGTTAATTGTCTTTGTGGGGTACTTAAATAGCACCCCATAAGAATTGCTCGAAAATGGTTTTTGGAATTTACTCAAGAAGGAGGAATTTTGGAGGTATACTTGTTGGTCGCAATATGGGGGTTATCTATTGTCCAAACAGATTTTTCTGAATGTAATCCCTGCATTAACAGTACAATGTTATTTTGTCTGTCACACTTTTTTTGATTTCGGTCACAATTTTTTAATTCTAGTTCCAACGCTTTCCATCAACGGCTATGTAAACTACATTAGTGGAATCAGCGACCCCGGCAAATTTTTCACCGTGCCGAGTGTTTGTGGACAGGTAAAACTGGCAAGGATATTTTTTTAACTGTCAGATTTATTTTATTTATTTAATTATTTATTTTGTTAATTCACCAGCGCATTTAGCGCCAGTTGCAGGATGAAGTGAAGTAAAAAGTCAGTGAAGACATGTTGAGTTTTATAGAGGTGGGAGGAAAACCCCTGATAAATATTCCAGGGAAAAGCAGGCAGAGACTGAAAACGAAGGCGAGGAAAGAGCCCCTACACCGACCTGAGTCTTCTGATATAAGTCGACGGTCATTTACAAATCTGAAGTACACAATACTGTCAATACAATATACAACACTGAATCAAACTGTCTTATTTGTCACGGTGAAAACACAGTAACTATGCCTCATTTTTACTGTCTACTTTAAGAACCAAATCACAAGAGTACTAGCTCCAGTTCAAATCTAAAACCACCCCATCCGCCCCCCAATAAAAAAACACTTCCAAACAACTTCCAACAAAGACTCAACTGATGAGAAGACGCAGTCTACTGCATTTCATCTTCTTAAGGTCGTTTGTCGTCGCACACTAATAACTTAAATTCATTTTTAAAGTGCATTGTAGGGAGTGATAAGCCAAGCATTCCTCAATAGAGGATTTGCATGGCTGCCATTTTGCAGGCCATTGCGTTTGTTCTACAGGGCATGCACGAAAGAGGTTTACCTGTGGAGCAAAAGAAGCGCCCAGCAAGATGGCTACCACGCAAAACCTCTATAGATTCATTCATTTTCATTCATTCACATTTATTTCACACTATAAATAGACACGAAATTGAATTATAGACATCAACAACGGAATAATACAGTAGATGTAGATGTCTGATTGTGTTGTCTTAATGTCTTGTTCTACCTGCAGCCACACACGGATGACAGCGATGTCCAGCGATGCCTTCCCCAAGATATTCCCGTAATCATTCACCTGGTTTGAGAGGGAGAGAGGTCGCAAACACTCCTCGTGAACTGTTGGCTATTCGTGGGAAGCTTTACTGCTGCCCTAGTAATTTGAAGAAAACATCCTATCAAAAATCAAAATTATAGAATGTTTCCAAATGAAGATGTAATGTAAATCGACTTGGTCCTTTCATGTAATAAAGAGCCTTCTGCCGATGTACAATGGCTCGCTCGAACAAGTAAACTCTATAACAAGCCTAACAAGCCTATACCCCACTTCACTGTTCGTGAAGTCACAATGCAATGAAATTAAATTACAAATACAATACAAGGTCGGTGTAAATTCCTTGTACTGTTTTATAGTCGTTTTGATTTGGACATTTTTTGTCAAACTGACATTTCAATGTAATGATAAATATTTCTTTATTTCGATGTTTACTTTAAACAAAAACAAGAGATTCCAAAAGTGTAGGTGGTATAGCAAAACGTGTGATATGCCCGTATAAAAGGCTATGAATCCATCATTAACGGGTGAATTTTCAATTTCATGGTGCGATATATATTCCCTTCCATGTGCCAGTTCTGTGACACCAACGTTACGTGTCAAATAAACGTCCGCATAGATAGCTCGACGAAAGATGGATAGTGGAAATTAATTACCCGCACTTTCAGGATGAACTAATTTCAACGTGGTCTTTATCTTTGAGGTATATTAGATTAAAAATGAAGTGTGTTTTTAATTTGTAGTTTACAATAAATATATTAAAATAACAGAATGTCCATAAGCACAGCGATACGAATAATTTTATGGGTGACATGAAATGGAACACTCCACCTTTCAAGGAGCCCTTTTTTCCATTTAATGAATTTTGATTATTGTTTGTTTACCAAGGCCTGAACACCAAATAAATGCACACACACGTGCAAAGTCAGATATGTTGTGTAAAGAGGCGTTTTACAAATACCCCCTCTCCGATCCAGTAAAATTCAAACAAATGGTTATCTGGAAAATTCTCCAGCTGAACTGGAATGGCACTAAATATCAAATCGATACAGACAACTGATAATCGAATCTGCTATAGAATAAATATTGAATCGATACTTACCTTACCTTTCAACACACCGCTCACCTTTCTTTTTATGGGGGTGTATCAATCTTCCTTCAGATATGAACCACAGGACTGCAACTCTGTTATCAAAGTCAAACACTTGATTAATTTAGGTACAAGAGGCACAACCTCTGTAATATAGTGCCTCATTAACCCAGAAACCACCTGTATAGTCACGCACACCATGGCCTGATATATTCAACGGTTAATTTCCTCCCTTCTTTTTCAGCTGGCTTTGCTCGATGTCGACTTGAATTTCAAATCTTCTCAAGGTTGCTTATTCTTCTTAACTGTGCTAACGGTAAACAAACGAAATGTATGATAACAAGGTCTTGTTTTGCTTCTGCTGCTGGTTGCCGTGGCAACAAGCTATGCATAGAAAAAGTGTTGCTTTCCTAACCAGTTGAGTGCGGGTAAGTAGTATTACAGAAAGCTTCATGAAATCTGCTTTGATAAAAGACGTGATCAGTTCCATACGATATGTTTCTTGTAATGTAAAGAGGAAGAAATGATTTTTGTCTGTACTGGATTCAACTTTAATGAATGACGCAGTCAGTTGAGGTGTTTTAAGAGGGATGGGGGAGGACAGTCTATTGTTGGGAAAATGTCAGAACAGGTAAAGATGTTAACCGGGGGATGGGGGCATATTGGATGTCAATGCATTATCAGTGGGCGCCATGCGCTGCTTTGCATCGTGTTCTTAGTTACACGATTCTGCCGAAAAGATCTACGACTTTGCTGATGAAACGATTATTAAAATGAGTCCCTCAGAGTCAGTATCGGGATATTCTGATTAGGCTCAAGATCTGTCCAGAACCAATATTTCGGAGGCCAACTTTGCTTCTGGGGATGGACCAAAGAAAAGTTCTGAGAGGAAGTGGTAAACCCGTCTCACAAACTTTTGGAAGGATATAAAATGGAATTGTTGAACGAAATGTTGACTTTCTCTCATTGTTTTCATTATATAATTTACCAAATGCCGCTCTTTTTTTGGGGGGGGTGGCCCCTATTCCTCTCGCCCGTCCTTGTTTTGATGGCAGGTACCGCGGCACAGTAACTGTGGTAAAAAGTAGATTATTGTGACATTGGCTTTGTTTGTTGCTACGACTGACAGAATGCTGTCGGAAACATTAGATTTCAGAAAGTCTGTTTTTTTTAGGCACAATGACCGGAACAGTGTAATAGGAGGCCAAGGCTCAGTCACAAAATGATTCGTAAGATACGAATTGAAGACCTAATCTAATTGTCTCATTCGTCAGTGGGAAACACTATGCTTCCATTTTACTATGCATCTAGCAATAACGCAATAAGAACCAAACTGACTTCTGTTCATATTTGGAACTAACTGCCCCCCCAATAACTTCCAACAAAGACTTAGTTGAGGGGAAAGGCACGGTCTATTTTATTTGTGTCATGTTTCGTCGTACGCACTAATAACTTATACGTTTGTGGATCGTGTATATAGTGATCAGCCAATTATTCCTTAATAGATATGGTACAAGAAGATAAAGATTCGTTATGGACAGCAACAGAAGTTGTTTGATAATTGTAGATCTCTGATAGTGTTGTCTTGATGTCTTGTTCTACCTGCAGCCACACACAGATGACAAGCATGAGCTATCCAGCGATGCCTTCCCCAAGATATTCCCGTAATCATTCGCCCGGCTTACACGAGTTCGCAAATATTCCCTGTGAGCTGTTGGCTATTTATGAGGGTGTTCCTTGCAACTTTAGTGATTTTAAGAAAATCTTTGATTAAAATTGCACAATAACGGGATTTTTTTCAAGCTTCCAACGGAAGGACGTGTTACAGAACTGATTCGGCTTCGTTTTGGTTTTGGTGACCCAAATGAAGAGATGCTAAAGTAGGATAAATGTTTCATTCTCTTATTATTGAGTGATTCGCTGGAACGCCAACCGAGGACATAACGAGCGGTAATACTGTCCATCGTTGGTTTCTGCAGAAGACGCTTGTTATGAGAGTTATTGATTAAAAAAGAACTGGACTTGAGGAATATTACTCGTCAATTAGTTTAACTTCCTCGAAAATGATACATGCCGAAAAAATCCATTTCTTATCTCCAGAGATCTGTCTGTCTGTTTATGCGATCATCGATTTCCGCATAGTCACGAGCTCGTGACAGGTGGAAAACGAAAGTAAACAATATTTGTGACGTCTGCTCTGAAATCAGTAAGGTCCATAGGCCGAAATGGTTTCAAATTGGGAATGTAAGGAGTCTTCTAATAGTTCGCATGCCGTCTCAGCTGTGAAAATTCCGCAGGGCTGCCAACTCTCACTCAGTCAGTAGGGTTGGATTCAGGGGGTGCGGAGGCTCACGCCCCCTTTTTTACCCAAAGAATAAATAAATAAAAAGAAGATGAAGAGGGAGGGAGGAAGAAACAATTAGGGGTCATACTGCCTGAAATTGCACCACAGAGTGCCTAGAATACCAAAATGCCAAAGACCCTACGCCGTAAGGGCTTCCCGCTACGCGCTCGCGGCCAGTGTACCACTGATGCTTTCTTTCAGGCCCCCCCCCCCGAAAATCTGGGATCACTTCGACATGCTCAACCATAACGACCACAAAACTCTGGCAAGTTTAAGGAAGTATCAATTTATTTAATCAAATCATGCTTGCTGGTATTACTAAAGGTGAACACTTGAATAGCGTCATGAACATGAGACTGTTTCGTTTTTGAAATTCACGTGACTTTCCCGCAACATGCTTATAAATACCAGCCATTTCCTCAAATCTGACTAGTCTGAATCGATCTGAGTTTGCAGTGATACCAAGTGAGTAGTCGATGAAGTAGACTTCTAGCAACATGAGCATCTTGTCCGTTGTGTTTCTGTGCCAGGCTTTCCTGGCAATCAGCTACGCTCAGAAGAAGTGTTGTTACCCCAACCAATTTGTATCGATAGAGGGTGAGTCTGCACGTAGGTTTGTGGTTGGTCGTGCGATATAGAAAGGGTCATTGTTTGTATTGGGCATTTTAGTGCCAGAGTATCATAGTAATAATGACTTCTCGTTTTTATTTCGATTCGTATTACGATTGCAGTGAAAACAAATTTGAATTGGGAGCCCATACAACGATCCTATGGCAATTTCCAAAATGTTTCAATATTTATTTCGTTTCTTGACCTTAAGTCCCTTACACCAATTCTCCTCCCAGTCGTTTTTCTTCCATTATGCTTGTTGTCAGCTTTGGATTGTTTTACTGATTTCTCGATGCGGCGTAAAGGGATTCCAAACATCCGTGGTGTATGGGGAAGGGTGCAAGCCCCCCCCTCAAGAAATGGTGCTTTTTGCGGGAGGTTAAGGATTGGCGGTCGAATTTTCTTTAACAAATTCAACTCCCCACCTAAGACTTGGATACGCCAATGTATAATTTACAAGTATCACAGTATCTAATACCTAGTAATGACAGAATTCCACGTCACTTGACACCCTGATGTACAAACCCTGTGAGAACGGTCTGAAAAAGTCTGTTTTCCATGTGATCACCTCAATTTTTTTTCCTGCCGTAGATTTGACATTTTAGGTAATGTTATTCCCTTCAGATGGCTAATATGTGATTGTAGGGAAAACTTAGGCTGTGACTCCGTTTATGGAATTACAATGGGCGGATCCAATTCGGGGGAGCGTCAAGCCAGAGATTTTTTAATGTCTCATTTTTGCGGACAAGCGGAAACGATGATGAAATATTGTACATGACATACATTGTTTACAATGATATAAGTGCACTTACTTTAGCTATTTGTTATTAATTTCCCCATTTTTTATTTTATTTATTGATTTATTTCTTGCTCAGAGCTGGGGTTCGACCCCCCCGATCCGGTCTTGCAATGTATGAATCCTCGATTTCAGGACCCAGTGAACCCAATCATGTTTTCCTTCAAGTCCCGTTCACTGACTCTTATTGATATCTCCAGGTATTGAGATTGGTCTAAGCCAATCTGGAAAGGGTTCAGCCACCGTTGGAAAAATTCAAGTTGCCTTTGATTACACCAACAAGCGAGTGGCTGAGTTGGGTATAATGACAACGGATCAGAAAAGCGAGGAACTACAAGGAATTGCAGACTACAGTAAGGTAAGAACATCTTATTGACATATACCAATGCATGTTATCGATGGACATGTAAGTGTTCCCAAACAATGACATTTTCCCCTGCCAAGAATCACTAGGGCTGACACTTTCTGTTCCAAATACGACTACAAACCTCCGCTCCATTGAATGTACAAGACAAACTAACTACATTTTAACATATTTTGTCATTTCTTCTTTAACAGGGTGTTCAATATTTCATCCAACCAAAGGCCAGAGAATGCATTAAAGTGCCATTAGCTGGACCAATGCCCCACTGCGTCCCAGGTATCACGTGATGTCCGGAGCATGTGCACTGTGACAAATTTAGGCAATACCACAAAGCCTGAAAGTGAAAGGTCACACAGCGAGCTTCCGGAACACTCGCACGGTCAGCCTATGAATATTGTTCACGGGGCCGTCCTGTCGCGTTCGATAGTTTTTAAAAAGAATGATTCCTAACTGAACTGAAACCACTCCATGAAACGCTCATGGTAGAATTTGACCTTTGTCTTCCTCAAGTAATAGTTAGAAAAACTCACCTGGAGAAGGGTAAAAAACGAATTTCATTCACGACCTTTCACTTCCGGCAGTATCGTTCCTAGGCCTCCCATTACGTTTATGCTCACATGAAAACAACATCGCCTTAACATTGCAAAGATTTATCTACCGGCAGTCGATGGCTGCCAGATTCCGTGGACACGGTTCCTGTCAGCAAAGGTTAGATAAAATATTAGAATCTTTCTTAAATTTCCCTAAATGTTCATCTTTGTACGAGACCACCGCATTACACTCTTCTTTGTGTATTTTAGATTTTCTTAAGTGATGGGTCGATTTTTGGCAGGATATTTCTCTTTTAGGTCGGGTAATTTTTCAGTTTCTGAAAGTTAATATACATGTACGAGCAAATATTTCCTAATGGCCTTTCTTCGAGTTGGATTTTTGAACAAGTAACTGAACAAAAAATATTGCAATTTCTAAAATTTTAGCACGTTACTTTTCCTATATCTAAGCGTTCAGAAGCGAACCATTAGGGGTCAACTTTTAATTCTATATAGCAGGAGGTTGAAAACTCGACCTTCTTTAGCTAAATATTGACCAAGTTTTTAACAGTGTGGTGGTCGCAGGAGTTAGGCAGTCTTTGGCTTATGCCACTTCAAGCGAGTCCAAATTTAAACCAGCTAACTTGGGACGTGCAACAGACTAGGCTATAAATTAAGATCTGTTTGTAAGTATAATGGAGTGACTGCCCGTTATGTTAATGCGAAGTAAGGTGGCTAATTGTCTTTAATTGCATTCATCAAACTGTTTGTCCTCTTCTATCTGGTAATTATTTGAAGAAGTATCGATCAACACCTGCTTTCTGTACATTATCAATTAAGATACTGGTACCAACGTTTAGCCATAGTGACATCATTCATTACATCATCCAGTATTTTCCTCTGTTTTTCCATGCAGACAACGCTACCTCAGTTGGGAGTATATACCTTGGTAATCACAAATTGACGGTCGATGTGTATAACCTGCCTGTGGACGAAGGAATAGTGTCACTCAGTGTCACCCACGGTGAATGCATTCCCAACAGCTACACGGTTTTAGCAACGTCCCCTCAAGGCAAGTTCAAACAATTCTTTCAGACAGAATCAATAAAGAACATGAGCCAAAGGTATAGATCTCAATAAAACGACAGTCCAGTAGGTAAATCGAAACGCTTGAGCTTGGTAGACGCAAGAGGGCATCGTTTTTATAAAGACTGAGAAGAAATTAAGATGGGTGTGGCCCTACACGACTCACAAACCAACATTACACTTCTGGCTTTGCTTCCGCCATGTTCCGGCATATACACTCCATAATTGTCTCGCCTAGTAGCAATTCTTTTTGTCTTCCAATGCAGGGTCTTTCCTTGCTGTTACTGGCTTTTTCAACTACACTGCTGGCATCAAGGACCCATCCAAGTTTTTCACCGTGCCTGACTATTGCCCAAAGGTATCGCAAATTACATTTTGGAAGAACCAGAACCAGAGGGCGTGCACATGATGTGGCCCAATGCAAGACACCTTTGTGACTCGAAAAATGTTCGTTCATCCGATTGTCTGTTATCACTGATTCAAACCACATTCAGGAACCAGAATTTGGGGATCGAAATGCGTTTTTCTTTTGATCTATATTTTATTTCATTAGATATTTTGATTTTAATTTCCAATAAATTCAATAAATCTTTCATTTGTTTTTTCGTTAATTTAATTTACAGTCATTCTTGGAGGTGCCAGTGTTTCAAAAACTACCCTCCTACAAGATGTTCTTCTAAAGTTGTTCAGATGTTCCCTCTCCGGGAGATTAGACTTTCATATCGACCGTAGTCGACATATTCGACAGCAACAGTAATCAAATGGTCATTTATCGGTAGATTAGCGCTACTATCTTTTGATGGTTCTAACTTCCACAATAGAGTACCGAAGTGTGATGTCACTGTGAACCAGAAAGTGCAGTGCAAACGAATGGAGTACGCGCGCGTGTTGGTGGTTCACGCGCTGGTTCTCGCGCTAATGCATTTTACACACTAATTGTACGCGTGACGTATTCAATTCGGTACTCTATTTGGTACACACATTTACAATTATTTGACTATTTGTACTGCATAGCGATATTTAAAGAATAAAAAAATGATTTCTATACCACAGTCTAACGAAAAGACAGAAATGCTTTGAGCATTTCATGAACAAAGCCGTATGTTTGGTCTTCCTTGTGTGATAAATTCAAGAAAAACGAAATCCCAAATCAAAATTTATTTGTCAAATGTTTCCCTTGAATTTATAGAGTTTTGACTTTATAACTGTAGTGACATAATGGTTGTAGAAAGTGCATTACTGATTGCACAAGTATTTGAAATGAGTTTTAATATTTTGTGTACCCTAGTCCTATATTTTTTTATCATTCAACAGCCACAATTCACAGAACGCAGCTTTAAGTTCCCTTAAGAAGACAGTGATTCACTTACTGAATTTAAATTTGAGATGTTTTGTTGGACAGATGTTCACAGGAGATATTTTGAATGAATAGGCCATATTAAAATCAGCCTTAGGTTTCCACGATTAATTCAGTTTCCTGGGTGAATGGGTTCAATTCTTTTAATTGTTACCTTTATTGTAATCTCTTTAGATTTTTGATTCCTTTTTTCTGCTGCGATTACTTTTAAATTAATATTAGGTGGTGGTTGTACGTTTGTACATTTGAAAATACTTTTGGGTTTTTGTTTCTATAACTCAGTTTTCTTTATTTGTACTCTTAAAATTCAAATTTTCTATATCTTAACGTAAAAATTGCAACTCATTTCTTGCCTCTTTCTTGTTTATTTTGCTATTAAAATTCATATAATCATTCACTGAATGCACTGTTATTATTGAAATCCAACCTGAACAACTGTTTCTGCATTGACCCTGCGTACAGAAGTTGTTCTGTTGTACAAATTAGGAAACTTACCGAGACCTTTTTTGATGGCATTCCAAAGTTGTTTTTGATCCCTACTGTCGGTGTACTCCCGTAACAGATAGCCAATTCATAAAATGGCCAACCTTGGAATGGACAATGAACATGTGGTCCTTGCCATACTCCTAGCTCAATCTTGTACTAGCACATCAATGATGAGTTGTTTTTTCGTCCGGCACATTTTGAGTAGCTGTAGGCCTACCATTGACAACTTCACCCGGTTTTAAAGCTACCATAGTCTCTGCCGTCTCGTCAAATTCCATCAAGTAGAACTAACTAAAAAGTTCCTTTTTTGCGGATGATCAATTCGTTGGATTCATGCGGGGGTGCTTAGAAATGACCTTTACAGTGACAATTTATCACAGGTTGTCGTGGATTTCCACGAATGAATTTAGAATAGATTTAAATTGCTATTTTTATTGTGATAATAAATGCATTCCAGTATGCAAGTGGAAATGATTTTTAAAAATATACTTCAATACTTAAAGAATACATTGATTTCGTGATGCATGGGTTAACGTGCATGGGGCTAACTAAAATTTAATCTTTCAGTGCTTAAGCTTATCCCTACAGGCCGAATCTGATCTTTAAAGCCGGACGCGGGATCCCTTTACCCGTACCTATTTGCGGACGTTTTCTCTGCGCCGAGCCTTTATGAATATTTTGCTTGCTGTAAATAGCTATTGGTACCAATTTAATGGGGTTAAATGAAACACATGTATTGATGTCTTTGCAAGTACGCCAAACTTCACAGGGACTAATCAAGGGACAGCTAAGATTGTAGGAATGGAAAAATCATGAGGGCGAAAGCCTGGACCAAAGGAAAATACCCAACACAGTCAAACAGCCACATCAACAAAGCGTGTAACAAAGAAAGTAATGACTTTATCTCATGAAGGGAAAAAGGGGCCACCAAGAAACTTGGGACAAATGGGTACTTTATCATTTAAGGCTAAATTCAGTAAATGTAACATTTTAAGGACATAAACCCTACAGGAAGTTTCCATTTTTTCGTTTAACTAAAAGTTACAGCACATCTTTAAAAGCGTACGCCATCTTCCATAAAAGTACGTGAATATTGTAAGATCACAACTTTGGTACCTTTTAATAAATGATGGCATGTTCATGGAGAAGGGTTGGGGTTCAAACGACCCCCTCGTCGCGAAGACTTCGAATCCATAAAGGTTGAAACCGTTCCTGGTTCAGTGGCATTGTACATATTTGTCCCAAACGCAAAAAAAATAGGATGAAAGAATGTCCAATGACGTTTCCAATAATGACTGATTTGAAGGTTTCAAGAGAGAGGAATCAGTCAAGCCTGTCAGATCTCGCCAATAGGTGTGATCGGCTGTCTTAGACTTCTAGAGCAGAAAAGCATCAATTGATAAACCTCAATATCATGTTTCCCAGCAAAAATCATTTATAAGCCGCGATAATACATTAAATTCCGAGCAAGTTCTTAAAAAGAAATGAAAAACGAAAACCTCATTGTTCTGTGGCACATCAAGAATTTATGAAAGGGGAATGCAAATCGGATTTGAAACCAAACCATAAAGTCAGGGCAAATGCTTTGCTCGTCCAGGAGAAAACTGACCATCTTCAAAGCGGGTGAAGACATGCCTCCTTCATGCCTCCTACTTACACAGTCATTCAAAAAGTAAGCCTATGGTCCCGATCAGAACTTCTAATCACTAGTTTGCAGTATACAATGTATAAAACGAACCAAAATACATGCACTTAAAGACAATTCCACTGCCATTAAGTTAATCATTCTACATTATATCAAATCTCATCACAGACATAAATGCAAAATATACAAACACAAGTATCAAACGGACTGTTTAGTTTTGTAAACCAAAAATTAGTCATCTACATGTATAATTCTTGGTTTAAAATCTCGCACGTTCGGGAGAAGGCCGCCCAGTGCTTACACAAACAGGTGGATGAAAGAGTTGTACATCTTCGGTGCCTGACTGAATGATTGCTGTAACAAACAAGAAACAACAGAAAAGAGAAATAAGATTTAAACAACAGGTCCACTGAATGCAGTTGATCTACTTCATCTCAAATTTCAAAACCAGATGAGAAAACAGCAAATTCTCTGGGTAATGTCATTGTAAACAAACGAAAGAAACTTGCATGTATTTCACCTCTCAACAATTTAACTCTATTTGCCCTTAAAAATGATGCATTTTCACTGATGTACACGTATTTCTGACTGATAGTTCTTCCCTCAACTTGGTCAAATTTGATCGGTAACCATCTTCCAACCATTGATTCAATTTTACTTGGTATCTAGGATAGATTTGATGTACAAGCTACCATCTCCACTTGACTGGTGGTCATCAGATGGCCAATAATCAATTTGGCCTTCATTTTCATATAATTCTAATTTTCTGCAGTAAATACAAAGACCACTGTGACTCATTGTTTGAAATCCCAACCTGGCCTGATCTTGCAATCAAGGATGAGAAGAAATATACAAATACACAACTGAGTCTTGAAAATTTGTTGGAAATGTTGAAATTTGAGTGAATGACAGTTGGAAGTCTTACCTCCATGCAGTACTCTGGCACAGTAAAATATCTGGCTGGGTCTTGGATTCCAGACGTGTAGTTAACAAAGCCAGTGACCTGGAGAACTGGTGCTAGAAAGACAAAACAAAAAAGGAAATAAGAGTCAAGGGTATATACACTACAAGATCAGATATTTTGTTATCATTTATTAGTTTAAAGAATTACAGTTTGAGGAAACATGTTATTTCCTGAAGTCTTATTAAGCACAAAGAGAAAAAGTCCTTGGGTTCTGTATTCCTCGAAATCTCATTTATCTTTTGCTCGCGTCATATTTCATTCTTTTGTAATACTTTTTCCCAAGATATTGTACACTGAAATTATAATCAGCTATACTAGAAATTCAACTTACATGTCAGACATAGGCTACAGGTAAGAAGCAAACTCTCCTCACTCCAAACTTCTTGAAATATTGTTTTATTCCTTTAAAAGGCATAAGAATACTCCCAGAGCCCAGAATCAAAATGGAAGTTGGGCTTGAACTTAATCAAGTTTAGTTCTCTCCTTCAAATAGCAGTAATTGAATTGTTGAGTTTAACATTGGATGCCAGACTTGTTTATTGAAGCCTACCCTCAGAAGGCCCAGACAGGACCAGCGGAGGCAAAGGCTACACAATGAGAGAATAGACAGGAGCTTAGAAGGAAGGGAAAGAGTCTCCGTCGTAAGATACTTAGTTGTCTCATCCTGGACAGAGACAAATTTCACCTGATAAAAAACTGAATATGGACAAATTACATGCAATAAGCAAAAGGAGTGAGGTAAATACATTATCTCTAGAAACTGCTTTAAGCACTGTGGCTTTGTAAATGGGTTTTAGACATACTTGATCCACATCTGCCACACCTAACTTCAGTGTAGTTTGAGTCAATTCCTTCAATAAATCCTCCACTTACTTCCTTGATGTTGACCGAAGAAAGTCACACTGTAGGGGATGCAGTCACCCTTAGAGACGGATAGAATCACATTGCCTGCCACCACCCCTTGCTTCAAAGAGTATGTGAATGAGTCTGCTGTCATCTTGTTATCACCAACATAGAAGGAGCTCTCGTAAGTGGCATCATCTACAGAAGATGGCAAAAACATTAACCTACAAACTCACACTAGGAAGTCCGCCGGTCATTTCACATTCAAAGCTATCATCCTATTAAAGTGAACTGAATAAACCAAAGAATATAATGGATGTAATAATCTGAACCTACTTGTACATGTTTTCAACCTGAAATCAAAAGTAATTGAGTCTGAGTCTGTCCCTTTGTTTCTTTAAATGTTTCACAGACCCTGTATTTAATAGCTCCATGCCCAAACAAACTGGGTAGTTTTGGCCAGGATCAATGAAAAAAACAATCAAATGGTGAACTACAAAGTAATACATGTACTCACAAAAATTAATTGCTATGTTATCAAATGCAAGTTTGAGCCCTCTGCTATTCCTTAGTGCCATCTATGCCCCGACGGACACTAGTTAAGAAATTCAGCAAATTAATCCTAATGAGCACTTAGCTAAAAGCTTCTCTGAATCTACTAAAATATCCCATCATAAGGAAACCAATAGCACATACATTCAACCGTCAAAAGGCAATAAACCCATGCACTGAGTAACGGTAAATACTCTCGTCCTTCCTCATGCTGAAAAATCTTTTGGAAGGATACCGGAGGGTTAAATGTCAGGATTTATATCAAGAAACAGGGCAGTAAGGCTTTGTATACACGTAAGCTTAGGCCCCCCCATTTGTCACCATCTGCATTTTATTTTGCTTCATTACCAGTGTAATTAGTACTGACATATGGAAATAAACTCTCAAACTCCAAACTTCAATACATGTATGTTCCACAGGACTTTCTACAGTTACTGGCAGAAATAAAACAAAATCAGCTGAAATGACAAGAATGTCCATCAAGGTCAACGATCAATCATCCAGAACTCACCTGGTACACAGTGAGACATGTTGGTTCCTGCTGGAAGGGGGATTTTTTGGCAAGTCTGTGTGTGTGCCTGGATGATGTATTCTGTTTGCTGAGAGACGATCACAAAGTCAGAAATAATTCCCAAGCACAAGGGAGAACCTTGCTAGAAAGTTATCTACTAAACAAAGAAGAAACACATCACACCATCGGGCAGGTTTAATTTTGACAGGTGTTTGTTTGCTCATTTTTGTTTCTTGTCTCGTTTAGAACATCACCTTAATCCGGTGTCTACCGTTAGTTTGACGTTGTGCTTCTAGTATTTTTTCTCTTCTCTTCTTCATTTCTCATATTTCATCAAGATGTGAGGTAACTGGTCTATGGACAACCTTTCATATTTAAATTTGTTCCCCGGGCTAATCTTTTGGGTAAAAGTTTGAATAGTTTCCAAGATTTTTCCACCCTGAGTGGAACCAACAGAGGGTGCAATTTTCCTTGCAACAAAGGCTCCTTTGGTAGGAACTGCACTTTGCTGGTTCACAAACGACTGCATGCATGTGTTTCTGTCGCTTTGCTACCAACGAACTGTGCAATACCACCATTATGGCTCCTTCCACCCGATGACAGGTGCTTTCTGCTCAAGGCAGATTGCAATTTGTATCAACATGTATTGCTGCATGTATTTTGAATTTTTGACTGAATAACTTTACATGTATTAACAGTTCATGTTCTTTTTAGTTTGCCATTTTGGGTTCTTTCCAAACTTACATGACATCTTTTTGTTCAAGGTTCGAAACTGAATTTTCGGTTGAGTAAACTATGGAGTTATTAAAAAGGAGGCTTGGTACATGTACATGTACATGTATATTGAGATTTCAAACTTTCTCATTCTCTGAAAGCCGAGGTATTTTCTGAAGTAAATTTACGCTGGAAACTTTACCGCTTTGTAGTCTACAATTATCTGGTACATGTAGACTTCAGCTCCATCCTGGATGAAGGCAAATTCCCCAGCTCGTTGGTTGAAGTAGTCAAAGGCAAACTGGATGGATTCCAGAACAGCCACAGGCTTACCAGCTGATATTGTCCCAACCACCTGTCCTGTAGAGTGAAAGTGGCCCAACACCAATCAATTCAAACCAGAGTCTGATAACATGGAATCACAACATTGGTATTTCTGCACAAGAAACTGTGTTTACAGGCAAACTTCAAATGTTCCAGACAGAATATTGGAATTTTCTTTTGGGGGGGTCTAGCTGAGGTTAGTACTGAATATGTTAGTGTCTGTGTTGAGTGTGTTCCTCATCGGTTGCATTTCTTAAATCATAGTGGGACTCACGTTATGGACAAGAAGGAAAACATGACTTGTTGAGCTTTAAAAGCTGTCACTAACGGTACACATAGTTTTAAACATGGTGGAGTAGCGGTATATGGGGCTGAATTCCACCTTGTAAATTACACAAATTCACAACACGATGCAGCCTGGGTATGAAATCAGACAGAGATTAGCTGCAGTAAAGTCCCCAAATCACTCACTGCCCATGTTGAGTTGCCCTGACAGTAATTCAAAGCAAAACGTACACGCAAAACATACCACTGCCTTAAATTAATTGAACTTTTTTGAAGTTCTTGAAGTACATGTAATCAAAAATTACATATGTTCAACTTTCGGTTGATAGTATGCAATCAATACTACTTTTCTCGAACAAAGACTTGAAACACTCGTCAATATGGCGACAGAAATAAGACAGATTTTAAAAAGGAGCCATTTACAGTGTTAGCCCTGTATGTCATAGTTGTAAATTCATGTTACTTGCCTTGGACTACAGTTGGACTTAAATCGCTATTTTTGTGATTTGTGACTTAATGTGTAACATCAGTTTGGACTTAAACTTGACTTGGACTTGAAAAAAAGACTTGTGACTTGACTTGGACTTGCACATTATGAATTGTTACCAACACAGGTCAAAAGAATTTAAAGGAACCAGGAAATGAATTTTGTTAGAATTTTACTCTTCTTCCATGTTTGAAAACTGTTTGACATCTTTTTTGAGTTACATGAACTGAACGGTGCACTTTTTCTAACATTAAAAATTGACCATGCATTTCTGTACAAGTGAGAATACTTTTGCTTTGATGTAAATCCAGGTAGACATGGCTCAGGTTGCATGTTTTCATGTTCAAATTATGAATCCAAAATTTGCTATCTGGGAACATTTCTGTGAAAAGGATTTTTGCGGGTACAAGCTATTTTGTGTGTCATGAATTAATGGAAGCAAAAGCCTATGGAAGTAGCTCTACTGAGTGGAGCGTTAGTATTCCTCTTTGTATGATTTTGGACGGGATCGTCTTTACTAACACTCCACGCCTGTACATAGAGTAAAGTGACAACGGTTCTCAAAAGACTCACCAAAAATACCTCTATCACCACCCACTGGCTTCCATAAATGCCAACATCAAAACGGTTGGGGCTTCAATGGTATTTTTTACTTCAAAATCTGTCAAAATCCGACCATTTTCGCTCGACACATGCACAGCGCTTGAACTTTTCGTCGCCTCCTCCCATGCGAATATGCGCGTGTAGAGTTTCTGGCGCAATAAGTTTGTGCACGAACATTGTCCTCCAAGACGTATGCATGAGTGGGCTTTACGTGGTGGGGACCCAAGACTTGTTGATTGTGACCTTTATGGGCACTACCAACGACTGTTTCATGGTGCAAAATGCAGGCCCTGCTCGCTGCATGTATGGTGAACTGTATGGACAAATAGGGTAACATCAAAAAAGACTTCTTAACTCTGTCCATGCAACGCATGTGCAGTGACCAAGGGCCTGATTTTGAAGTCAGAAATATCACTGAAGCCCCAACAGTTTGCCATAGTATGACAATTCCATCCAAAAATCGAAAAAGCGGAATACTAAAGCTCCACTCAACTATGGGGGTACTTGGACCGCCTGACAATGTCCAAATAATTCAAAAGGCAGTTTGTAGGGTCCAAGTTACTCGGACTTTACCGTGCGAAGGGCTAACACATGTGGTGCCACCATGGCCACTGGCCCGCGGCAGTAGGTGAATTCTTACTACTACTACTACTAGAACTACTGCAATGCAACATACAGTGTCATGTCAACGGCTAGCCCCACTAGTGTGGCACGGACTCTCACTCCCGATCCATCCTTAGCCACACTCCCGTATGCGCAATTTCGTGTCGGTATACTGAAAATTTTCGGCGCATCCACTTATCATGCATTGTGGGCGCAAAATGGAACAGTCGTCGAGAAGATTAGGGGTCAAGTGATGTAATTTTCAACAACCTTATTTTAAAGATGGTGACTGTGAGAGCCTAGTAAATTCAATGGATAAAGACTGGAAAATACCTGAATAAAATGAGTGAAATCATTCAATAAATGGCTTTTAGAAAGCGGAAAGGTCAAGGATCTAGCGGTCATGTTGGTGTGCAAAAGAAATTGCGCCCACGATCACTGACGATAAGTGGGTGCGCCGAAAATTTTCAGTACGCCGACACGAAATTGCGTATACGGATGTGTGGCTAAGGATGGATCTGGAGTGAGAGTCCGTGCCACACTAGTAGTAGTAGTGGGGCTAGTCAACGGCATGAACGGGTAGGCCTATATCATCATGACCATGATGTACACTGACTATGACACAAGTCTTCATGGTCAGATGGTACCGTGGTGCGGTGGAACTCACCATCTAATGCCTCAAATTCCTTCGGGAAACAGCACTTCTTTTGAGCCAGACTAGTTGCCACGACAACCAGCAGCAAAAGAAAAACCGACTTTACCTCCATGTTTTCTGTGTAGCACTTCCTAGCTATAAACAGCTTACAAAATACTGTAATCCAGCACCGTACATGTATATATATGGGGGCCACCGCACCGTGCTTACCCTGCCACGTGAGTTGAATGATTGATCTCGTGACCTTCGCTAGACTGGTTTACTGTCCCATTGCACATGGTCATTTTCACCAGTCATGATGGCTTCTTAGCAGGCAAGATGTGTTAATGATGTTGTATCCAATACCCCCCCCCCAAAAAAAACCAAATCAGTTAAAATTCCTGCTTGTTGGGAAGGGGTGGAAGTGGGGTGGGTGGGGTGAGACGAGGGCGCCATAATACACCAACAATGCATTGGTGACAAAAAACCGCTCCGTGCAGGACAGCCAATGGACCGCTGATTGAATACCATGCATGTTTTTTTTTGTTTTTTTTTGTTTGTTTAGGGCCTACTAGGGGGCTACGCCGCAGTGGAATGCAGTCGATCGGCGTCGATGCATTCATTTTCTGATTAATTGTTTGGTATACTAGTTGCACCCACGTCCGGCTTTGAAACCAACTTTTTTTTCCAGCTTGTGCTCAAGTGGTTTCCCTTTCATTCTCTTATTTTTCTAGTAAAGACACTAGAGAACATATTTGAGGATATGAATGCATTTCCTTGTTTTCGGACCATTTTACCCACGGAGCTTCAGCAGCAGACCGTGCGCCGATCATGGTTGGGAAACTGAACTTCCAATCAGCTTATAAGTCAGGGCGCCGATGCCGGCCAACTCCAATAGCTCATGAAATCTTGTATATCCTAAAAGGCACTTTTGGGGTAGGCAAAGCCCCCCCCCCATTAATCGGAAACAGATATAACTTCAGTTGAGAGTTCAAATGAAAGCAAGGGCAAACACTCCAAAGTTTAATCAAGGTGGATCTCGGGCTGCAAGTTATCTTACACCGCAGGAAATCCTTACACTAGGCAATTCATCCTGGCAAGACAGAGGTAGTGGGTTTATGGCACACAATTATGACACATAAGAGGAAGGAAGCTTGATGTAGTATTCCTGATTCCAGTTGGTTAGATGTTCTTAAACATTTGCACATACCAGATACCATTCACTGTCGACTGTTCGATAGACAAGACAATGTCACATTGATCACAAAGACTTGAACTGGAATCCATTTGAACAAAAAAGACATGACTGGACCGGCTCTTGCAGGTACTAGAATCATTTGTCGTTCCCTTTTTGTATAATGAACCATTTCTTCATCACTGATTTGATGACCGTTCACCTACCATTGTTCACTCCATCCACTGTATCAAGACTGACTGACTGATAAAACGGATCCAAAATTAAAGTATAATCAGCTTGAAGATTAATGACTAAAGCATTGTTTCAGATGCAGAATCACTCTTTTTCTTTCTACTGACTCAAGCGAGACAAGGATTGCTTTGCAATGAGTGTAATTTAATCAATCACAGCTTCGTATGCACCTGCAGCGAAAAAGCACAGTGCTGAGTAATATATACAGTTTGTGTTAATTATTAGACTACTCTAGCATTTAGTAAGAAAACAAAACAAAACAATATAATATGATGAATTTATTTTCGCAAACAAGTGAAATTGTCATGATCTGCTTTTAAGAAAAAAATGTCATAGTGACTTGCAATGTATAAAATACATTTGAGTTCTTTCACTTCAATCATTAACTTTCCTAAACTAACAGTCCACGGTTACATTACTTGAGAGGTTGTCAAAAGGCAGTTAAATATCTCTTTCCACAGTATACAGCAATGTGTACTTGTATGCGGTACTGCATGCACTAGCTATGTTCAGCTGTATCACCGGGCGCAGTGGCGTAACCAGGGAGGTTCCCGACCCCGTTAACCCATTTGAACTTTTGAAATGCACACAACATAGTGTGTGAAAATGGTAGTTCGTCGGCTTTCGGCATCCCCTTTAAAAAAATGTGCATCCTAGAACATCCTATCATGCAATGCAAGTTTGTATTTATGGTTACTGAAAATTTAAAAGCCAAGAAAGGAGGACAGTGGAACATACAGGGACACTTCCCCCTCTGTCCCTCTGTTTTAATAATTTTTGTTAATTCCCGGGATCTGCCACTGAGCTATGTGATACCTAGCACCACTAGGAATTCAAACTCAATAACGATGTTTCAAAATGAAAGCACTGAGAGATCTAAATACAAAAAGCCACGCATTGTCTACATGCATAACCTTCACACGTAGAGACGATCCCTCATAAAATGTCGCAATTCCTTCCACTTGGTGTACATTGCAATCGCCCACAAAAGAGTTTCAGTTCTGTCTAACGGGGCCTAGTAATCATTAAACAGATAGGCCTAAAGGGGTGAATTCCAACCAGATCTGAGTATTTTGTTCATGAGACTAGCTTGATTACCTTTATGTGGCGTGCAAACTTAACATTTAATCCCGAAATAGAGATATCTTCTTTTCTAGTCGAGCAAAGTTTACATTGAATCGTAAAATAGAGATAGACTTATATCTATTTCGGGATAAATGTTGCACGCCATAATTTTACTGATCTCGGAAACCGTCTGGTATTATTTCGAAGAGCCAGTAAACACCCTCTGTATAAATGCGAGAGTCCATCATTTCATCATTTTCAGAAATATGAAGGTTTTGAAGCCTTGAGAGAAATAATTTCATTTAATGCACATAAATGTATCCCCTACGAAGTAATTACCGGAACCGCTTCCAAATGCGGGCCTTTAAAGTCTGAGGAGGGCATTTCATCATTTACAACAATTTGTTTTGATCGAGAGGGACATGGTTATTCCTTCTTGGCGCAAGTTACCCCCTCTTAATATCAAGGGTGTGCACTATATTAATCCACCATAATAATCCACAGAGTAATTGTCAAGTGGAAACATTTCGTTGAAAGGCCATGTCACGTGAAGAAAAATATACGCAAGCTTTAATATGGTATAGTGAACAAAATGCAGGAACCTATGCGGTCTGTATTCGCTTTAAGATTTTACACATCAAATTTGTCAGCGGTCAGGTTCAGGAAGTCATCTGGACGGAACTGCCGATGTTCTTAAAACAGAACTTGACTGTACTTCAACAGCTCCAGCAGTTTGGGTTCTTTCTCGATGTACTAAGAATCCAAAAACAATAGAAGATTTAGGCCCTACTTCAATGGCACCATAAAACTTACACGGGAAAGTAAGCGAACTAAACATCAAATCGGAAACCACCTGATTCATTAACATCCTCATTTTCAGACGCCTTAGGTAGGCAACAAACTGTGTATATAGCCATACTGCTTTCCAGTCAGTGCCGTATTCAGCGGGGGCGGTGGAAACTTGCCCCCCCCTCCCCCCGAAAATATTTGCATTAATTTTTTTTATAAAGAACGGGTGACTCGGGAAGAAAGTATTAGGTATGTTAATTTATCACATATTTGCACTAAATCTCGAAGAAAAAACACCAGCAAATAAAAGCAAGGATGTCAGGACCGTAAGGCTTTTCATTCATTTTTCTCTCCACATCACCATGTTGAATAACCCCGAAGACGCGTTTGCTTTTGGATTCCCCCCCCCCGCCACGCCAAAAGCTGGATACGCCACTAACTCCAGTTAGCCTATGCCTTGAGGTCTTCTTAAATAGCTTAAATCTAGCGCAGCCGATTTCGTAAAAGTTGTCGTCTTTTTCGTGGGAATAGGAGAGAAAGTCTCACCATTCTCTCACAACCAAACAAGTTTTTCATCGCCAAAACGCTGTACGTTTCGTGTATAAGCCTCGCTAAGTTCAAACGTCTATAGTCTTACCGTAGGGCAGTATTCAGGCACTTCAAAGAACCTGTCTGGGTCGGCAATGCCTGCCTCGTAGTTGAAATAGCCGGTGAGTGAAAGGATCGAGGCTGCAACCAGGAAGTAATTAGAAGGGATTATTGCTGGAGTGGACAAAAAAGCCGAAAATGATTATTTTCCGACTTTGCAAATGGGAGAGGTCATCTATACTTCCAAATGTCACTTGTGTCCAAGTTTATTCATTCCCACAGCGTTACATGGCGCTTGAACGGCCAAATGCATATTAAACGTTGTTTTCCACGAGCACATGTTGGATATAGTTCAATATCAAGTACCACGGTCAACGATATTTTCGCATGCTTGGGACAGGCAACCAAAAATGCTTTGCGCATCCAAAGCTGTGACGTATTTTCCTTCCCAAAAACTTGTATTTCACGCATTTATTTTGAATCAACCGGAGAAAATTTTTATAAATATCGTCTTTTTGAATTGCCCCGAAGTTGTATGTTCCGAACGGATACATGTCGAGTTACACAAACAGGTATTGATTCTTAACACCAAATTGCATACTGGCTGGAAGGTTTCATTTAATAACGTGTATATAGAGGTTTTTTAGCGACACCGCTCGATAATGTAGAATTGGTAAACTACTGCACACGCATATGTCACTAAATTTTATCACTAAATGATCAAATTATTAAAAAAGGAGCAAATTTGTCAAAAGATCGTCCCGTGTATTTATTTTTAGGTCTGTTGAATTTTTTCTCAGCCCCTGAAGGAACGACTCTTACAATCTGTGTCATTTTCAGAATCATTTTGCAGAGTTCTTTCTCCGGTGGATTCAAACATTTTTGCATGCAATCGATCCAGACTCTTTAAGTTCGCTTGAAATATATCTGCTTCTTATAACCAAGAAAACTTATTTTATTTATTACAATCGGCAACACTCGATTCCTTGAAGAGAACAAAATGCCTCTTTTGAACTAAACTTTGCTGCACATTTTCTTGGGCAGGTTTAAAATCAATGCTACTGAAACATGAAATGCAATTTGTATTTGGATTTATCGTTTAAAAATCATTGTTTTGCCCTCTTTCTTGAAAATAATCCAACAAAGACACCTCATTTTATAATAAAAGCACACGAAATAAGAAATTGTTTATTGCTATTCACCTTGAGCCAAAGCACGCCCTCATTGGTTGAAAAGAACCATGTTGGTTGGCAGTGTCAATTTTACTGGGTAACGGTAACCACGTAACCGTAACGCGTGCATTTCCTAGTTGCGTGGAGTGACAATGTGACCAATCAATTTCCTTCGTCCATATCCTCATAACCAATAGCTTTTTCTCATGCTAAATGCAGGCTTATTCGTTATATTAAGAAATCAGTGACAACTTATGGTTTCAGTGCCGACCGAGAATCAAATCATTTCAGAGAGTATTTTTCCCTTCTTTTTCCCAATATGCGTTTATCTTCTTCCCAAGAATTCGGACAGCAAATCGCAGGCTACTTTACTCACTTCTGAATGTAGTTCCAGAAAAACTGGCACTATTTGGAATGCAACCTTCCTTGGTCACGGACACCGACGATCGACCATTCTTAAATAGTTGCTGGATTTGGTAGTGGTAGGAATCGATGAACAACTGACGGTCTCCAAGGTAGACTGTGGTATTAAAGTCTACTCCAGCTATACAGAGAAAGAAGCACCACACAAAAATGAAGCTAAGACGTACTCAAGAATAACAACACTGTCCAATAAGCGGAATTGTTATAATAATGTTTTATAAGTGAAACACAGCCAACTGTTTCACTAATTCAAACTGTAATAATTCAAACCAATTACGACCACCTCCAAAACGGACAAACATTCGGCTAAACACCGAAAAATAATCTTACGGGGAACGCAGTGTGGGATATCGCCTTGCAGTTTCGTTTTGGAACACTTTAATTCATCCGTATCAATGATGTACTGGAATCCCTGCAGATAGTTACGGGAAAAATGAAGTATAAATAAAAATGACTTTTTAGTTTCAAATAGGAGCTACTCTGTTCCGTATAAATTAACTTCATCATGTAATTACTTCAGTTCAACTGAAACTGTTAAGCATACACTGACTAAGACCTTTAGAAGATATTTACGTTGCAAGGTAAACATCCATCTTTTGAGGTGTGTCACATGACGGACGTTTACGGTACTGCGGAAGATTGATGGGTAATTCCAGAAATTAGGGGTCCATTTTTTTCGTGTCCCTGTCACATTTGACATATAATTTTGAAAGTTTAGGAGTCATTTTCAAATCCCAAGAGTGATGAATTAATGCAAATTACCTGCAAAACAAATAGTAATAGTCTGAAATCAATTCGGGTGATATTTCCACGTCAAATAACAAAAGTCAGATGTAACAAGGACACTTAAATGTCACACTTTTGGACCCCTAATTTCTGGAATCACCCACATCTCAGAATGCACAAGCCAAATGATCGCATTTGTGGATAAACTGTTTGCAGCCACTTTGGAACTTCCTCTCCGTTTTCAAAAGTGACACAAAAGTGTTCTCAGTGGCATTCGGACAGCTGGAAATGTGCACCGATGATCAGAATCTAAATCAGATTTGAATCTGACTTTGCATCAGATGGGGGGGGGGGGGGCGAGTACATATTTCCCACTGGGAATGGGCTTCATCCCCCAACACCTTTTTGTGGTGAGCAAAATATTGCAGCAAAAAGTACCGAAGGATAGTTTCAAGTGGGTTCTTCTCCATAAAATCATAACTTTATGAAGAGATTTATCAGTTGATTTGTCTTTATTCAATTTAAGTTTAAGTTTTTCCTCTATTCAAAAGGAGCTTTACTCTCCCTAATGGGGTTACACTTCCTCCATTCAAGGTTTTGCGTTTCAGGACAGGATACTGTTAAGTACATGTACTTCCGTCAAGGTGTCACCGTCGAGGTACCGGCTGGGGCGCGGTGCGTGCCCAGGCTTACGCCAGGTAAGCTCGACTGTTCTAGGCAAACCGTGTACTATGAGATTATCCCGACTTTTTGTCAGAACTCAAATTTTTTGCTGGTTTTCCGGCCAAGTCCATAACTCTAATACTCTAATATTTAAAACCGCAATAAAAATTTAAAATATATATTTTGTAAGAGGAGCAGGGTGGCGCGGCCCTGAACAATGATAGAGACATTGAATTAAAATTGACCAGTAAAGCTACTTGAATTTGCTATTCAATGCGACATAGCTTCGTTGATTAAAGAATCAAGAATGGCATGAGCCAACCCTGAACTACACTTGATTTTTATTCAACAAAAAATAAAATATCAGAGCGAAATAACATGATATAATTATACCTTACCAATAAATAAAACATACATAATCATTCACATAACCATGCATGATTAGAGAATACACATCCATTGGCTTGATTCTTATTGGTTTTACTAAACCTGTTCATAGTCTTGGACGAGGCGCTGCCTCGAAGGACGTTCTTCATCAGACTGAAAGAGCATAAACTCATTGCCTATCATATTTTTGGTGACATCAATGGCGGCCTGACCAACAAGAGCTAAACGCTTTGTTCCTCCACGTCCACCCACGGCTGTCTCTGAACCTGGATAGATATAACAAGATGTGACAAATAATCCACAACTTGTCAGCTATGTACAAACAACGAGTCTACCACCATTAATATTCCTTTCACAATTTCCTCATCAAATCCAATCACAAGTCTTTCACAAGTTTGAAGTAACCAGGTAAATAATGAAGAAGAAATATGTTTTTGCCAAATTCACACCTTTTAAATCTGCTGCTAAGACGTGATTTTTTTTGTTTTTTAAAGAGCTAGACCTGAGATGGATTTAGCTACAACTTTACACCCTTCGGTTAGTCCCGTGGGTGTTATCAATAGAGAAGCGGAGTTGTTGGGCATTGCTTGCCGAAACCCTTTTGTTTCTCTTTCATTTCCGTTCGTTTTTGCTTGCGTTGTATTTAGAACTTAGTGGGAACTATATACAGGAGCAATGATGACTTGAACCATGGGTCTAGGCCGCCCGGAAGTAGTGTAGAGTGTGAACACGTGACAGGAAGCGCTACGTGCGCGTAGAAGAAAGGTACGTTCCTTTGCGTGCGGAAGAGACCCTGATATAGACTGGTTCCTGTCCTGTACGTGTATAGTCTCCAGACATCCTCTGAACGTAGGGACCGGAGTGCGTGATGAATCTGGCAGAATCCTGCCAGGTGTATGTAACATCTACTTCGTTATGGAGAATAACTGGCCCGACAAATACTAAAATATTCAACATCCAAATTGGCAGGGCTAACCGCTCACGTTAAACAGCAGCTAGCTACTGGTCCCTATATAATAGGGACAGTCAGTTTCTTGTATATACTTACCAGCAAAAAAAATCGCGTAGGCTGCACAAAACGGCCAGGGAAGTTTCTCAGTAAATCTGTCTGTTTCTATCATCCCTGACCTGAATTCCATTTTTGGATGCCTCAGACCTTAGGAATACCGCATTCGTCTCATCCCATTTGGATACAATCATAGGAATTTTGGGGAGGTTGAATATCCATAGAAACATAGAAACAACAAACGTTGCCCTCAGCGGCGTATCCAGCTTTTGGTGTCGGGGGGCAAATTCAAAAGCGAATGCAGCTTCATGCTTATTTGACATGATCCGATGACATCTCCCCCCCGAAAAAAAATCCGTGGGGGGGGGTGGAAAGTTTCCTTGGCCCCCGTCACTTTTTGCCCTACCACATCCGATTCTCACTCACACACCCACGCACACGACGCCATCGCACCCTACATTTTGTGGACTGTTTACTCGACAGTTTGCATGGTTTTCATATCTTCATTCCTAAAATGTTTTTCTCACACTTAAAACAACCTGAAAATCATGAGACTTGAAAAGGGCGCTGCGTGGCCGGAATTTTGTAACTTGACTCGATGAAACTTCACAGTTCTCAAGACATTCCCTTCTCTTACAAGTAGTGCCCTGTCTGGAATCTAACCATAAAGGTTTCTCATTAAGCAAAGATTTCAGAAGAGGTGCACTTACCATAACCCACCACAAATTGGTCTGGGAAGCAACATGGCCCCTCTGCAGGCTGGGCATAGCTCGTTGCCAATCCCACGAGTAACAATAAGACGGCCGATTTGATGTCCATTTTTACCAACTCGATAATTGAGAACTGAGCGCTGACTTTCACCAAAAGTTGAACTGAAATCTCAACCTCAAGTGGTCCTGTTCATCATAACAGGGACCTGTTTTATATCTAAGCCGGATTGGCAAATTGCAGTCACGTGATGTATCTTTCTTGTGGCCATATCCTCAGAGAGATGACTTGTGTAGCCAATTACCTCTCAGTTACTCACGCCTGCGCAGCAATTACAAAGCTCGAGCCAGCAAGATCGAACAATGGCACGTCGTCAGGAACTTCATAGTCCAGGTTTTCAACCTTTCTCAGCGACCTTTCAAGGCTTCGGGACTGTCACTTTACTGCATGCTTTACCGATGTACGTGTCGCTCGCATGCGACAGCGTTGACTTCGCGTCAAAGGGCAAATAACTTTTACCCAATGAGAGCTCAGAGAAATTCTAGAGGTCGCCATATCCACCCTCAGCTTCCGTTTTAATATCCGTGATCACGCAATGTTTCCTCATCAAGTTTGTAACCTGAGCTTACTCCGACAAATCGACAGTCAAGAAAATGCCCCGGATACCAACATTTGGATAACATTCGGAAGTGTCACCTGTACACGTATGTTTTTCCGGAGGAAAACTCAAGTTATCTTTAAAAAAAATGGTTTGGTTTGAAACATCTAATGGCAATGCATTTTTTCAATGTGCACCAGGACGAGGCTGGAACTTGTATTTTCTTCAGGAGTGGGACTATTTATTTAGATATATTGGTGGACTGGTCCTTTTCCCTATTATAATTATAGGGACCGGCAGCTAGCTGCGGTTTATCGTACGCGATTAGTCCTGTCAATTTTGATGCTAAATATATTACATTTTTGCCAGGCCAATAGCAATGCTTTATAACATGAATTACGTTTCTGCAGGTAGGCGAAAAATACGTGCGTCGCCCGTTGCGTCGTGTTGTCTTACGTCCTTTCTTTGTTTTTTTTTTACGTAAACGTTGCTCCTTCCGACGGCCGTCGTGCGTTGCGTGCCGGGTCATGCGTCGCGTCGCGTATTAGGTCGCCTGAAACACGACACGACGCACGACGCGTCGTGTGCTGTCACCCTTTTGCTTCATGGTGTTTATAGATGGCACCCTTATGTTTTCTTTTTAATTTATTTCCATTTCCCGTGCTTGCATAGTACATGCTACAGGTAGCAGGCCGCGTTTCTGTTTCTGTCTTTTTCATGCATTCTTTCTAACTTGTGTTTTCATTAAAAGTGAGCTGTTGATGAAAAGGTGTTGTTTTGTTTGTTTAAATCAAATGTAATTAGAAAGAGCGTGACGATCAACTATATATCAGCCTTGTCTTCAGGAAATAGATAACATTAACGTCAGCCTCAACAATGTTTAAGCTTTTCCTACTCTAATTCTGATCTTTCTAATAATCATTTGTAAATCCATTCTAAGGCCCCCCCCCCAAAAGTCCTCGGTTACTGGTACGTATGACGGGCGATGTCCGTGCCAATGATATAAATTTGTACACAAAGCATTGACCCTTAATAATCTAATTAACAAGAGAAAGTCAAATAACAGGAGTTATTTAATTATCATGTCTGATTTCTTCGGCCTATTCTTTTAAATTCAATTTTGAATCACAACAAAAATGACGTTAAAGTAACCGCTAATTCAAACTTATCTTAACGATACACTCTATGACGAAATTGAATGATTTAATCGATCAAATGGATGACAAAAAACGAATTTGCTTTTTCAATTCAACGTCATTCCCGGAGTGAGACAAAAATGACTATAATTGAGACGAATAAGGATTTTTTCCGTGATTTACAATGCTCTGGAAGTGAAATCTAGTGGTGTTATTTCGGAATTGGAATCGACATTTAGGGCGAGTGACCCCTTTTTGACGAAACTGAACTTTCGTTCAAGCAATTTTTAATGAAAGAAGTGCTAAATTAACCGGGAAAACTCTAAGAACTAATTTGAGGACATGAATATATGTCCTTGCTTTGTCTGATTACTGTTTTACATGCAGAGCTGCTGCGGCAAACCATGCACAGACCGTTAGTCTGACGTTTAGTTCGTTACATGTGAGGGGTGCTTGTAGTTAGGGCGGATGCTGGCCAACTCCAATAGCTCATGAAGGCTTGTATAATCCTAAAAGGCAAATTTGGGGTAGGCAAAGCTCCCCTAATTAATCAAAAACAGATATAACTTCAGTTGAGAGACCAAATGAAAGCAAGGGCGAACAATCCAAAGTTTAATCAAGGTGGATCTCGGGCTGTAAGTAATCTTAGACCGCAGGAAATAACTTTGATTCCGTCCATTAGGCCATTTATCCTGGCAGGACATACGTTGAGTTTATGGCACACCCAAGAGGAAGGATGCTTGCTCTGGTATTCGTGATTCCAGATGGTTAGATGTTCTTTAACATGTGTTTACGCACATAAAAACCATCTCAGTCACTGTCAACTGTTCCACAGACAAGACAAATTTATATTGATCACAAAGACTTGAATTGGAATTCATCTTGAGCGAAAAATACCTTGCATTCCAATATGAACATGGTTTTAGTTGGACCGCCTCTTGCTGGTACTAGAATCATTTTGTCATTCCCTTTTTGTATAATGAACCATTTCTTCATCACTGATTTGATGACCGTTCACCTACCATTGTTCACTCCATCCAGTATCACGACTGACTTTAAAATAAAACGGATCCAAAATTCAAGTTTTAATCAGCTTGAAGATGAATGACTAAAACATTGTTTCGGATTCAGAATCACTCTTTTTTCCATTGACTCATGCGAGACGGGGATTGCTTTGCTTTCCAATGAGTGTTATTTAATCACCTTTTGTGTAGCACCTACAGCGAAAAACATTTAAAAGCCAAGAAAGGAAGACAGTGGAACATGCAGGGACACTTCCCCCTCTGTCCCTCTGTTTTAATAATTTTTGTTAATTCCCGGGATCTGCCACTGAGCTATATGATACCTAGCACCACTAGGAATTCAAACTCAATAACGATGTTTCAAAAAGAAAGCAGAGATCCAAATACAAAAAGCCACGCATTGTCTACATGCATAACCTTCACACATAGAGACGGTCCCTCATAAAATTTCGAAATTCCTTCCACTAGGTGTACAATCGCCCACAAAAGAGTTTCAGTTCTGTCTAACGGGGCCTAGTAATCATTAAATAGATAGGCCTAAAGGGGTGAATTCCAACCAAATCTGAGTATTTTGTTCATGAGACTAGCTTGAGTACCTTTATATGGCGAGCAAAGTTAACATTTAATCCCGAAATAGAGATTCTTTTTTTTCAGTCGAACAAAGTTTACATCGAATCGAAAAATAGAGCTATCTCTATTTCTTATACAGATATATCTATTTCAGGATAAATGTTAATTTTGTACGCCATAATTTTATTGGTCTCGGAAATCGTCTGGTATTATTTCGAAGAGTAAGTAAACACCCTCTGTACAGTGCCACAGCCCATCATTTCATTTGTCTCAAACAATTTTCAGGACTTTTTAAAAGTGCTTTAGGGAAAACATTCACTATCATCCCTCAATTGCGTATTGCTTGATATTATGCAAAAATGTGATTTTTTAGAATTCAAGTAGAATGATTCCCTGCTTTTACTATCACGTTCACGGCAAAAGTAAGAAATAATGAACCTTGAGGGGAAAAATTTCACTTAGTGCAAATAAATGTATCCCCTAAGGGGTAATTACTGGACTGCTTCAAAATTCGGGCCTTTAAAGTCTGACGAGGGCATTACATCACTTACAACAATTTGTTTTGATCGGGAGGGATATGATTGTGATTCGTTGAAAAGGTCGTATCACGTGAAGAAAAATATATGTAAGCTTTGATATGGTAGTGAACAAAATTCAGGAAGCTGTGCGATCTATATTCGCTTTAAGATTTTACACATCAAATCTGTCAGCGGTCAGGTTCAGGAAGTCGTCTGGACGGAACTGCCGATGTTCTTAAAACAGAACTTGACTGTACTTCAACAGCTCCAGCAGTTTGGGTTCTTTCTCGATGTACTAAGAATCCAAAAACAATAGAAGATTTAGGCCCTACTTCAATGGCACCATAAAACTTACACGGGAAAGTAAGCGAACTAAACATCAAATCGGAAACCACCTGATTCATTAACATCCTCATTTTCAGACGCCTTAGGTAGGCAACAAACTGTGTATATAGCCATACTGCTTCCCACTCAGTGCCGTATTCAGCGGGGGCGGTGGAAAACTTTCCCCCCTCCCACAGAAACTTTTGCAGATTTTTTTTTTACAAAGAGTGGGTGACTGGGAAAGAAAGTACTCGGTATATTTATTTATCATATATACACTGCACTAAGTCTCGAAGGAAAAAAACACCAGCAAATAAAAGCAAGGATGTCAGGACCGTAAGGCTTTTCATTCATTTTTCTCTCCACATCACCATGTTGAATAACCCCGAAGACACTTTCGCTTTTGGATTCCTCACCCCCAGCGCCAAAAGCTGAATACGCCACTAACTCCAGTTATGCCCTGAGGTTATATCGAATAGCTAAAATCCAGCGCAGACGATTTCGAAAAAGTTTTCGTCTTTTCTTCTGGGAACAGGAGAGAATGTCTCACAGTTCTCTGTCAGCCAAACAAGTTTTTCTTCGCCTTCTTAAAAACAAAGTTGTACGTTTCGCGTATAAGCCTCGCTAAGCTCAAACGTCTATAGTCTTACCGTAGGGCAGTATTCAGGCACTTCAAAGAACCTGTCTGGGTCGGCAATGCCTGCCTTGTAGTTGAAATAGCCGGCGAATGAAAGGATCGAGGCTACAACCGGGAAGTAATTAGAAGGGATTATTGCTGGAGTTGACAAAAAAAGCCGAAAATGATTGTTTTCCGACTTTCCAAATGGGAGAGGTCATCTATACTTTCAAATGTCACTTATGCCCAAGTTAATTTTGTTCATCCCCACAGCTTTTACAGGGCGCTTGAACGGCCAAATGCATAACGTTGTTTTCCACTAATTAGATACAGTTCAATATGGAGTACCACGGTCAACGATGCTTTGGCATGAAACGGCGCATGGATTGGGACAGGCAACCCAAAATGCTTTGTGCGTCCAAAGCTGTGACGTATTTTCCTTCGCAGAGACTTGTATTTCATGCATTTATTTTGAATCCACTGGAGAATTTTTTTTTATAAATTACGTCTTTTCGAATTGCCCCGCAATTGCACGTTTCTAATGAATACATGCCGATTTACACAGACAAGTACCGATTCTTAACACCAAATTGCATGCTGGTTTGAAGGTTTCCTTAATTAAATAACGAGCCTATAAAGTTTTGGGAGCGACACCGCTCGATGATGTAGAATTCGTAAAGTACTGTACTCGAATAAAACTAAATTTTATCACTAAATGATCAACTTATTAATTTGGCAAGGGATCTTCTCGTGTATTCATTTTTAGGTCTTGTACAAAAGGACAACATTATAGCAGTTAAACAGTGTCCACTACACCGTGTTTGGTTGCGCATGCGTGCATATTGTTATGGAGACAATTAATTTTGTGACAAAAGCCACACATTTTAACAAATGGGGCTTTGAGGGCAATCAGCCAATCAAAGATCTTGTTCTGTGATATTTGGAAGTTGGTTCTTTATATTTTAGAGATAGAAAGTTATGGCAGGAACAAAGGAAAATGCTGTCAATGCTATCTCAGCATCTGAAGCAACAACTTTTACAATCTGGCTTTATTTCACTATCTGGCGGAAAAATTTGTGTCGAATTCAGAATCATTTTGCAGAATTCTTTCTCCGGTGGATTCAAACATTTTGGTAATCGATTCAGACAGTTTAATCTAGCTTGAAATATATCTGCTTCTTATAACCAAGAAAACCTATTTTATCATAAAAATTATTACAACCGGCAACACTCGGTTTCTTTAAGAACAAAAATGCCTTTTTTTTTAAACCAAACTTTGCAGCACATTTTCTTGGGCTGGCATAAAATCAATACTACATGAAATGTAATTTGTATTTGGACTTATCATTAAAATAATCATTATTTTGGCCAACTTTCTTCAAAATTCACCCACCTCATTTTATAATCAAAGTACACGAAATAAGAAATTGCCCATTACTATCCGCCTTGAACCAAAGCACTCCCTCATCGGTTGAAAAGAGCCAAGTTCGTTTGGAAGGCCAATTTTACCGGGCAGGTAACCACGTAACCGTAACGCGTGCATTTCCTAGTCGCGTGGAGTGACAATGTGACCAATCAATTTCCTTCGTCCATATCCTCATAACCAATAGCTTTTTCTCATGCTAAATGCAGGCTTATTCGTTATATTAAGAAATCAGTGACAACTTATGGTTTCAGCACCAACCGAGAATCCAATCATTTCAGTAAGTATTTTCCCTTCTTTTCCCCAATATGCGTTTATCTTCTTCCCAAGAATTCGGACAGCAAATCGCAGGCTACTTTACTCACTTCTGAATGTAGTTCCAGAAAAACTGGCACTATTTGGAATGCAACCTTCCTTGGTCACGGACACCGACGATCGACCATTCTTAAATAGTTGCTGGATTTGGTAGTGGTAGGAATCGATGAACAACTGACGGTCTCCAAGGTAGACTGTGGTATTAAAGTCTACTCCAGCTATACAGAGAAAGAAGCACCACACGAAAATGAAGCTAAGACGTACTCAAGAATAACAACACTGTCCAATAAGCGGAATTGTTATAATAATGTTTTATAAGTTAAACACAGCCAACTGTTTCACTAATTCAAACTGTAATAATTCAAACCAATTACGACCACCTCCAAAACGGACAAACATTCGGCTAAACACCGAAAAATAATCTTACGGGGAACGCAGCGTGGGATATCACCTTGCAGTTTCGTTTTGGAACACTTTAATTCATCCGTATCAATGATGTACTGGAATCCCTGCAGATAGTTACGGGAAAAATGAAGTATAAATAAAAATGACTTTTTAGTTTCAAATAGGAGCTACTCTGTTCCGTATAAATTAACTTCATCATGTAATTACTTCAGTCCAACTGAAACTGTTAAGCATACACTAAGACTTTTCGAAGGTATCTACGTTTCCAGTTAAACATCCCTCCCTGGATGTGTGTCACACAACGGACTTATACTGTAACTGTGTAACTGCGTTGGGTAATTCCAGAAATCAGGGGTCCATTTTTGTTCGTGTCCCTCTCACATCTGACATAACATTTTTTAAGTTTAGAACACATTTTCTAATTTCCAAGAGTGATGAATTAATGCAAATACCTGCCAAACCAATAGTAATAGTTTGAAATCAATTACGGTGATATTTCCATGTCAAAAAACAAAAGTCAGATGTATGGGACACTTAAATGTCACACTTTTGGACCCCTAATTTCTGGAATTACCCAAAACTCAGAATGCACAAAGCCAAATGATCGCATTTGTGGATAAACTGTTTGCAGCCAATTTGGAACTTCTTCTCCGTTTTCAAAAGTGACACAAAAGTGTTCTCAATGGCATTCGGACAAAGCTGGAAATGTGCACCTATGATCAGAATCTAAATCTAAATCAGATTTGAATCTGACTTTGGATCAGATGGGGGGGAGTACATATTTCCCACAGGGAATCGGCTTCATCCCCCAACACTTTTTTGCGGTGAGCAAATTATAGCAGCAAAAAGTACTGAAGGATAGTTTCAAGCGGGTTCTTCTCCATAAAGATCATAACTTTATGAAGAGATTTATCAGTTGATTTGTCTTTATTCAATTTAAGTTTAAGTTTTTCCTCTATTCAAAAGGAACTTTGCTCTCCCTAATGGGGTTACACTTCCTCCATTCAAGGTTTTGCGTTTCAGGACAGGATACTGTTAAGTACATGTACTTCCGTCAAGGTGTCACCGTCGAGGTACCGGCTGGGGCGCGGTGCGTGCCCAGGCTTACGCCAGGTAAGCTCGACTGTTCTAGGCAAACCGTGTACTATGAGATTATCCCGACTTTTTTTCAGAACTCAAATTTCTTGCTGGTTTTCCGGCCAAGTCCATAATACTCTAATATTTAAAACCGCAATGAAAAATTTAAAATATATATTTTGTAAGAGGAGCAGGGTGGTGCGGCCCTGAACAATGATAGAGACATTGAATTAAAATTGACCAGTAAAGCTACTTGAATTTGCTATTCAATGCGACAATAGCTTCGTTGATCAAAGAATTACGAATGGCATTAGCCAACCCTGAACTACACTTGATTTCTTTTCAACAAAAAATAAAATATCAGAGCGAAATAAAATGATATAATTATACCTAACCAATAAATAAAACATACATAACCATTCACATAACCATGCATGATTAGAGAATACACATTCATTGGCTTGATTCTTATTGGTTTTACTAAACCTGTTCATAGTCGTAGATGAGTCGCTGCCTCGAAGGACGTTCTTCATCAGACTGAAAGAGCGTAAACTCATTGCCTATCATATTTTTGTTCACATCAACGGCGGACTGACCAACAACAGCTAAACGCTTTGTTCCTCCACGTCCACCCACGGCTGTCTTTGAACCTGGATAGATATAACAAGATGTGACAAATAATCCACAACTTGTCAGCTATGTACAAACAACGAGTCTACCACCAGTCCTTTCACAATGTCCTCATCAAATCCAATCACAAGTCTTTCCCAAGTACCAAGGCAACGAAGAAATGTGTTTTTGCCTAATTCACAGCTTTTACCACTGCTTTTAAAACGTAATGACTGTTTTTATAAAGACCTGAGATGGATTTAGCTAGGACCGGAAGCGGGTAATGAATCCGGCAGAATCCTGCCGGGTGTATGTAAATGAGGAAACAATGCCCATGCTTTCTCTATTTTGTGACCGAAAATAACTTCACCATAAGTTGTTCATTTACTTTAAATTTTATACAATAACCACTGATTTGAAATAACTTGCCGTAGAATTGTTTATCGATGATAATCATTGAAAAAAATACTACACCGTGAACACCAGAGGCTTAGCAAGCATAGGTACCAATGTTTTATTTACCTCCCTGCTGAATTCATGTTAATTAAAGCGTTGGTGTTGGCCTGACAATTACTAAAATATTCAGCATCCAAATTGGCAAGGCTGATCTCTCACGTTAAACCACAGCTGGCTACCGGTCCCTATATAATAAGAACGGGGACCAGTCCAGCCCTGATGCAGGATAGCAATCTCTCACGTTAAACCACAGCTGGCTACCGGTCCCTCTATAATAAGAACGGGGACCAGTCCAGCCCTGATGCAGGATAGCAATCTCTCACGTTAAACCACAGCTGGCTACCGGTCCCTATATAATAGGGACGGGGACCAGTCCAGCCCTGATGCAGGATAGCAATCTCTCACGTTAAACCACAGCTGGCTACCGGTCCCTATATAATAGGGACGGGGACCAGTCCAGCCCTGATGCAGGATAGCAATCTCTCACGTTAAACCACAGCTGACTACCGGTCCCTATATAATAGGGACGGGGACCAGTCCAGCCCTGATGCAGGATAGCAATCTCTCACGTTAAACCACAGCTGACTACCGGTCCCTATATAATAGGGACGGGGACCAGTCCAGCCCTGATGCATAGCTGGCTTTATTCCAGATTCTTGTACTTACCCCAAAAAATCGCTTATGCTGCAGAGAAACGGTCAGGGTAGCTCCTCAGTAAACCTGTCTGTTTCTATTATCCCCGACCTTATTTCCATTCTCGGATGCCTCAGACCTGAGGAATATCGCATTCTTCTCATCCCATTGGGATACAATCATAGGATTTTGGGGGTTTCGACAACTTTTGCAATGTCCATAGAAACATGCGTGTCCTAAACAGATCCCCGTTGCCCAGCTTCTGGTTTCGAGGGGCAAATTCAAAAGCGAATGCTGCTTCATGCTTATTCGACATGATCTGATGATGTTGACAAAAAAAAATAAAATCATAAGCCTTACCAAAAAATCCGTTTGGGGCAAGTTTCCCCCCCCCACCACCTCCAGATACGCCACTTTTCGCCCTATCACATCATACATGTACATTCAACAATCAAACGATCAGATCCTCGGAAATGCAAAAATATTCTTGAATATCCCCCCCCCCCACACACACCCAAGTGTGCATTTGCCTGCAACCGGGGACCCCCTATTGTTCCTCTTTTTTTTGTACTCTAACTTTTTTAGAGACCACCCATATGTTTTGTACACAGTTGTCAATCGGGGACCCTCAGTCAATCGGGGACCTTATTGTCCTCTATTGTTCAGGGTCCCCAATTGAATGCAGAAACAAACTCATACCTGTTTTACATAGAAGTATGGACATTCCTTTTGTTTTCTTGCGGTTAAGGAAACTTGAGGAAAACACTCCTTCTCTCTGACCTAGGACAACTCCTTCGGGCTGGATTTTTGATGATGATTCCCTAGACTGTTCCTCTTCAAGTTGCCACGGATAACCTTGACCCCAAAATGCCTCTGAATCTGTTTTTCAGAGAGGGGAAACACTGTGCGGACGTGTGCAAGTCCACGCTACGCCATCCCACCCTTTGTGCAGAGGTCCACACTATGTATGCCACGCCTGCACACCTTTGGTTTCCCTAAACATGACTATATTTGGATGTGATAACCTACTGGGCATTGTGGCAACACTGCTTGAGTCTCTGTTTGAATTCAACATCGATAGGAACTACTGCTCCCCCAAAACAATATCCTGCACCTGCAATGTGCTAGGGAAAGTACATGTACCTTTACTTGACAGTTTGCATTGTTTGCATATCTTGACTTCTCCAATGTTTTATTTTCTAACACTAAAAACAACCTAAAATAAAGAGACTTGAAAAGGCCTTATACGTGGCCGGAATTTTGTAACTTGACTCGATGAAACTTCACAGTTCTCAAGACATTCCCTTCTCTTACAAGTATTTCCCAATCCTGAATCTAACCATAAAGGTTTCTCATGTAAGCAAAGATTTCAAAAGAGTTGCACTTACCAACACCTACCACAAATTGGTCTGGGAAGCAACATGGCCCCTCTGCAGGTTGAGCACAGCTCGTTGCCAAGCCTAAGATTAACAGCAAGGCGGCCAATTTGATGTCCATTTTTACCAACTCGATAGTTGAGAACTCAGCGTTGACTTTCACAAAGAGTTGAACTGAAATCTCAGACTCAAGTGGTCCTGTTCATCAACCAGGGGCCTGTTTTATATTTAAGCCGGCTTGGCAAAATTGCAGTCACGTGATTTATCTTTCTTGAGGCCACACCTTCAGAGAGACAATTTACGTAGCAAATTTTCTATTGGTTGTTCGAGCCTGCGCAGCAATTACAAAGCGTCGAGCCACCTAGTTCGAACAACGGCACGTCTTCAGGAACTTCATACTCCTGGTTTCCAACCTTCCAGCGACCTTTCAAGGCATCAGGAGTGTCACTTTACCACCGAGACCAACGTACGTGATCGCTCGCATGCAACAGCGTTTACTTCGGGTCAAAAGGCAAATAACTTTTATCCTAAGTAAAATTTTTGAGGTCGCCATATCTACCTTTAGCTTCCATTTTAATATCCGTGATCAACGCTTCCTCATCAAGTTTGTAACCTGAGCTTACTCTTCCGACAAAATCAAGTAAATGTCTCAAATACCAGTCAACTGAACTTAGAGGGAATCCCTTCAAATTTCGAAAGGCCAAAAGTTTTCGGAGACGTTTGGAGAACAACATTCGGAAGTATCGTCCATATGTGGATTTTTCCTGGAGTAAACCTCAAGTTTGTCAATAAAAAAAATATGCTGGATTTGAAATTTCTCATAGCCATGCATTTTTCATGCGCAGCAGAACGAGGATGTTATGTCTTTAACGTTGGGACTCTTTATTGAGATGTTAAGGATGTTCATGTTACAGGGAACCACACCATGAATATACGTGGATTAGGGTAATAATCTACCCAAAATTCTTTGCGTTTTCTGAACTTTTTGCGGTATCGGTGAGCTTTTTATTTGCCCGTCGATGTAGCGCCCCAATCGAACGAAGTACCAGTACCCACCATTTTTGTCACCAAAATACTACTCAGGAGACATGATAAACACACATGAATTCGGTTGCCAATTTGTTGTGTTCGGTCTTCAAAATCACGGAATTTATTGACTGTTACGTGTCATGGAATTTTTGATCTTTACATGCTAATGTTAAACCTGGGTGTAATCTTTTCTTCGATCCATACGCAAGATTTGAGGTTACATAATCATGACCATGCACTGAGTTGATTTTGCCGGAGAAACTGGCCACTTTTAAACTTGGATAATTCCACATCTTTTCGGTATAATTTGAGTTTAACCCCAAAATGTCGCCCTATGCGGAGTCATTTTGACGAGCAGGCCAAGGTAATTAAACTTAACCGCTTCAAAAGGTGGATAAGTGTGGCCTGGCTAGGGCGTTTCATAATTCACAATGACTTGTGCTGATAACTAGAAAAATAATCGGGAGGGGACACAGTGTGATTGTCATCAATTTGTTGGATGCCTGTTCATGTCGCAAGCTTAATCTCCTACGATTTTTCTTCTACCGAGTATCATCATGAAATGGAAATATTCAATTAAATGAAACAATTTAACTCTACACGGCTTTGATTATGGAGGACGGAAAGTGGCCACCTGCTTTACTGCTATCAGAATGGTAGAAAAGCAGATGTTATGTTCTGGTAACATGCAATTTCGACTTTTCTGCTAACTCAAAAAGCAGAACGAACATTGTTTGGTCATGGATTTTTCTATTTTTCTGCTTCAAGAAAGGCACATTTTACTTTTTCTTCATTTGTAGGCGGCCAAAAAGCATCTGTTTTTCTGCTCTCGAGCAGGCAGAAATTTGGATCGGACATTATGACGACAACTGTGAATTCAACTTTTCTGCTTTTGTGATACCGGAAAAGCAGATTTTACATAGGTGGCCAAAAAGTGGCCATCTGCTTTTCTGCCTTCCAAGGGCCGTGAACCTCAGGTTATGACCATTTCCTTTCTTGGGGATTGAAGACGTATAAACCGGTAATTACAGTCCACCCTATCTTTTATGATGAAAGATTCACAATTTTTCCTTGGCCCAAGCAAGCTTGTGCGTCTATTGGACGATAGTTGCAAAACTGTATTTCCTTTGAGATGCTGTTTTCTCAGCCTCACACCTTCAAAAGGTACCTCTCCAATTCGGTTAAACTTGGCAGATAGCCAGATAGCAAGTGACGTAGACGAATATTTACCTCATACGATAATGACGTCATCAGATGACAAGTCACATGACATTAGATGTGCAACCTTTAAATCACTATGTCTTCAGAATACATGCCAGATTTCGTTGAGACCTAAAGGGCAGCTAGAAAGGCAAATGCTTACGGCGGAAATGTACATGATGCAGTGTTGGCTGGCGCTGATAGGTTCGTGCAGAAGATTTTTTAGTTCAAGATTAGTGGAAGATTAGAAGATTAGTTTAGCCCAATGTTCTGTTTGCAGACAAATGAACACTTATTAGTTGTTGTCATTTTCTTTTTGGAACCCTATCTTCTCCATACGATTTGTACACGTTTTTAGCCATTCGAATTTGGTAGTTTTAAACATCTGACTGACTTCATAATTGGCAGGTCCTTAGATAATCATCCAAAATGGTCCAAGGAGAAATTTATACTGATGATATCATCACGTGATTTATTATTGCATTTTGAATATTTAATTTTCACACGTTTTGCACATGTTTTTCAACTGCAGAATTTGGCACTGTTATCACTACGATTGACTTCCTGTTAGCTACACATTTTGTCCACCAATTAGTGAGAGTCCAAGAAAGAAACCGTCACTGTAACGTAACCAGGTGTCACGACACATGTATCAAGGGAGCAAACTTCAAATCTTTATCTCTTCTCAAATACATGTCCGATTGGGTGGAATCATTGCAGATAGCTCGAGGGGAAGTGTTAAAGACGAAAATGGACATCTTGTTATGATGGCATCATCAGGTGACATGTCACGTGACATTAAATCCCCCTATCTCCTGAAGAAGTATATCTCCAATAGGGTTGAAACTTATTGCAGGTAGCTAGAAAACGAAAGTTATCAGCAAAAATTGACAGCATGTGATGAAGACATTAGTAGGTGGCAAGTCACGTGCATGGTGCTCCCTTTTAATCCCTGTATCTCCTGACTTGCATCAGCGATTGGGTTAAAAGGTTGTAGATGTAGTTGTAGCTAGAAAAGAAAGTGTTATAGACAAAACTGTCTTGTGATGATGATGTTATCAACTGACAAGTCACGTGACATTAAAGGTGCATCATCCTTTAAAGCCGTATAAACATGTATCTTCTGAAGTACCGGTGCAATTGAGTTGAAACCTGGCAGATAGCTACAAAGGAACGTGTCTCAGATGAAAATATAGATCTCAGGTGATGGCGACGTCATAAGGTGACAAGTCTTTTGACATTAAAGATGCACTCTTAAAAGCACTACATGTATATCTAAGTTCTAAGTACACTGGTTGAAACCCTGCAGGTGGCTAAAAATGACGACGTGTTTAAAAGCTTACACTTCAAGGTTGTTTGATTTAAATCAAACGATTTCAATCATTAATTTAAATTACTTAAGAAAATTAAATCGTGTTCAAGAAACCTTAAATTCTTTTGGGTATTTGAAAGAAAGAAATGGATAAATTTAATATACTGCTGCCTTTAACCATTTCCATACCACCAGAATTCGGTCATTTCGTGTATAATGTTTCTCTTTACACCTATTCGACGTGTATATGTGCATGTGCACCTAATATACATGTACATGTACACCACTCTCCATTTCGTATGACTGCATGTACACGTATTTATGGAATTCAATAGCCATTATCATAAAATTGGAACACCAAGATGTGTACTTGTTCAATAAAGTCTCTGGAAATGTTATACATAAGGCATTTCATGTGCAAGTAAAGGAGTGTTATCTCAAAAAAAGGGAAAGACACTGATCTTTAATCACCTTGTTTTATTAATGAAATTTGCATAAACAGTTATTTATACCAAGAGTTTGTGTGTATTTCAGTAAACAGGTTTCTGGACTTAGAAAACTTTTGTGTTTGATTAGAAATAAACAGTTCAACATATGATAAACTTTACCCCATCAGTCGGCAGGGAGTTCTTTAGTCATCACATGGTATTTCATGTCTTGAACTGTAGCACCTTCATCGAGGTTACATCAATGAACTACCCTTATGCATCGATGGTCCTAAAAACAATGACGTTATCATGACATCATCAATCGATTTATTATTGACTATTCAATATTTATTTCATCCCGTTGAGTTTGTACACGTTTTTAAGGCACCATTTTGGTAGCTAAGAGATTTTCAATTGTCATCACTTGAAACTTGCAGCCAACAAAGACCTGATGCAAAAATGATGCCACAGTTATGATGTCATAATGACGTCATCATTTGATTTTTTGGGGATTTTATAATATTAAGTTTTTCCTATTGGTTTTGTACACTTCTTCAACAGCCAGATTTCAGCACTCTGTTCAAGGTGATTAACTTCGCATGGGCTTACCTCTAAGTCCATCACATGCAGAGGGTCTCAGAACAGTACTGTCATAATGTCATCATCAGGGGTCACGTGACACTAGATTAAAGTAGCACTTTTTTCCATAGGGTTTGTACACGTTTTTCTACTGCTATTGATATTAATGACTAGGTGGTTTTCCACCCACTTCGGTTGAGGATTACTATGAGAACGAAAGTGAAATCGCATTTTTCTCTCTCCATTCGATTACAAAGATATCCAAGTGTAATGACAAGCCATCTATTAAGGTCCACTTAAATTATTAGTTTAAGGACGCCAAGGCAAAGGAAGACGGGCAGATAGATTCCAAATGTAACTTTCTCAATTCAAATATCCAGGTATGATTACAACTAATTACAATTCAAATCCTTTATTCCTAAAATTCCTATGATTCCCCCAATCCTCAAATTCCCCGAATACTAGGCCGGTATGCGACCGTGCACTAGGCCTTCCCGGACAGCACCTAATAATGAACAGTGTGTGAAGTAAAGATCGAAACCCTGAGTGTAAATCATACGAGTCGCCACACAAACAGCTGAAACACAATGTAGAGTGAACATGACAATATCACATTACGCTTCACGTAAAACTTTCAAATCAAGTCTGTGAATTTTCACTCCAAAATCACTCATTCCGCGTTCTGCTATGACCCAAATAATCATCAAGTCGGGTCAAACACTATGGAATCATAGCTTGCGAAGGTGAAAAGACCACAAATCAGCTATTACAGTGCGAAAAGCTAGTTTTCATGGTAACAGATTAATCCTGAGATACTCACTCTGTGGTGCCCACACTGGAAAGGATTATAATTATTACTCGCATGCGCCGCCCACCGCACTTCCTTCGCGGGAATTTGTTATAAATTTCTAACGGACTGGGCGGCGTGCCAAATAAACTATGGTGCCCCCTAAAACACGCTTCCCTACACAAGAATCAAAATAATATTTGGTTAAATATTTTCGGTTCAAACGCAAATCATCTAAACTTGGAGTGCGCCTCAGAAGGCTGCCTCGCAGATCGACGCAGTCTAAAAGTACTTCTTGTGTGCCTCTTGATCATCGTATCGGTTTACTACTTGATGAGTCGTTGTCGAACTTGTAGGACAGACTTGACGCCTGTGAAGGCACCGCTTTTGTGGGTTTTTCTTACGAGAGTGTTTCAGGGATCCCAGTTACTGATAGCGGAGCCATGTCAGCGATTTTCTCATACGGTGGTGACTGCCCCTGAACAAAGGAATTGCTGCCGATGAACCAATGCAAGGTACACTGAAGGAGGAACAGTAAACACCCACACGAATGTTGGTCGTAAAGGTACACACACGTCACGCTGTTAAAATGGCAACACATATCCGACCGCTTGCCAACTTAGACCCTTGCGACCCACTAGTTACTGAAATCTCCTGTCTTTTGTTCCAATATGTGTGCTACATCTAACATTTTACTTGTTTGTTTTGGTGATATTAAACCCAACCCTGGACCAAGTCAATGATGTTTCAGAATTCCAACTGTAATAGTTCCCAAATCATCGTATGCACTGTAGTTGTTCTAAGCTTTTGGAAATTGCTACTTCAACCCTCAAACCCACCATACCAGGAAATATATGGAATTTCTTAAAGGAACTGCACCTAATTCGTAACCCCCAGGTTGCCGGGCAGGCCTCCATTGCAGAGGTCAAAGGGGCGTTAATCATAGTAACCTGATCCACGTCAACATGTCCCACACAAAGCTCACTGTTGCCTACAATTTGCCATCTTTTTTTCTGTGCAACGCAAGATCTTTGTACAAAAAATTTGAATTATCCATCATCGTTCTCGTCTACTCTTGATGTTCGTAAAATTAATTTAAGTGACATATGAATCTTAACTTGACGTTTGGTATTTAATTTTTTTATAATTTGTTTCGTAAATGGTTTTTGATATTCGTTTTGTGTTTTATTATTTAAATTTGTAATAAGAAAATGATTTTGGCTCATAATTGGTTACTTGTGCTAATATTAACTTTTGGCCGCCCATACATAGCCGGTAATCGAACATTCTGACTTTACTATCCAGTGTCTGTGTTTTACAAACATCCTTACAACGGCCTTTAACAGAGATTTCCCCACGATCATTTTATGTTTGTGGGATTGGAATCCCCGATACGTGACAAACAAAAGGTTTTTCATCGCGATGATAGACCTACTTGGACTCTAATGGTAGTTTTATGCATCCGATTGATTTGATACTCAGCAGACCTTTATATCATCAATAAAGTGGTCCTAGCAGTAAATCGTAGTAATGCACCGCTTGAATCCCTACATTCCCTGAACTACGTGAGTGATTGTTAAACGGAAGTTTTGTAGACGAACATTATCATCGTGATAATAACGTCAACTGACAAGTTGCGAAACATTAAACGTGCATCCTTTAACCCATATACCTCCTGAAGTGCTTGTCAGATCCTGTTGAAACTTGGCAGATAGCTAAAGAGGGGAGTGTTATATATAAAAATTGACTTCAAGTTATGATGATACAATTATCAGATGACAAGTCATCTGACATTAAAGGTGCACCCTTAAAAGCACTATTTTCAGTACGTATCCGATTGGGTTCAAACCTTGCAGTGGGCTGGAAACAATCAACAACAATCTGAAACAGGTCTGCGGCTGTTCATATCATCACAACCATATCGCTATTTTTTCTTCCTTTTTAAGTAGGCGATACAAGTGAAAGGTGGATAGCTAGTACCTGTAGCGCTTAGTATGAGTGTGCAGGAATCAATCAATAGGGAATAGCCTGAAGATATTGTCAGTAAACTGCATTCACAACCAAGACGTCAAGCAGAAAACTTCTCTTGTCATGCAAAGTATTGCTTTCAGCGTTTATATTTACCAAGTTTCTGTTATTGTCAGTGCCGTGCCAGTCCGTACGGCAATACATTTGTATGGCTGCTCAGGCGTACATTCCAGTTGGGATCTGTAAAATAATCGACGTCAGTGTAAGTTAAACAGCAAACATGACAATAATGCAAGGAAATTCCGAGAGTGTACAGTACGTGCAAGAACGCACGGGGACATTTAAAATCTGAAAGAAAAAACAAGAAAGCTTGAAATAGGTCAGGTTAACTTGGATATTAAATAATCTTCGATATATACTACTGAATAATCCTTTCTCTCTCTCTCTCAAAACCTATATTCTCTGGTTAGTCACCTCTCAGGACTAAACCTGATAAAAAGAGGAAACTTGGTGAGCAGTTCGTTGAGGGGAGAGGATTCTCTCATCTTTACAAATTTCCACAGTTCCAACATCAAATATCAATTTTTTCTTAGCTCAGAGGAATGAGAAATTAGCGATATGTTACCTCTCTTCATTGTTTCTCGCTGTAAAAAGAATAAAACTAGTCATAACTACATTTTATGAGAGAGTCATGTGAACCTCACGTGCATCAAAGCACAATGCTGGGAGACAAACTAATCCTCAAAGTACATAAAGTGAAAGCTGAAAATTACGTAATCAAAAAACTTAAAGGGATAATAGTACATTGAGGCCAGTTGGTGGTATAAAGACGGTCCCTTGATAGATTCACAAGTACACCAACCAACCCACCACAGATTCACTTGTCAGTTGAGCAGCGGTGGGAGTGAAAGCTTTGGCAGCGTGCACTAGTTTGGTCTCTCAGAATTTCGGCACAAATTTTGTCTACAGACATGGGTTTGAAATCGGTTGCGTTCGTGTTGCTTGTGGTTGTAGCAGCAAGCTATGCCAAGTCGTTGGCTAATATCAAGCCCTGTTGCTACCCAGACAAGTATGAGATCTCTTCAGGTATGTAAGTGAGTGGTTATTTTCACATCCTTGCTATCATCTACTGATATCAACTTGTTGCAATATCGTCGAAATCTCTTCTGAATGATAATCTATGACAAATACTACAGTGGAAGAAATATCTTCGGGATTCTTGACCTGAAATTTTTTGGGGAAAGAGATCCCACATGCGGACGCCACTTGACATCTCGTGCATGAACCCTTGAGTCTTGAGTGGATATATTCTTATCCAGCAAATTGTAGCTATACTAGGATGGTGCAGACTTGTCTGAAAAATTCTAAGGGTTTTTTGAGGAAACGACTTGGTATTTTCCCTCCGAAATTGAACTTTTCTGGACATGACGGTTTTGCTTTGTGATGACTAATAGGTCACTGTAGGGAATAATTCCTCACATCTGTATAATGAAACTCTTTCCAACAGCGTGACAAAGCAATACTTTTGTTGCAATTCATTTGAATATCCTAAACATGTAGGCCTAGTTACTCTGCTTGAATTCAGAAAGGGGTCTTTGCGTTGGTGGTTGCGATGGTCTTGTGATGGTCTTAAAGGCTCGATCTCGACTGCAGAACTGCCTTTATAGTTGAGCGTTACTCAACTAAAAAGGGGGAAAAAACAAGTTATTTTCTTAGGAAACAGAATTTTTCACACCCTATGTTTGTGCACAGGGTGTCAAGTGGCGTCTGCATGTGGAACGCTTTCCCAGCTTGCAAACAAACCTCCCATTTTCTCTTACGTAATCCGTCTCTGCGCGCACGGCAAATTGTGATGACTCGCTCAATTATTGCACAAGGCGTGGTCAGGCTTGAGTAACACATAAGCTGATTGGACAATCCGTTGCGCCTGTGAAAGGAACAATAGAAAGAGTAGCCAATGAGCCGACGCATATGAAATGATCAAAGCAAGCAAAAGACCACTTGGCTCAGTGGATCCTGACTGGATTGCGTCAGACTAAATAATATGCAAGCCTCTACAACTGTTTGCAAATTTAAACAAATGTTTCGAAATGGATCACAAACAATCAGACCATTTCGTGGGTGCCACGAACTTTCTGCAAGGCGTTGGATGTGTAATCTTAATCGTTTTCAGACCGAGTTATACCCTGACAAATTCTCATTTGGAAAATTGTAGAACCGAAGATGGTGGTTCTAGTTCTTGTTCATTAAATCATTTCTCAGTGAAACAACTATGCTTTTTTATATTTGTAGTTCATACTTTCATGAACGTCTCACAAAAGACAGTAAAGAAATAGAAGAGGAAAAACAATGAACTCCCGTAGGGTGTTTTGGAGATGTGGTTGTAATACACGTTTGATTGCAGGATGCCTGCATTTGAGATCTACGAAAGCCCCCGGAGTGCCATCAGGTATTATATTTTCAGAAGTGAAGTATATTTTTCGAAGTCCGTTTGAGGGAGACATATTTTCATTCGTTTGTACGAGATATATTTTTGCAAAGTTTGTTTGTTCGATACATCCATTTTCTAGTTCGTTCTAATGAAATCTATGTTTAGAGACATCGTTTCATTTTTTCGGAAACAAATCATATTTACGAGATATATTTTGATGAAGTTTGTTTTTGATTTTTTTCCAAGTGAATTTTCAGGAGATAGAAATTGTCAGGTTTGGATTTATTTTTCACAAAAAAAAATTCAAAAAATATCTCATAAAAACGAACTAAAACCTAAAATGAGCTTCAAAAAGATGTCTCATAAAAAAGATTTGTTTCCAAAAAATAGAAACGACGTTTCTGTTTATAGATCTTACGGGAATGAACAGGAGAATATATAAACATCGAACAAACGAACTTGCGAAAAAGGTATCTCATAAAAATGAACTTGGAAAAAAATGCACTTCAAGAGTCATAAGAGTCACAAATCCTCCAATTTCAATCTGTAAATAATTTTACATACACCCTAGAGGGTCAGGGTTAAACGAACTTTGAAAAATATACTTCACTTTTTAAATATATATTTGACCGCACAGACTCCAGGGTTTTGTACAAAACCCCTCACTATTTCAAAAGAATGCCCGCATTTCTGTACGACAAGGACCGCCAAATAGGTTTCTCTGTGACCTCTGTGCGTGGTATTCCGCCGTTCTCAAAGCTTTATTGGGTAAAATGGTTTAAATTTTTTTCTCGATAACAAGATGTGGTACCAATGATTGAATTGAATAACGTCAAGCAAAATAACGACAATTAAAACGCCGCGTAACATTCGAATAAACTTTAAATGAAAACATAAATATTATTGGCAAGTGTAAATAAATTATCAACCATAATGAAAGGCCCTGATACTGCCCATATCCCTTTGGTCACAAAATAAGTCGTTCCTCTTGGCTTGATAACCACTTTCCCTTCAATATAGAATACGGTACAAGAGTAGATGTATCCCATGCAATGATGTAATGCATCACAGAAATGTAACCATGTTTTTCTACAGTTACTGTTAATTAAAGGAAAATCTGCTTATTTACACTCGCGGTGCTCTGAGTGTCAGTTTTTAACATAAACTTAAAACAGTTTAAAACAAAATGACCGCAATACCCTTCTTACAAGAATTGTGTCAAGAGATTGGAAACTGGCCCTTTTATTTGACTAAACTTCTGCAACATTATCATGTATGATGGAATTTATACATGGAGGTGTATAAGAAGAGTATAAGTGGTTGGGGGGGGCGGCCACACCCTCCGTATACAAAAAGGGACAGAAAGTTTTCTTATGTTTAACCGGGAACGGGCCATTTTAGAGAACTGTTGCATTCCCTTTCAAGCCTCCAAATTTAGCCTCGCAATGGAGACGCTGTAAAACGTTACATTAAGAGATTTCTAACCCCCCCCCCCCATCGTGCCCGAAATGTGCTGCTGGATCCCGCCTTGGCAGGTAACATTTCTATCGGCACTTTGGATTGATGATCCCCTCTTACAACTTGCCAATGCTGTCCAAGATGAGAGAGCTACACTGGGCCAAGTCATATAACTCACGATGTAGTTGTCTCATAAACTCGGGTAGATTCTGAAGAAAATCCAAGAGATCAAGATGGTAATGATAAACTTAATGTACCCGGTGCAATTCGAACTAGTTGGCGTAAGGAGTCTCACTTGACTGATGCTAGGGTCCTACAAGTGGACAACTTTTTCCTAACTGTACTCTCATTCAACTGGGAGTAGGACGCCACCCTTTACTCAATTTGCTCCTATTGCTTCAGTGACGGGTAGAACCGATCTGAATCAAAGGGTATACTTGTCCCAGCTTTCGAAGCTTAGCCTATAACCCGATCGGCGATTTTATTCTCCAGGTACTCAGGCTGGCTTGAGCAAGAACGGCAGAGGCACTGGTTACAGTATCCAGTCCGTGTCTGCTGTTGACGCTACCGCCATGAAGATCGGCGAGAAGGGAACTTTCTTCGCAGAGGACGGTATGGCTTATGAATTCCGGAACATTAAAGATTACGCAAAGGTAGGCCTACCGAGGATGATTTTCAAAACTTTAATCAATTGTTGGGGTAGCCAAGCGGGGAGCAAGGGGAAACTGACCCATGCCTGTGGGGATTCCCCTCCCCCCTGAAAAGCTTTTATACGAGTCGACACCGTTGAAACCAACAGTTGATTCTGGTTCCATGCATGTTGTAAGCTTGGGCTTCTAGACTTTATCATTATAAGTATGCAGGTCATAGCAGAAGCAATACACTTTGTTATCACACAATCTAAAAGTAAAGGTGTCCTAAATGCACCACTTATACAATATAAACCCCATATTTTTCCTTTTTTTTCTCATAAAAATGTTGTTTCAAGTTGTACCATTTCTTTGATTATTCTTTGTCCTTCGTATTATTTTTTAGGAGGAAGAATACAGGATTGATCCAAAGAGGGAAACCTGTGAAGTCGTCGAACTGAAGGATGAAATGCCTCGATGCGTACCTGGTGTGTACATTAAGTCTGATAAGTCTGGCACTTGCCTTTCAAGTTCAGGCATGGCAAGTTCCTGCGCCCCACGATGGGGGTGTGGAAAAATGAAGAAAGACGGAAAGAAACCAAAACGAAAGGAGGAAGGAAATGAAAATTACCAATATGCCTGAAAAAACCTCAAAAATGACTTCCTTCCGCCTTCGAAAGTTGGGTAGATTCAGCAGGACATCGGGACCTTGCTCCTCGCCTCCCGGGAGTAAAGTATTTGTTGAGAGATGAGAGAATTGCATTTCTGTTTGGTTTAAATCATCCCCCTTACGAACCGTGAAAATAAGTCCTAAAATGTAGTCTCTACGCTCGAAACAACTGCCCCAATTTGGTTCTGAATTCATTTCTGTTCGCTGCTGATGAGTCGCCCTGTCTGAAAGAAATTGATCCTATCTTGACAACGCTCATGCTATCAAAGTTCATTAATTTTTGGTACCTTTGATAACTTCTCCTTAAGCTGTCATCCATGGGGGATTTTCATGAATGATTTCCGTCGGACATTTTCTAGAGCGTAAAATCTGGGTTTAAAATCTAAAACAATGTGAAATTACCCAGCTTCTGTATACTTTGAGTGGGTTATAGTTGCGCTTTATATCAAACTAGTTTTGTTGTTCTCTCCTTTTGTTAGACAACGCCACCTATTCTGACTCGTCCTACCTTGGCAACGACAGCTTGACTGTCGACTCGTACATCTATTTTTACCACTATCCCGGTGTTGTGGTTGGTCAGCAGTCTGTCGGCGTGGCGAAGGAAGGTTGTATTCCAACCAGTTACACCTTCTCTGGATCTCTGGGCAAAGGGAGACGCAGAAGTAAGAAGTTATTTCTTTTAACTAAGAATATTGATTCGTCAAAGCATGTTTAGGCCTATGGGAACCTGCCCGTATGGTTTGAGCAGGGATAAAATACGAAACAGGAAAAAGAAGAGCGAATAACTAATATTCTAGATTTTTCTCGCCAATTTTACAACTACACTTTTAATCAATCTATTTTGGGCCCCAAACTTCTGCAGGGATTGTTTGCCAAGAAGGTTGGTTACGAGGGCATTCACTGTACAACCGTGATGCAACCAATAAGCAATAATGACAAATAAAAAACTGCATCTCCTTTGATATTTCACTGAACATTTAAAGCGCATTCTGCCGAAGTAGAGCCTTGAGCTGAGCCACCACCTACCCGTAGTGAAATTGTTCGAGAAGTCACAGTCCATGCACTAGCCCATGCCCCACAAGGACCGGGCCCCATCAATGCCTCACAATTAGAACACACAAAGCTAACCCCACCTGTCTGAAGACATCCCAACTTTACACCATATAACACCTCAGCAAATAGTGTTTCATGCGAATAAAGAGTCTAAAGCTAAGGGAAACAAGATCGTGACCTGAGTAAATAACTATAAAGACATTCACTGCTTTGCTATTTTTCATACATATAGCTGATATCCTGACCGTTACTGGCTTCTACAACTACGTAGATGGCATTTCTGATGAAGCCTCGTTTTTCGATGTGCCCGAGTATTGCGAGGAAGTAAGTCAGCATTCACCCCTTCCAAAGTATTTCAACTCGAAGACTTCCAAATTAATTTTTAGCCTTTTGTACAATGACAAGACATTTAAGAATACTTTCATTAAACTATCTGTTATCAAGCCAATAAGACGAAAGCAGTGGCTCTACATGAGGATGGTGGAGATTATACATACTTATTTCACTGCATTTGTGTTTCCAGTGATGGAACTCGACAATTAAGATTTTGCAGTGAAAACTTGAAATAAGAAAGCGTGTTAGTCAGTGAGATAAAACTGGCAGATTTCATCCTTGTTTTGTTTTGGCCCTTCATCGAAACCGTGAAAAATTATGACAAAAATTATTTGCTTCTCAAAGGACGATGGTGATGATTCTTCAGGTCGTTTTATTTATGCTGAAAGAAATCAAATTATTTTATCTTTTATTGAATTCATTTTTTGATCGTACAGTCTGTTAACAAGAACGCCGAGCTATGGGAGTTGCTCCGCTATAAGCAGGTGCCGATCCATTTTTAAATGCGGCAACAAAGCTTCATCCAGACGACCTCTGCATGGGAATGACTGTTGAAGACTTTAGTAAAACATCCTTATTATAAGCAAACAAATACTTGTACCAGTTGTTGGGTTCTTAGATGTGAAAACTACAAACTGATTCTTCAATTGGTTTGTAATGATTTTTCTTTTCTTGTCAAATTCAAATTTCCAAGCTTAATACGAGTGGCAGTCCGAACAATGGTCACGAGAGACCTCGTATATGCAAATAAAACGTAATGAAAATTCATTTATTTCATATGAATGGCAACCATTCGCTACGAACATTTAGAATTTAGTTAAATCGGATATGATGAGACTACTGCAGCTGATTGGAAACTTGACAATGTGCCATAAGCAAACTTCCATTCAAATTGTAATGTTTTAAATAAAGTATTAACATCAATCTATCTATGATTGAGTAAGATGGTTAAACTTCGATGCCTGTGAGAAATAAAGAAGTTCACAGCAGACCCAAAATGAGTAGGAATTATAATTCCGACACCCAAACGGGGATTAAGAGGACGACGTAGTCTATACCATAGGCCCATAGATCTTTTCATAGAGCGTGTACTCCTTTTAATAGTAAAAAAAAACAAGTGCTTGTATACAATTTAATGCCGAACATACGACAGAAAATACATGTACAAGAAATGTTGACGGATTTTCTTTTACTAGAGGAGTGACATTTCCCCGACCCTCACCTGTTTGAGCTCCACCCCCAAAGAATCATATTCGCTTTTAAGCATTCATCCTTCACCGAGGTATATATTAGAGTTACAGAGAAGAAGCCAAGGATTTTCAGTAGAGGTGTCACCAGCTATGAAACAAGTTTCAGTAAACTTGCTTGAGTTGTTGACATCATCCAAAGGAGCTTTTCGCTACGAATTCTTACGTGGTCTGAACAAGTTTATGATTAAAGTAATTTGCATTTTTTCATATATAATAATTTTAATACCCTTTTCTGTGTTTGAGCGGACAATCAATGGCCACACGTGATGATCGATTTTCCTTTAGTAATTATTTGTATCGACTTTACTTTTTCCTTTTCTTAAGAGTAGTGGGAAATAAAAACTGTAGTATATAGCTCTGTAGTTTGGTGTTGAGGTGAAATTATTTAGTTTTCGTCCCAATGGTTGATGACCGAAAGTTTGTTTTGTGCATGTTTTGAAAAAATGACGGCGTAGTAGATTATTCAAGCTGAAATTTTGCTGGATTTCTTGATAAAAAAATCAACTGTATTATGTTATCACCTCAAATTTTGTATATGGATCAAAGACAATAGGTCTAAATGAGTTGTACACAAAACTGACATAGCTCGTAAAGATTACCAAACTCTGTCTTAACAGCTAATGAATTCCGTGATTTTGAAAACTGAAAACGAAAAATTGGCAACCATATTTCATGTCAACTATGCCGTGTCTTCTGAGTAGAATTCTGAAAACAATTAAAGCTGATCGGCACGTTTTCGAACCCGCCCCAGTTGCGACAGACCATATAGACGCCGCCTCCGCAAAAGTTAACCTAAGAGAACGGAAAGCCACGTGATGCAAGATTTGGGTGGAGAGAGCCCCCCCCCGCCTTTGTGTTGGTCATTGTTTGATCGGAATCTCAGGAATTCTTACCGACTTCAAGGGGGGGTGTGTTAGGTAACAATAGTTTAGAGTGTGTATAGGGATTGGACATGTGGGGGTACCCATCGGCCCCATATCGTGCACGGTATCCGGAAAGCATACTGGGTTAATTTGTTGGAATCAGCATGCGTTCATAATTGTGGTCTGGTTCCCTGTAGCCTCGAACTGGACCGAGAGGGGCTATTTTCTTAGAAAAAGAGGCTTCTTTGGTCGCTGGAACTGAACTTTTGCTGGTTCACGAACAGTGAACTGAACTCTATTAGAGGCAGTACAAATACTATTACAGGTATTTTATCTTGTGAATAAAACATTCCATGTGTTGATGATAACCTTCAGATGTCATCACCAAGAACATTGCCGACTACGTTTGAACATTTCCAAAATCGGAAGAGATTCCTCTAGGTTCAGTTGAGTGGTAGTTGGCGTACTTACCCAAAACACATTGAACGGAAGAACATGAAAAGATAAGAGCAGAAGAAAATCTGTTGAAAAAAAAAAGAGGACTTCCGCTTTAAACGCAGGGGAAGGAAACAATGAAAAAGATTGAGCATTATTTCAGGTATTATCCCAAAGACAATATCATTTGGTTTCTTTCTTAAAAATTATTCCTCGGTTGCATTTGGACATTACTTAAGAGAAGAAGAAATGATTTTATTTGAAAAGAAGAGCAAGATTTTTTCAGACAAGAGAGAAAATGAAAAAATATTTGCCTAATTCTACAAACAAACCAAATAGATTTTCACAGAGGAAACTTGGTTGGTTTCATACCGACGATAGTATGAGCACAGTCCAAAAAAGAGCGAGCGTTTGTGATGTTTTTTGGCACTGGCCAGATCTGGACCACTGAAACTTTGCTGGGGTCGGGTTTCACACCATCTTAGGTGATGATGTGGCCAAGAGAGAGAACTTCCTGGTGGAATAACTCACATTTAGTTGGCTTGAATTTGAGTCCAGCCTTGCTGATTCACTGCAAAACTTCAAGTCGTTCTATGTGTTTTTGCAAGTGTTTTCCATTGCACACCTTTGAGCAAGAGTTCCAGGCAACGCTCAAATCTGCTGCACATGGCATTGTTACGTATTCGTACAGGCCATTCCAAGTATCAAATGCTGTTGTGGGACGATCTGCCTCTTTCACCCTAATTTGCAAGTATCCGGACTACAAATTGAGCTTGTTAAAGATTGTAGTCCCATTGAGGTAATCTAGATAGTCATCAAAATAGGATAGGGGTACGCATCACGACGCGTCCGATTGTTCAGCTTGTGATATTCTACACTATGGGCTGGTTGTGCTGTCCCTTTTCCACCTACCTACCTACTGGCGATGCCCAAGTGGACGTTGACTCTCTGATGACACCCGGCTTGAGCTAACTCTTGAGCACTTTCTCCTCCTCGCTAAGAAATGCCTTGGGAGGACGACAGGGAGGCTGGCATACTTGGCGAGTATCGCTGGTGTTTAGTGTGTTGCGCTGCTGGTGTTCGGCCCAAGTCCTCCCAAAAAGTACAGCAGGAATTAGATGAGGTAGTCGGGCGTACCCGTATGTCATTCCTGGAGGAGCGACCCCTTAACCACACGCAGGCTGTTGTATCGTTGTTATAGATGCAACGTGTCAGATAATGGCTGCACTAAAGTAAGTAACCAGTTCTTATGTCCACTGGCACAGTGGCGTATCCAGCGGGAGGGCGGGTGGTAGGAAACTTGCCCCCTTCCAACGGATTATTTTTTTATTTTTTATTTGTTTTTACAACGATCACTTCATGGGTGGATAGGAAAGAAAGTGATCGGTATACTGGTATTTACTTATCAAATATTAGCACCAGAAAACTAAGAAAACAACACCACGAAATAAAGCAAGGATGTCGGGAGCGTGAGTAAGGCTTTTGATATTTTGTTCTCCACCATCATGCTGAATGAGCCCGAAGCTGCATTTGCTTTTGACCCCCCCCCCCACGACCACATCTGGACACGCCCCTTTTGACAATCATTGGCCGAATTTGGGCGGCTTGTTTTCGTATGTTGTTCGTGGGTGGGTCGGCCGTTGGAACGCCGGGGACGGACGTACAACTGGTTATCGCTGGTAGTTAGTGTCAAGCAACATGCAATATGGCGGCGTTCGTGTACGTTCTTCGGGGGTTAATGTTTGGATAACTGGGCGAAATTTCTTTGTATTTATTGTGCAACATTTATTTCTGTGTTATGGATTTATTAATACATGTATAAATTCTGCAAAACGTCCAATTTTCTCCGACTTTGTAAAGCCATCTCCTATTTTTCTGCAGCTGTTCAAAATTCAAATCTCACGAGCTTTTCCGTGTGTTCCTGTAAAATCCTGACAAGGAGGTGGTGTGTGATCCTGCTCCGAGAATTGTGTTCTTTGCACTTGTTCCCGCCATTCGAGAGCGAGAACGCACAGGGTACTCATCGAGTAACCCTTGTCAAAAGCCCTTGCCACTCCAACTGTTCTTACGACTTCTTGTCGTGAAAGTTGAATTGACAATAAGTCTGAGAGATCTGTGAAATTAAGTTTATGCTGATGGAGAAGTCCTCATCTTGCATCTTCTTTTTACGTAATCTTGTTCCTTGAGAATGAAGCCCTTTCTTCAACCTTGTTTTTTCTGTATCTTTTCTTCTGTTTTTAAAAATGTGTATGGGCTTTTTTTTCTGAGATCAGTGGGAACACCCCGTCATCGCCATGGAGAGGCTGTAAAACGTTACATTAAGAAATTTCATGATGAATGTCATCGCTTGAAAAAGTCTCATTGGTCATGAGTGCTCGATTCGTTGGTAGCGACGCAACGGTGACGTGTACATAAATAATCGTGCACCAGCGAAGTTCAGTCGACCAAACAAGCCTCTGTTGTAAGAAAATAGCACCCTCTCTTGGTCCAGCTCGAGGCCCATAGGGAACCAGACTAAAATATTAACGCATGCTGATTCCAACAATTTTACCCAGTATGCTTTCCGCTCTCTTAGGTTGACTTTTGCTGAAGTGTTGTTTAAATAGCCCGTCGCAACAGTTTTAAAACTCGTAGGAATTTATTGGCTGTTATAATGGATGAAATTCGGAAATCATTACGTGCCCATGTTAAATTTGTGTATAACTCATTTAGACCAATTGTTTTCCATTCATATACAGGGTTTTAGGTAATAACATAAACTGGTTGATCTTTAACCAAAATTCCAGCAAAATTTCAGCTTGGATGAATTCACTACGTCGTCATTTTTCCTAAATGCACAAACAACTATAAGCAATTTGGACGGTACGACAACTAAATAATTCGACCTCAACACCAAGTGAAAAAAACTATATTTCTTTTTTATTGCCCACTATACAATTTCCGAGAAATGATCATTTTCGAGAAGAATCAATAAAGGGAAGGAAAATCAATCACCATGTGTGGAGAGAATGATTGATTGTCCACTTAAACGTAGAAAGGGTATTATAATTATGCCAAGAAAGGTACTGTGATTATAGCTCAGTGAAAATGGAAATTACTTAGTCAATTCTTAAAAACTATTTCAGACTAAATAAGAATTAGTTTGCTCAAGCAAATTTACATTTAATGAACCTTTTTTCAGTAGCTGGTTATAATTCTACTGTAGACAAATCCTTGGTTTTTTCTCTGTCACTGTAATGTACAGTAGATGGGGGAAACCTCTATCAAGGATGAATGTTAAAAAGCGGTCATGTTTCTTTGGCGGTGGTGTTCAAACAGGTTAGGGTCGGGGGAAATTTCACTCCTCTAGTAAAAGAAAATTCATCAACACTTCTTGTCATAATTAAGCAATAGTGTTATCAAATTCAATATTCGCCTAAAATGTCGTAATGCGCCTGTTTTCACAAAATATTTCAACAGTTCTCCTAAACCAGATAATTCTGGGTGCATACCAAGGAAACAAATTCTCCCTAGAGGCGCATTTCAAACTCTCACATACGTTGGACAAAAGAAAGATCTTCAGACCGAGTCGGGTTTTAAAATCTACAACTATTTTCTCTGAAATTTTGCTAAGCCTATCTTTGCTTTTTTCTGTATAGCGCAGTGATCAATAATGGAATTGTAAAAAGCCTTTTGTAAAAAGATTATCATTAAAGCAGTGCTTTGAAAAGATCTACGGTACAGACCACGTGGTTCTCATAATCCCCATTTGGAGGTGTCAGGATCTAATATCTACACAATTTGGTTTGCTGTGAACTTCTTCATTTCCCACAGGCGCCAAATTTTACCATCCTACTCAATGTTGAGTAATGATTGATCATGGTAATGATACTATATTCATAATAATCTGAGAGGAAAAGTTTACTTGTGACATATTGTGGAATTTCAAATCAGCTGCAATAATCTCATCTGATTTAACTAAATTTGAAATTTTCATTGCAAATGGTTGTCATTCAAAAAAAATAAATGAAATTTCATTACGTTTCGTATGCATATACTAGTGTCTCGTAACCATATTTGTTTGGACTGATAAGTGCATTAAACTTAGAAATTTGAATTTGACAAGAAAGAAGAATCTGTACAAACCCATGAACAACTAAGAAGCCTACAAATTAGTACAAGTTTTGAAAGGTTACAATTAAAAAAAGAAGGATGTTTTACTGGCGTTTTCAACAGTAATTCCCATGCAGAGGTCGTCTGGATGAAACTTTGTTGCCGCATTTAAAAATGGATCGGCACCTGCTTATAGCGGAGCAACTCCCATAGCTCGGCGTTCTTGTTAACAGACTGTACGAACAAACAAAAATGAGAAAATGAAAAGATCACATTGCGGTTCGTTTTACAATAATCCGAATTCCTTCACTTTAATGAAACCATAGTTGGAAGTGAGAAAGTGAGGATAGCATTAAAAGCTGACCTGAGAAATAAACTTCCTCAGGGGAGCCAATCATTTTTCTCACGATCTTTTCATGGTTTTCGTATAACGTCAACGTAGGGTCAAAACAAAGACGAAATCTTTCAGCTTTTATCTCGCCGACCAACGGACTTTCTTATTTGAAAATATCATTGCACAATCATACTGCTTACTCTCATTGGAAAAACAAAATGCAGTGACATTTGCATGCATGTTCTCTATCATCATCATGTGAAAACGCTGGTTTTCTATCGTTGGCTTGATAACTGCTGTATTCCTTTTGGTAATGTTTTATCATTACAAAAAAGGTTAAAAAATAATTTGAAAATCTATGAGATAAACTGTTCAGGAAGGACGAATGCTGACTTACTGTCCCGCAATAACCAGGCACATCAAAAAACGAGGCTTCATCAGAAATGCCATCTTTGTAGTTGTAGAAGCCAGTAATGGTCAAGATGTCGGCTATACGCATGAAAAATAGCAAAGCAGTGAATATCTTCATACATAATCAGGAACGTTCTTGTTTCTCTTTAATAATTTCTTTATTCGTACGAAACACTATCTGTGAAGGTCCTAGATGGAGTAATGCTGGGGTTGGTTGAGTCAGGTAGGTGGGTTAGGTTAGGTGGGTGGGTTTGTTTGGTTTGATTGTGAGGCATGATGGAGCCAGGGCCTGGTGGGGCAATCACTACCACGTTGGGTAGGTCATAGCTGAAGCAAACTTAGGTCGTGGCTGAGTTGCGGCTTCTATATATAGCTGCTCAGTCGGATCAATTTTCTTAGTTTAAAGCGATAAACTCTTACTTCTGCGTCTCCCTTTGCCCAGAGATCCAGAGAAGGTGTAACTGGTTGGAATACAACCTTCCTTCGCCACGCCGACAGACTGATGACCAACCACGTAGCCGGGATAGTTGTAAAAATAGATGTACGAGTCGACAATCAAGCTGTCGTTGCCAAGGTAGGACGAGTCAGAAAAGGTAGCGTTTTCTAATATCAAAATGAGAGGAGAACATCAAAACCAGCAAGTTTGATGATAAAGCGCAACTAGGCCTATAAACAAGCTCAAATATAGTGTACAGAAGCTGGGTAATTTCAAACTCTTTTGAAAAAAACCCCCAGATTTTATAAAAAATTTGTGATGGAAATTATTGATGAAGAACCGACGTAACATTGAAAAACACACATAGGACTATGCATGAAAACTCAAGGAAAAGTTATCAGAGGTACCTATAATTAAGGAACTTTGATAGCATGTGCGTTGTCAAGATAGGGTCCAAACGCTTTCAGGAAGGGCGACTCACCAACTGCGAACAAAAGTGAATGCAGAACCACATGGAGTAGTTTTTTTGCGGGGTGGACGCCTTGGGGATCTTTTTTTTTGCGGATTTTAAAGGGAGGGAAATGATTTAAACCAAACAGAATCGCAGGCTCCTCATCTTTCAACAAATTGTTTGCTCCAGGAATGGGGGCAAGGCCCAGTTGGCCCGCTGAATCTACCCATCAACTTTTAACGCCAAACGGAGGTCATTTTTAAGGTGTTTTCGAGCATGTTGGTGATTTTCATTTCATTCCTACTTTCTTTTCCGTTTCTTTCTTTTTCCATTTTCCCGCACCCCTGCCGTTGGGGTGGGGGACTTGCCATGCCTGAGATTGACAGGTGTCAAATTTCTATCAGGTTAATGTACACACCAGGAACGCAGAGAGGCATGTCTTCCTCCAGGGGTTCAACCTCACATTGCTCTCCCTTTGGGTCAATTCTGTATTCTTCCTTCTAAAAAAAGAACACGTAAAAAAGAAGGGCAAAGTTAAGTAGAAGAAAAAGTGGAACTTGAACAGAGATTTGCAACAAATAATAAACAAGGAGGAAAAGCGACGTTTTTTTAAAATCAATGGTGCATTTCGAACACCTTACTTTCAGATTGTGTGTTATTTATACAGTGTATTGCTCTGCTATTACTTGCATGTTTACATTGATGAAATCTAGAAGCCTAAGCTTAGAACATGGAACCAGACTAACTTGCATCAATGATGTAGCCAAGTCTTTTAGGCGGTAAAGGGAAGAGTTCCTACGGGGATAGGGTCAGTTGCCACTTACTCTCCGATTGGTTATGCCATTGGTTGATAAAATATTTGAAAATCGCCACCAGTACCTTCGCATAATCTTTAATGTTCCGGAATTCATGAGCCGTGCCGTCCTCTTCGAAGAAAGTTCCCTTCTCGCCGATCTTCATGGCGGTAGCGTCAACAGCAGACACGGACTGGATACTGTAACCAGTGCCTCTGCCGTTCCTGCTCAAGCCAGCCTGAGTACCTGGAGAATAAAATCGCCGATCGGGTTATAGGCTAAGCTTCGAAAGCTGGGACAAGTACACTCTTCGATTCAGATCGGTTCTACCCGTCACTGAAGCAATAGGAGCAAATTGAGTAAAGGGTGGCGTCCTACTCCCAGTTGAATGAGAGTACAGTTAGGAAAAAGTTGTCCACTTGTAGGACCCTAGCATCAGTCAAGTGAGACTCCTTAGGCCAACTAGTTCGAACTGCACCGGGTACATTAAGTTTATCATTACCTGCTTGATCTCTTGGATTTCCTCCAGAATCTACCCGAGTTTATGCGACACTACATCGTGAGTTAAAGGACTCGGTCCCTCGCTCCTAATAACTCTCTCATCTTGGACAGCATTGGCATAATAGTTATGAGTAAATGGGGGGGGCAGTCAATCCAAAGTGCCAATAGACATGTTATCTATCAAAGCTGGGTCCAGAAGCACATTTTGGACACGGTGGGGGGAGGTGGAAATTTCTTTACGTAACAATTTACAGCCTGTCCATGGCGAGGCTAAATTTGGAGGCCTGAAAGGGAATGCAACAGTCTCTCTAAAATCGTCCGTTGCCTGTAAAAACATAAGAAAACTTTCTGCCCCTTTTTATATAGGCGGGTTGGCTCCGTTGCCGCCCCCCATTCGCCTATACTCTGCTTTAAGATACACCTCCATGCATAAATTCCATCATACACGATAATGTTGAACAAATTGTTCTTATGTACAAACTTTGTACTTAACAACAATGTATTGGCCCTATTATTTAATAACAGGGCCAATTTCCTATCTTTCGGCACAGTTCTTGTAAGCAGTGTATTACAGTCATTTGTATCAAATTTATTTGAAGTGCATGTTACAGTATGGCAATCAGAACACGAGAGCGTAAATAAAATCACCTCTTCCCTTTCACAGTTGTTTGACAATCTACAAAAATCACGATTACATTTCTGTGAAGCATAACATCATTGCATGCGATACATCTACACCTGTACCGTATTCCATATTGAAGGTAAAATGGTTTAACAAGGTAAGAGGAGGAGTAAACTAATTTTGTGACAAAAGGGAACAAGGCAGCATCAGGGCCTTCCATTATGGACGACATGTTCATTTACACTTGTCAATTTATGTTTTCATTTAAACTTGATAATCACTGGTGGCCACATCTTGCCATTGAGAGAAAAATGAAATCATTTTGCCTAATAAAGCTTTGAGCACGGCTACTCGCACCCTGTGCGTGATTTCCAGCTTTGTTCTTAAATAGCGAGTTGACAGTATTTGGCGGTCTGTGTGATACAGAAAATCGGGTATTCTTTTGAATAGTGAGGAGGGATTTGTACAAAAGCCATGGAGTGCCGTCAGGTATTATTTAAAAAAAAAGTGAAGTATATTTTGTCCAAGTTCGTCACGGTATGAAATATAATACGAGATACATTTCCCCCAAGTTCGTTTGTTCAAGATATACGGGGTACAGAGGCGGGAGAGGGGGAACTTTTGTCCAATGGAAGACAACTTCGTTAGAAAGTAATCGGTATGTTTGTTTCTCAGATATTAGCACCCAAACCCAGCGAAAACGACACCTTGAAATAAAATCAAGGACGTCGGGACGCGGTAAGGCTTTCGATATACCTTTCCCCCTGATGTTGAGTGAGCCCGAAGTCGCATTAGCTTTTGAATTTGCCCCCCCCCCACCAAAAGCTGGATTCGCCGCTGACAGGGTGTCTTTAATAAAAACGAAATAAATTTGTATGTTTCTTTAATTATTTTGATCAATGGTTACCATCATTGGTTTCATTATGACAGCAAGAAATCCAGACTTTCATTACATATGAAGTGCTTTAATTAACCAAGTCAGAAATGGCTTTGCGCCAAATTTTGATGTTGAATTCGTACTGTTCAGAGATAGCTTTTTTTGTCAGAATTACGTAATTTTTGCTACCATTTCCAAAATTTATGTTAGCCATTTTAAAAGCAATGAGAGCAAGGGCAAAATTTGTATTTAAAGAAATGGGGGTGGGGATTGAAGGTCACCGGGGTTAGGCTGCGACAAGAATACGCCCTGTCTGTGGTTGATTTGGAAATGTACTTAACGCTTCACGCTCTTCAAAACTGTGATGCACCCGGCACAAAGCCAGTTCTGACACGGTCCATTAAGTTATTTTTTGTGCTCAGTCATGTGTGACGGAAATAAGGATTTCTTGGTGTCATACGAAATAAGACATCATACTGAAACAGATTATGTTTAGCATTTACAAAAATAAGAAGACCCATTCAAGAAACAGATTTATAATTAATCTCGATTTCCTTTTTAATACACCTGTAAATTCTCCAGTCCGTTCCCGTAAGATCTATAACTAGAAACGTTGTGTCTATTTTGAAACAAAATATCTGTTAAGAGATCTATTTTTCCAAGTTCGATTTTAGGAGATTTCTCTAAATTCGTGTTTGTTCCTAAAACTAGAAACAACGTATCTAAATATAGATCTCATTAGAACGAACTGGAGAATGTATGTCTTAACCAAACAAACTTTACAGAAAACATATCTCATACAAATGAAGTAAAAATCTCCTAACAACGGACTTCGAGAAAATCTACTGCACTTTTTGAGAATATGATACTTGATGGCACTCCAGGGTTTTCGTAGGTTTGTTTGGTTGCAGTGCATATCAAATGCAGGCATCCTGCAATCAAACGTGTATTACAACAACGTTTCCAAAACACCCCGACGGGAGTTCAGTGTTCCTCCTCTCCTATTTCTTTATTGTCTTTTGTGCGACTTTAATTCCAAAAGCATAGTTGTCTCAGAGATTACTGGTTTAATGAACAAGAACTAACAGAATTTCACATGAACCACAAATTTCTGTTTTTTTTTCTAAATGAGAATTTTGAATGGAATGACTCAATCTGGAAACGTTCAATATTATTCAACCAACGCCCAGCAGAAACTTCGCGGCAGTCACGAAATGCTACGTCTGATTGTTTGTGATCGTTTTCAAACATTTGTTCAAATTTGCAAACAGGTTTGCACATTGTTTAGTCTGACTCAATTCCGTCAGGATCCACTTAATCAAGTGTCCTTTTGCTTGGTACTTTGATCACCTCAGTCCATTGGCTACTATTTTTATTGCTCCTTTCAGACGTGTAACGTGAATATTCAATCAGCATATACGTTTTATTCATGCCTGACCACGCCTTGCCTTGCGCAACTAATCAAGCGGGTCGCTCACAATAGGCTAGCTCACTAATTTACGGGCGCATGCGCTGAGCGGCCCATTAAAACTGTACAGGGGAGCAGTTTCAGCGTCATTTGTTCTTTTTTAACTACTGCACTTTTTTCACTTTCGTCTGCGGAAAATCCTCTAAAATCACTACAGCTATTACTTTTATAGGGCTTTACGAAGACTAGACTGAAAAAGATGGCTGAAGCTGACAGAAAATAATGTTGAAATTTGTGCCCCTGTATATTTTCAATGGACCGCTCAAGCTTTTTGCCTCCACATACTATTTATGCGCATGCTCACTTAAATTATAATTTATAAGTGAACTGCTCTATTCGCTATGCGTGCAGTGACAGATTGCAGAGGAGAAAGTGTAAGTTTTATTTGCAATCTAAAATGTGTACATTGTAAAACATGATGATTCTATGGAAATTGTCTGTTGTGCGTGGTTTCCATAATGTATTGTAAAGTAACGCCCAACTAATTGTAGTTTTTAGTGGACAGCCTTTGAGACCATAACAAGACCCCTCAGCCGACAACACAAAGAACCCTGGTTTGAATTACAGTAGACAGTAGTCTTCCTTTTCAGTGTTCATCCTGTTAATCGTATAGCTGGTCTTGGTCTTGTATCTAGTCGCATAAATGTTCTTGTGATGGCCGCTACTGAGACACGGCAGTAAGGTGTTTTGCGGGAAATCGAATAGGCCTATGCCCATGCACTCAACAATTTGAAAAAAGGCCAAAATGAGTTTGGGTCACCAAAAAATTCCAAAGATATTTCCACCATTGTCATATTTATCATATATTATCATTCAGAAAAGGTTTGAGAAATAACCACTCCCTTCATCAAGCTGAAAAAACTCAAAGTTGACCAGGAAATCTACATACCTGAAGAGATCTCATACTTGTCTGGGTAGCAACAGGGCTTGACATTAGCCAACGACTTGGCATAGCTTGCTGCTACGACCACAAACAGCACGAACGCAACCGATTTCAAACCCATGTCTGTAGACAAAATTTGTGCCGAAATTCTGAGAGACCAAACTAGTGCACGCTGCCAAAGCTTTCTCTCCCACCGCTGCTCAACTGACAAGTGAATCTGTGGTGGGTTGGATGGTTGGTTGGTTGGTTGATTGGTGTACTTGTGAATCTATCCAGGGACCGTCTTTATACAACCGCCCGGACTCAATGGACTGTTGTCCGTTGATTGTTATTTTTTCCTTTTTTCCCACGACGTCTTTTTCAGTTTTCGCTTTTATGTACCTTGAGGAAAGCATTGTGCTTTGACAGCCGCGAGGTTCACATGACTCTCTTATAAAATGTACCTATGGCGCATTTAATTCTCTGGAAAAGAAAAAAAAAGAAAAAAATGAAACCCAACGAAGAAAGGAACTAAAAATAACGTTAATTATTCATTCCTTTGAATTCGGAAGAAAGTGATGTTGGATATTGGAACCGTGGAAATTTGTAATGATGAGAAACTGTTCAGAAAGTTTCTTTGCTTCATCAGGCCTATACCAAGAAGTGACTAACTAGAATATACAGGTTCTGAGAAAGAGACAAAGATTAATTAGCGGTATATATCCTAGAGTGTTTAATATCTAGGCCTAACTTAACTACTATCTTCTTTCTAACAATTTTTTTTGGCAGGTTTAAAATGTCCCCGTTCGTTCTTGCACGTACTGTACACTCTTGGAATTTCCTTGCATTGTCGTTTACTCTTAACATTGGCGTTGATCCCCAGTAGAATGTATGCCTGGGTGGCCATACAAGTGTATTGCCGTACTGACTGGTACGGCGCCCAAAATAGCAGGAGCTAGATAAACATATTGAAAGCAATATTTTGCATGACAAGAGAGGTTTTCCGCGTGACTTCGTGGTCGTGAATGCTTTACTGACAATATATTGAGGCTGTTTCTTATTGACTGATTCCTGCACTAACATAGCGAGCGCTACAGGTACTAGTTATCCACCTTTCACATGTATCGCCTACTTAAAAAGAAAACTTTATGGCCAGACCGGCTCGAAATCACAGAGGCAATGTGTTTCTTTAAAATCAGCTAATTGAAGTTACACAACCAAGCGAATGCTTCGCGACCAAAACCTCTCATCATAAATGAAGCTCATTTTTGAACTCTCAAATATAATGACATCATTAGAAGTTTAATGGTCGGGAATTGTTTTAATTCGTTCAGCCGCGGAGTGACAAATCCTGTGTTTTGAGAGGGAAGACACCAGCTCTGTCCTTTATTTGGAGAAGAGTAAAAAAGGATTCGTGTTTAAAGTATGACCATACCCCCACGCATTACTACCCTGAAAGAGCCACTAACGCCCACATGACATCCACCACGTCACAAAAGAAGACTTATGTAAACATCATGGGACGATGGTCCGATGAAACATTTTACTCAACTTAAAAAATGGACGGAATTTCACATAAAGTGCCGAGTCATATTTAATCAGTATTTGTTTCGTTGCTTCCAGCCTCCTTTCCTGCGCAGTTTTCTCTGTGTTTTTCTTTTTCATAATCTTAGAGTACCCGGTCGACAACAGTTTCAAGCAATTTTTATCAATTCTCGTATTGTAATTACTTTTCTTTTTTGTTGTTACTTTAGATCATTAACATGCCCTTTTGCATGGACTTAATCAGAGCAGGCGCCGTTGCATGGTACACACTTTGTAAGAACGTTGAACACTAAGATATGGTGTACTATTTACGACACACATAAATTTTCTGCCTCTCTGTGTCCTCTTCCAAGGCGTCACTTCACGACAAGATGGCACGACAGCTCCCTTGCGTTGTTCCGTTGCGTCACACCGTAGCCTTCTTGTTATACGTTTGTACACACACGACGCGTCGTGCATCGCGTCGTGTACGCGACGTTACGCATGACATGAAATACGACACGACGCGACGGGCAACGGAAGGAGCAACGTTTTGGCAACAAAAATAATGCAACAAGGAAAGGATGCAAAACAGCATGACGCAACGGGCGACGGCACAACGCGACGTACGACGCGAAGTGTGTGTAAAAAGGTAATGGCAAGGAGGTGACGCGTCTGTGCAAAGCGACGGCACGACGCAAGGGAGCCATCGTGCCGTGCAGTTCCGTTGCCTCGGAAGAGGCTAGACAGAGACAGAACTCTTTGTCGTAAATAGTACACCATACTTAAAGTCCCGACGTGAGTAACATGGTTTAATCTGTTATCTTGATGCTAGTCTCTTTATATCTAAGAAATCTGTCACACTGATCCACTTCGCACACTGCATGACTGGCCTTTTCCTCCACACTCCACTGACCAGGCGTGACGCGACACAAGTTCATGAGTAAAGGTGTGCAGAATTTTGCTTGTGTAAAGTTTTGACTCATACTTGCTCTGAGCGATTACGTTCATCCAATCACCGAGTTATTAATTAGGGCTGATACTAATGGACTGAATGAAAACGAAACATGGGTGCATAAAACGGTCCTACAGATCGTCCGTATCTCTCATCACATTATCATCATTGCATTCCAAGATATAGTAACTGGACTATTTTCTCTTTCTCTATCTTGCGCTATGGTTTCTAAATGAACTAGATTTTCTCTTCTTCTCAAATCTTAGTTTAAGACGACACAGGTAGCAGCAAGTTTGCTTGGTGGGCATAAAAAGCACTACCTTCATCACCTCTTGCTTTCCTTTGTCCTTAAGATGTGTCTGGAGATTTATTACCTGTCACTAGTTCCTTTGCCTGTTGAAATTACAATACAGCGTACCACACAACTTGTAGACTAGTGGTTAATCACAGTAGAAGCTAGTCGTACGAGAGCAATATTTGGAGGTTGCTGCGCTGGAACATACACGAAGGTGTATGGTGGCCCTGAAGGGACGTACATATTCAAGACTAGTTGTGAAGATTTATGTCTCTCCAGGGTAAGCATAAAGGTACAATTCTTCGTGCTAACAACTGGCACAAGGACGTAATTTTAAAAGTGTAAGATGATCTTCAAAGTCAGCAACAATGACTGCCTGAAGAAACCTCTTCCTAGATATCTACATTTTGCTTCAGACAATTAATTAAAAAGACACAGAACGTGAGAACCCGATAGTGAGAATTGATGCTTTAGTAACTTCAACGTACTGCTGGAGTGCACAGCTACGTCTTTGTAACCTCCCACTCATGGCAGATGATCCATACCACAGCCATAAACTTGGATACACCCAACATCCTAGCATTGATAATACATCAAAACCACATCAGCCCTCCTCAAAACAAGACATCACTGCTTGAACTTAAGAAGTATACACTATATGCATACACAAATGTTTGCCTTTTTTCGATTCGTTTTCATGCAGCATGGGTCTCTAGATTAGTTCTGGGTAATTAAAATGTAAAATGAATCACAAGAATCGTTAATGAAAACTGGGTGCACATGTTGTCTGTTTCTACGAAGCTGGATATAAAAGGAATTCTTGCCTGGATCTGGGCGTTGGGCTTGTCTTACAATTGAAAGTGTCTAAACATCGTTTATGATAGCATAGTCAGTATGTGACTATCAAAGGTTGCTGATTCATGCTGAACACGAACAAACAAACACGAATTTGTATTCTTGTGGAGACGGTGTTTTGTTTGCATGTCTGTGGAGACTCTTAAGGTGTAAAAGCCTCCACAACAATGCACGACAATTGAATTGTTTATATTGTGGGACATTCGGTTGGAATTTCAACGTAGGAAAGTAACTCTGATTCATATGGGAGCATTTTAAAAACAGCGTTTCGCACCCTAATGTTTAAGTACGCGAGCGGCCTTTTGTGCCTGAATTCCTTCCAACTGCGCAGCGTGTTTATGGAGTCTTGTGGGATACCAGAACAATAGGACGTCACAGAGACGTCTCGGACAAGGTAAAAGGCACACAAGAAAAAAATCCTCAGGAAAGGAATCTACGATTTAAATGTAACTAACAAAAAAGCATGACTTAAATTTGTAATGAAAAACTTCAATCCATTTTAGGTTAACCAGACCAATTTGTGATATTTTTCCTACATGGTAGGTCTTAAATATTGCCAAAACATAATTTTTGTCTATTCAAATCTGAAGAAATCAAACTTTTTGAAATTATCACGATACCCTAGTATGCATGCGCAATTTCTAGACGATTTTCGATGATTCTTGTTGGAAGAACCTTTCATGAAATGTGCTGAAGTATTTCGACAGATAGCGCTTATTAAGCCATGCAGACTTCTTTTGGTCGAAGTAGTTTCGAGCACAATCTACAAAATATTTAAAGTGCAAAGAGTAGTATCATTCAGCATGGATAGAATGGCAAAGAAACAGCTCGAGTTTGCACCGACTAACTCCAATGAGGGCGTGATGGTCACTTTCCTGGAGCTCTGATCGGATGAATTGTGTGTCATATTATTATTTCAGACCAGTGATGAGAGGTCAGCACTTCAGCGTCCATGGTTGTTCAATAAACTGGTGTTTGTTAAACAAATGTTTGGGGGAAAGATTAGCCGCTTTCAGAGCCCTTGTATCTATATACAACACAGTGGGTTTCAAAAGAATATGCGACCAAGACGTCAAGCTATGTACAAGTTGGTCACCCAGACTCTTTCAGTGGCCTGCTGCGAGCAACTAGGTGGTAGGGCTGAGGCGCCAGCGTTATCCCCATTCGTCCACTCAGAGATGGCTGTGGCGCCCCCAACGGTAGACTGAAGCTAAACCGATGAAGAAGGTGGGTGAAGAACAGGAAGAGTTCCATTCGAGCCAATCGCTCGCCAGGACACATGCGACGACCTATGAATAGATGATTACAACATCATGTAAATACAAATACATGAATATAAATCGAAACCAATAGTGTACAATGAGTGCGTACCCTATACATTATTTAAAAAAAAAGAAGGAAAGATAAAGAAAACAAGTTTTGAGAAAGGGCTTCAGTCTCCAGGAACAAAATAGCTTTGGATAAGGTAAAAGGAAGATGTAAGATCATGACTTTTTCTACAGCATAAATTTAACTTCATAGATCTCTCAGACTAAAATTGTGAATTTAACTTGTTAAGAACTTATGAATACAGAGCCCAAAGGTCGAGTTGGACTGGCCTGTTCTTGACACAGGTTGCTTGACAAGCAGCCTGTGTGTTCTCAATCGGCCTCGAACAGCAGGAACAAGACCAAAAAACATTGATTTCGGAACAGGGTCACAAATCACCTCCGCTTCAGGGTTCTACAGGAATACAGGGAAAGTAGTTGAGTTGCACATAGTAATATGATGGCTTAAAGAGCTAAAATTTTCCGAAAAGAATTTAGCCCAATTAATCCTCGAAGAACGTGTGTGGACGCAGCTACGTCATGTTGCTTGCCACTAACTACCAGTGATAACTGGTTGCATGTTCTCTGTGTTCGAGCCGCCGACCCATATACGAACAACGAATTGAGCGGTTCGTGAACATAAGAGAACAAGCCGCCCCATCTCAGCCAATGATTACACGATCAATCATCTTTTGGGCAATTGCAAGGAGCAGTGTAAGCAGTAGCGATTAAATTCTATATTCAGGATGGATTAAGGGGCCCGAAAACGATCTCATATTTGAGCCAAATCGTGGCGACGACTGGTAAATCTGAGGATTCAGTTCTGTTTTACCTGTACCATAAGGCAAGAAATGTTCTGGTTTGTGATACTGCCCTCTATCGTCCAAGAATCGCTCAGGCTGGAACTCATCAGGGTGTGGCCAGACCTTCGGATCGTGCATGACTGCCCACATGACAGGCATGATAGTGGTCCCTTTCGGTATGTCATAGCCATTCAGCTTGGTGTCCTCAGTCGTCGCCCGTGGCACAGCTGCCAAAAATGTAAAAACAAACAAACAAAAAAAAAACACGGCTGAAATATTTCAGTACAAATATGTAAATGACCTAACTTTATTTTTCCCTTTTGATGAGATGGACCGAACAACAATTACGCAGAGTGAACTTGACAATCTGAAACAGTGGTCAGATAGTAATTTCATAGGATTAAATCCAACAAAGTGCAATTTGTTGACTGTTTTCAACGGCCTCCTGTCAAACCTCAGGTTGACATAGACAATTTGCCGATTAACCAATATAGTTGTCTTAAACTCCTTGGAATTTATGTTCAGTAGCATCTCAAATGGGATACCCAGATTAATTCAATGTGTGAATTGTTTAATTGTAAACTTTACTTTTTACGGCAGCTGATGCGTTGCAGTATACCGGTATGTGACCTCAGAATAGTGTTTATTAATAATGTTATTGACTACGCCTCCCCTGTTTGGTTCTCTGGGCTAACCAAAAAGCAACTTGAATGTTTGGAGAAATTGCAGAAGAAGGCCTTCCGAATTATACTGGTCTGTGATTATTCCTTGACTCGTTCATATCAGAATATTTGTGACGAATTAAATATTCCCCCAATATCACACAGACTCGAGAGGTTGACCCTCAATTTTGGCACATCACTCCTTAGTTCAAACTGATTTCGAGACTGGTTCCCTCCTACCAGGAACAATAATCTAAGAAATGCAAATCACTTAACTACTATAAAATGCAGAGCAGATACAAGAATAGTTGCATTCCGAGCCTAACCAAGTTACTGAATAAGCAGGATAAGCAGGTTAATAATGAGTGATATGTTTTGCATTGTGTGATTTCCCTCAGATCATTTCTATTTTCTTTTTAACGGGTATCATACTGTAACTCTTCGTGTTTGTGTATATGTTTATGTATCGTACGAACTCATGACCTTCCGTTTGCCTGTATTACACTTTTAAACGCTTGTAATTTGTTAGATACAATCTCTTGTAAATTTATTTTCATACCTTTTTTTAAAATAGTTTTTGTGATGTATGAATCTACAGTGAAATTCAACCTATACCGGTTGCTATACTGTGCATTTTTTCAAATGTCATTTTTTTCATGAAATAAAGCAAGAGTAAAAAGAAAGAAAGAAAAGAAAAAGTAAGACAATTCTGGAAGTGCTCTCTGAGATGAGTTACGCCAACAAAGATTAGCAAATAGCCTGACACTCCCATAGAGATGAATAACACTGAAAATCTTTGATTTCAATTCATTTTTTCTACAAACTAAATAGTACATTTTGTTGCTTCCTTACAAAAGGCCGAAATTTTTGTCTGTATTAAACTGCTTTTTTGTCAAGTTTCTGACAAATTTTGAAATAATTAGAAACCACTCTGGCAGAATATAAGTTGTGACATGAAATTGTTTCTATTTCTGCTTAACCCTGCGACGCTGTATGAAGTTTTTTTAACGGTCTCGGGAGCGGCGTCGCCAGGTGAGTCCGTATCATGTCTCAGGGTTGCAGAGCCCTGAGTCCGTCCTAAAGGTATATAAATGCTTCAGTGGCTGTCCGCTAGCTTCTACAGCTCGTACAAACCAATAAAAGTACATCACAGTACCGTGGGGGCCGTTTTCTCAAGCTATCCCGATTTGAGGGGGGGGCTCGCCAGCGAAGCCACACCACCACTACAACACCCCCCAACCAAAATAACACTTCAAAGACAGCCGAAAGAGGCCTCTGACTAGTTCCAGACAGCTGTCACTGATAAGAAACGCTCCACTGCCCCAGGCACCGTTTTGTAAACAACCCATTAGATTGTACACGAGGGGTCACTTAGTGCACAGTCCTATGGAAATTGGCTGGAGGCTGGCTGGAGGCCGGCTGGAACTTTTTTTTCTTTTTCTGGCTAGGGGAGGCCCTGGCTGTAAAGTGACTAAACCGGGTTTTTCAGCATGTACAGGGGTAGGATATGATAAATAGTCGTTGCTTTTGGACGAAAAAAATTCCACGTTAATTAGCTCCAATGGACTCGTCAAAAGAGGCCGTTCCCTCTACCGAGGATAGTTACATGTACACAAGTAGTCGCTTTTACATACAGTCTCTGTTGCACTTAAGTTACCGAAATGAACAGGCGAAATAGAGTCCTCAAGGCAGACTTAGGTTTTGGTTCATTTAAAGCCGGTAGGTGCGATGTCAACTAACGCAGGCCATATCCCATTCGGGGAACTTATTCTTTGGAAACGTTATCACTTAAATTTAAATTGATGACATCCTTTGCGGTTACGTTGTAAGGGACAAAACTATGGGTGTTACCCGGAGTTTCTAGAAGGGGACAGACCACTAAAATACGAAATCTAACAAACCATCAACAGTGGATGGAAGGGGTCAACTCCGAGGTATTTTCAAGCAAATTAGTTATATTCACCCCCCCCCGTCCTTTTTTCGCTCTTTCTTTTTTCGCCCCTATTTTTCTGTTTTCCGGTGGTGCTCCGCCCTTTTGTGACGCCAGTAGGCCTAAGAATTGGTTACTTACTTATTGCAGCTATGTATCTGACACGTTGTATCTCGTTTATAACAGCATGGGTGTAGTTAAGACGGGGTCGCTCCTCCAGGGATGGCAAACGGGTACGCCCGACTACCTCATCTAATTCCTGCTGTACTTTCTGTTGGACGTTAGTGTGTGTCACCATATACAGCAATGCCCAGCGCAATGTTAGGGCGGTGGTCTCAGTGCCTACAGCAAACAGATCACCGATGACCCAGGTCAAGTTCTCCTCGGTAAACGAGGATGACCCCACCTCGTTCTCACCACTATCGCGCCCACACATCTCGTTCAGGTAGGCATCGATGAAATCCCGGATTCTACCTTGGTCGAAAGTCAGCCGATGGTCACTGATGGACTTAGAGAACAGACAGGAGTTGAGCTCCCGGACGTTGGCGAGGAACTTACCAAAGCCGCACAGAGGAATGTGCTTGAGGACCGGGAAGAAGTTGACCACTCCAGCCAGTCCGACCAGCTCAAAGTTCTCCTGAAGAAGGGTCAGCAACCGCTTAAATGTGGTGTTGTCGTAATCAAAGCGTGTGCCGTACACAATAGAGCAAATGATGTTCGATACAGCTGTGTTCAGAGAAAGACACGGGTCAAATGCTTCGCTCTGATAGGCGTTCACACGATCGCACAGATGACCCACCTCCTCAGTAATGTTGGACTCAAAGTTGTCCTTACCGAGTCCCAAACCACGGAGAATGTTGAAGGTCCAGGCCCTCTGCTCCTTCCATTGCTTGCCAAAGTATGCACCTGCCACTCCTATAAACAGAATATTGTTCGAAACTGAGCTATTTTCTAGAGAAAAATCCATTAAGTGTCTGGAGTCAAGACACAAACATAATATAAAAACAAATCGGGATTCGCAGTGCTCTTGTGTCGACTAATGAGACGGGCAGCCACATTAGGTACGTGATCACTAGTCCACTTGTGTAAGTCCAAGTCAAGTCACAAGTAATTTGGTCCAAGCACAAGTCAAGTCACAGGTCATTTGATCACACGACAAGTCAAGTCACAAGTTATTTGGTCCAAGCACAAGTCAAGTCACAGGTCATTTGATCACCGGCCAAGTCAAGTCACAAGTCATTTGATCACAGGCAAGTCAAGTCCAGGTCATTTGGTCCAAGCACAAGTCAAGTCACAAGTCATTTGGTCCAAGCACAAGTCAAGTCACAAGTCATTTGGTCCAAGCACAAGTCAAGTCACAGGTCATTTGATTACAGGCCAAGTCAAGTCAAGCCACAAGTCATTTGGTCCAAGCACAAGTCAAGTCACAGGTCATTTGATCACCGGCCAAGTCAAGTCACAAATCATTTGATCACAGGCAAGTCAAGTCCAGGTCATTTGGTCCAAGCACAAGTCAAGTCACAAGTTATTTGATCACGGGCCAAGTCAATTCAAGTCACAAGTCATTTGGTCAAAGCACAAGTCAAGTCACAGGTCATTTAATTACAAGCCAAGCCAAGTCAAGCCACAAGTAATTTGGTCCAAGTACAAGTCAAGTCACAGGTCATTTGATCACCGGCCAAGTCAAGTCACAGGTCATTTGATCACCGGCCATGTCAAGTCACAAGTCATTTGATCACAGGCAAGTCAAGTCCCGGTCATTTGGTCCAAGCACGTTCTAAAATATTCTATTGGCGTGTCTTGCAGGTACGTTAAAACCACCTGAACGTGGTATTTGACGCGGAAATTTCCACCTTCGAAATCAGGATGCTATTTTGTTTCAATTGTAAGCCGAGTGGAGTCATGAACTGATATGAATATTTCAATATAAGGCTCAAACGAAGCTTAAAGGCGGGGGAAAAAAACGATGAAAAATATAAACACTGCCAAATGACCACAGCAGCTAAGTGATTCAGACGTGGCCTTGGGCAGACAAGGCCGAGGTAAAAGTTGCGAGCCGAACGATTAGTGTAAGAACGCAAGGCGTAAGTTGATGGACCTATATTTGAAACTGTAATGAGTTAGATCGAATAGTTTTCTGATTTGCATTGGTAACAAGTCATAATGTCCAAGTCCAAGTCAAGTCACGAGTCATTTTTTGCAAGTTTAAGTCAAGTCACAAGTTCAACAACTGATAGTTACAAGTCAAGTCACGAGTCACAACTACGGTGACTCAAGTCCAGGTCAAGTGACTTGAGTCTGCAACTCTGGGTGATCATGTGTGGCTCGCGTACCATCGATGCCAGGAATGACGGCGGGGAAGTCCTTGTATTACCTTTGTATTCGGCACGGTAAGATGGCTGCCGGATGGCTTCAGTTTGAATCGTCAGATTAACGTGACCATTTCTTATAGCATTACATATAGAAGTTACGTCCTTTTTTGTCTTGTGGGTGTAATGAAACCCCCTTTCAGTTCAAGCATGGAGCTATCCGTTTAACAGCTCCATGGTTCAAGCAACTTCGGAAAAAGCTTAAAGTTTAACCGACTTCCCGTGTAGCCTTATACTACTGCTGCAGTACTCTCGCCGGAGTGTGCTGCTTAAAGAAACCTGTGGGGAAATGAAAATTCTAACTAGGGCATCATGCCCACGAGCGTCGATACGTGATCACAGCCTCCATTCTAAGTTATCTTAGGCACGATTTTTCCCATCAAATTTTGGAAGGTAAATGGAATTCCCACCATGAAGTGTTTCACAACCAGCGGTTGTGCTGTGTGGGCACTGCGTGGGTTACTGCAAGCAGCGACAAAAGTGGATCACAGTACATGACAAGTGTCAAAGTTCAAGTGCAGGTGTGTGGGTTACACTGGTTTTCGCGCCAAATTAGTGAGCTGCGCCTCAGCTGATCAAACTTTACTGGGACGGTGATTAAGTAAACAATAAAAGGTTACGACCACATGCTATCTCAGGGCGAACCGCGCCAGTGCAATTTATTAACTCGCGGTTCAGGGCTGGGAAACCAGACAGGAAATACAACTTGGAAACCACAAAAAGTAACAACAGAAAATTGTGATAAATCGCTAGCTATGTCGTCAAACCCTCCAAACGTACCGGGTGGTTAGATGCATTTTTAAAAGACCACCCTTTCAAAGGTCACTGACATAACTCATTTTACGGCAATGCACTTTTGGATTTTTAATGTCACGTTTTCTTCGTTATATTTTTCGCTTTTGTTACAGCAGTTGACTGAAAAGTTGAAGCTTTTAGGGAAATGTCAGGAGGCATGCATGATTGCTCGACATCCTTTCATTGGAAATTACATTCGGAGCCCCAAAAGTCTCAGCTGTTGGTGCATATCGGAATCTCCGCTCTTCTTTGTATTTGTCCAGTGTTACAGGATGGCTTGCTCCAAAAGTTGACAATTCCAGACTAATTCGGTGACTTTTTTGTTTTTGGTTTATTTACATCTCCTTGCCTCACGTACAGTAGCGTCACATCACAGTAAACCAATCCCACAACCCATAAAACAGACATTTTTCCCATTTATTTTTCCCATAAAGTTTGTTGACATAGGTTACACCCCATTTCCCCACTCACCCGTCCCAAACAGAAAAAAAAAAGAAAAAAGCAAATGCCTTCTCAACTTTAAATGTCGGTTAACTTCAGCGCGATAACCTTTGAACTGGGAATGGGGGCGTCGTCTGTATCGAGAGGACAAGAACACAATTCAAGGTATGTACAACTGACTCATGGCAAAGTATAGTGTGGGAAGTCGGTGGATTCGTTAGCGAGTTCTTTACAGCATCAAAGAAACAATTTTATCCAAACCAGTGAATGTTTGTATACATAGCTTTTTCTTTCAACAGCATCCTTTTAAAGACTGCCACTTTCGAATATTTGGATTTTCTAAAAGGATCAAAACAAACAAACAAACAAACAAACAAACAAACAACCCCAACGACCCAACAAACAAACAACCCCAACAAACCAACCAAACAACCCATTAAACAAACAAACAAACAAACAAACAACAACCCCCAACAACCCAACAAACAAACAAACAAACAAACAATGAACTTTAATATGTTTTAAAGTGTTAAGTCTAAACAATTCACATTTCTTTCTTGCCGATTACGGGCGGACGGGGTACAGTTTTGGGCGTGAGTAAAGCCCCACGGCACCGCCACTAAACTAATAAACAGCCGTAGTTAGGTTTGAGAAATGATGGAAACTGACCTCTTCCTCCGCCCACCTCAGTGAACATGGTCAGTCTTGGTCGGTCACTGAACACATCCCCAGACTTGCCAAGCGCCTGAACAATGCAGTCATAGTTTCCCAACACCACCACCCTATGTCCGCCGAAGTAACAGGTGAATACACCGCCATACTTGGTAGCGAACTCCGCTAACCGCTGGTGGGGAGCAGTGACACCAAGAGACGGTAGGATACCCAGCACAGGCCAGCCCCATGGGCCTGGGGGTAAGTTAACTGAACGAGAGACTCGGCCACCAATGCCCAGCTGATCCTGTAACACCCAAACTGCTAGCCAAGTCGCTGTAAAGACAAGAGCGAGTCTCAGGTTCAAGACGAAGCTGAAGCTATGTAAGTATGTCAGGGAATAATCTAAGTGAAGCGCGGTTTCCATGGTCCCAAGCAGATTCGAAGTGTGCAAAGTCAACCTCTGATGACGGACTCACCAACACTGCGCAGAGAGTCTTGAATGAAGGAGTTAAATAGTCAACTTCGGCCGGAAATGAGCCAGGTATTGACGTAGGAGGTCCCTGCATGGTTGTCAGAAACAACTGGTCGAACCCATCACAAACAGATAACGTCAACCATCGATCGATAATTCATTTTCCCTGACGCATTACTCATTTTGTAATTTGTAAAGATTTTTCTCTTTTGTATGACTACTTATTTCTGAGCTCCAATGGCAGCTGATAGGGTTGTTAGAAATAGAATTCGCAATGTCACAGTTTAATAAGATCTAGTCAGTGACACTTTATACTGCTGAACCGAGAGATTAATGTTTCTTGATAGCAATATTGCAATTGATATGCAAACAATGCATTTCTTACGGAGTTGGGAGACATCAACATTGGATGCTCCAAGCAGCATATGGGCGAGAAATCGAGCAGACGATCTTGAAAAATAAGGTAACAAAACTTAAATAGGACGCTGAAGAAAATTCAAATTATCGTCGAGAACTTGTCAAAGACTATTCTAATTACCCAAGCCATGGACCAAGAACCTTTGGTCAACTGAATTCAATTGAATTCATAAATGGGCTAGCATTCGACAGCTTCACACAGGAAGTCAAGCATAGTTCATGTAATTAAAAAAAAGTAAAAATATCCTGTTCCTGTCCATCTGAAATTAAAATTCGTTTCAGAGATTAAAAGATTGTACTCATGCTGCTCGATCATTCTGATTCTTGTTTGCTTTTCAAAGAGTTCAGTTTCGTTAATGGCTTTCAACTTCATCACAAAATCCTAGTCACTCTAAATGAATTGCACCAACGTTAATTAAACTGATATTGTAGGACAAATTCAACATTCTGAATTGTCAAATATCTAATACTGTATTTTCTTCAGAGAAACAGGTGTCGCCACAAAGCCGCGATAATTAATCGAAGTGATGGTCGATATTTAAAACTAAAATACTCTAAACATTTGCACTGAAGTGTAAAAAGGACGGTGTGATGACGACAGGCAATGACGTGGGCTAGTGTGGTTCATATAACCAGCCAGAGCGCTGCAGTGGTCCGAGGCTAGACTCGAGTTGGGGGGTGGACTAGGACTCGGAAGTCATGAACTCGACTACAACACTGATCTAACAAACCAACAGAAGTGGAAATTTACTCCGCAAAGATATGGAGAAAAGGAGAAAATTGCAGCCCGCGAAACTCATGCCCACAGTGGGACTGGGACAAGTTTCATAGGGTTGCCAAAAGACCAAAGGTATTGCTTGTCAAATTTTTGTGTTCAGTACTGATCAGCTGGGAACCAGCCACAGAAAACGCACGCTGAATAAAAATCGGTCTTAAACGTGCGTTTAAGACCAGCCCAAGAGAATGGACGTGACTAATGCCCTCGCCCTCGGACATTGTCAGTGTTCGTTCTCCTCAGCAAGGTCTAACGTTAGTTTAAGACCGGCCAAGCACATTATTCCCATTCATAAATATACCTTTTGATCAGAGAGTCAAAAGAAGTCAACATAGGATGGATTTCCAACGATATTGTTCGAAAGTTTTACTAAGTTTGGGAAAATGAAAGTCTTTCATTTTCCCAAACATCCCGTCCATATTACGATAGGCCCTATATTCCTTGTATATGGACTTGGTCTTTTTAATGGAGATCAATGGACTTGGTGTGCGCGTGACGCGGTCTACGTGTTGCCTGGCACACAGTCTCATAACTAATAAGGATAATTGTAACTAATAATAACTGTCTCGATTCCAGGGCCGTTTTTCAATTCTCAACTTCGGCTCCGTTTTAGGCTTCAACTGTTTTTTTTTTTACTGCCTGACTTTGAAGCTGTAAGAGCACTAATTAGTTAAATAGTGCCACAAAACATCAAATAAGAGGCAAGAGAGCAAAAAAAACTACAGTAATCCAATTTGATTTAAACGCTTCAGGCCCACAATTGGGGATTGGTTTCTGGGACGAAGCCTGAGACGGAGACGAAGTTGAGTATTGGAAAACGGCCTGGTAGCAGCGTGTGTTTTTACACAGCGGGCATTATCACTTCTCAGTGGGCACTTTAATACACGGTCAAACTTGCACGTTGTTGAATCGGCCCCGAGTTTAAGTGCACCCCCAAGCGGCAAAAGAAAGACAGATGGTTGTAAGTTTTCCAAGCGGGTTCTTGCACGCGTTCTTCGTGTACGCAAAGACCATACATTAAGGAAGAAATCGCTACGCGTACTCAGCGTGCTCCGCGTCAAACGCGTAATTGATCTCCATTATAAACGCGCGCGTATGCGGTGAGTACGAAAAACACGCCCTCATTTTGTTGCGCTCTGAGTGGGTACAGGGAGACTGTCTGAGGTATTTATGAATGGCTGATAAATTGCTGCTAACCCATTTGTGCTTAGGTAATTCTTTTTGCTCGGCGAATATGCTAAAGAGCTCTTTGACATTGACGCCAGGTGATACATGCTAACCTTTACTCTAGAACAGGTAGATAAAAGTTTTGGGATGCAACAATAGACCTTCAGGCAAAGTAACTGTCCAAAAAATCATTTAGTGCGAGGAAATTTTCTCTGATACCTCCTACTTTTATCCCCACCGCAGTATACCATGATGCAAAGTGTTCCATTCACTGAGCTTCGCACAAGATGTCACTCATCACATTTTAAGAGAATATATTTTTGTAAATAGGAGTACCATTCGAAAACAGTTTTCTCGAGAAGATTTGCCAGTTTGTCATTTAATAGCTTGAAAAGTTCCCGCAGTTTCACACGGACAGTTTGGTTTATGTTATGGGGGTTGGTAGCGCTTGCCCTGAGGAATACAAGTCAATACAGGCTTGTTAAACACTGAAATCAGTCACTAAACTGTTTTAGAAACGTCTCGTTTGAAGGACTCGATTTGTGGCAGGTGAGGTGGTGGGTTTCGGAGGAAAGACTCACCGTCAATTGCGAGGCACCTCTCGTGGGTAATAAATCCGTCACTGGCCAATAGATGGGCTCTCTGACCAGGCGATATACTTCTACAAGTCACTGTTACATGCTGCCATTTTCGGACAAGACAACCTTCTTAAAGTAAGAGGATGCCAGGCTTCTTTTTACCAAGTCTCTTGAAGTTGTAAAGTGAAAGCTCGCTCGACAGGATCCCTTATGGTCGTGATTATCTTAATTTGGTTAAGGTATTTTGCTTATCCGTCTCATCCTGTCTTTGTGCAGATAGTAAATTGGAGTTGTCTACGGTTCGTTTTGGCCCGTTGTGTTGTAGGCCACAATAATGCCATGGTTTTGGATCCACAACCCTGATCCCGCGTGCGCCATGGCCACGTCAGGATGGTACAAGGGGCATGTTTCAGATTTCATTAGACCTGTGATATGGAAGGCAAATCACACCCTAACGACCCCAACCAGGACATCTATGTCTCCCCTTTAAATTTGACATTCCTTCATCTTCTTATGACAAAAATCCAACTAAACACCTGCTTACTTTCAAGACCCCGCTTTTTTGTCGGTAACAAGAACTCAGATATTAACCAAAAATTCGACAGGCAAAGTATATTTCGTATAATATTCCACTTTATTTAAGCTCATTAAATGCTATTTATAGTCAACCGGATTTCTTTTACAAAAATACAATATGGTGCATAATATAAGTACAATGATTTCAACGTTGAGGGGTACAGAATTCATTTAGCACGTAGATTTACCAATACCGTCATTTCTTATTATGCTGTCGCGTGTCAACTTTGATACGTCAGTCGATGGCTCTTTTTTTCAATTACTGACAGGTGTATGACGTGCCTTGGAAAACAAAAACTTACCACAATGCAACCCATTACATGAACATTACATGCCCTGCTATCTTTGGAGTTGAAGTCGGTCTATGAGGAACATTTATAATCACAATCAAAACAAAACATGACAATGCAGAAAACCGTCCGCAATATATGTTACAACCCAACATAAGCTTTGCTCTACAGAAAATCAAATGCAAAAATCCAATAATCAAATTTAATTTTGTCACAAATCACAGCTGGGCAGATACAGTCAAACTACCTCTGGCATAATGAAAGTTTTTTATCATGATTAATTCCAAATTTTGTCAAATCATGGTTGAGTTACTTCCTTCAAAAGTCACTTAATCTTCAGAGCAACATAGCTGGGAATAGATAGTTCCTTCACGACACCCGTTGTGGTTTGATTGGAAATTGAAGACGAATAAACCAGTGTACCGATTGCCTACGCTGGGACGAATACGGCCAAGAAAAGACACGTCTGATGGTTGTCGGGTTGAGGGGAAAGAAATCGGATTAAATGGGGTAACACACTGACCATTATTAGCACTTGGTTCAATTGTTTCTTTTTCATGTTCTAATCAACGTACTGTCGTTCCGTTCCTGCTAATACAACAGCAACCTTTCTATCTGAACCAACTTCGTCATACGAAAATGTCTACTAAACGGGGATATTTCGGAGAAACCAAGAAACAAATGTACATAATGAACGGATATGACTGCGCTGTAAAACGTTATGAATATCCGGTGCATCTGTTTTCTATGCAAAGTGGGATTTGCACCAGGACATATTTTAAGTTCTAAGCAGAAGATTAACCCTATAAGACGCTGAGCAGAATCGGCAGAAAATCAATCCTAAACAATATTCTTTTGTCTGGTAACCGTAACTCCGTTGTTGGGAGAAACTTTTGTGTGGGCAGAGCCATTCCATAATACATGTACGATACATGTATTTGCCTACATCCCCAACATTAAATACATGTACATGACATGATCGAACATAGCGCTAAGGCTCCTTATGAGAACTTGTGAGTCAATTAGATTGTAGAACTTGGGTTAGCCTTTAGTCAAAGAGATCGCGGCAAGGTCCCAGAAATCTACGCGAGGTATGCATACTGCTTGAAAGAAGACTAACGCGCAATTTGATTCACTCACTGTCGCAGCGACAACTTGCACATGAGATACACTCGTCTCTTATCGAACCTTGGCTATAGACTAAGCATAGGGTTCGATGAAAACCAGTTTGCATCTGATAAAGGAGTTGGTTGATACTAAAGTCTAATAGATTGCTAAAATGAAGACCAGATTAAAGGTTTGTATATTTGGAAAACACCTTTCCTCAACAAGTCCCAACGGCTGAATAGCACGATTCTGTTTAGTTTAGGATTGTAGGTCCCAGCTAGGCCTTCCACATTTTCATGTGAGATTTCATGTCCTGAAACACAACACATAGAGCCATACGGACCTTGGAATTGATGGATTTGAGCAGACTTCTTGTTAAATAGCCTGCAGACTTTTGGGGGGAGGGGAGTAAACACTGAAACAGAATATTACAATCGACAAGGGAAACTTTCCACAAGGGCAGAAGCAAAATAAACAAAAACCAATAGCAGCCACACATATCATCTGTCCACTATAAAGATTTGATTGATCTCCACTGTAATACAAACGCTTCCGTCCCTCGCAAAAAAGAGTCTTACAACGCATTGGAGCCGAAGATGTTACACCTAATATACAGGTATAGACATAAGATTATACATAGATTACAAACATATACAAGAGCTAGACATTTCTTTTATTTATATTTCATTAGCGTGTAGTTTACTCACATAAACATTACAAGAATGAGACAACTTCTCACGCACCTACGACACCGGAAATTCTTTCCGTGATGTACAAGGTAGTTGGAAACATTCAATATTTATATTGAAGAGAAAAAGGTATGATAACATCTAAACCAGTCAAAACATGATCTTGAAAAAAAAAGTATGAATTGGTATTAACATTGAAAAAAAGGGAAAATGAGAATGTATTACATCATGTCACATACCTTCACGGCCAGAAGCAGCTTACAACCTCCGAGCACTGGATACAAAATATTATGACACCTTTTAAATCTACATGGATGGGCTGCCTGCTACCAAAACGGTGTAAAATTCCCATCTATTTCAAATGACAATGTGCAGTATAAACTTATAACGTAAATTAAAAAATAATAGAGCTATGGTGTCCCTGAATGTGGGTGGAGTTTACTACGAATGAAGATTAAGACACACCCTATCACTGTGTGAAATCCACTGGACCAGAGACTGAATGAATGACAGCTACAAACCCCGATGCCCAAATACAAGCACACAATATTTTGTGCAATTGAAAATCTCTGACTTCAAGGATTAGGACCATCATAAAAACTCAGGAAAAACCTTTTTTTGTGTCAATGGGTGCTTTGCAAATAACTGCCAATGTATAAGAAGCCCCGAGCTGAACCAAAAGAGGGTGCTATTTTCCTAGAAACAGTGGCTCCTTTGATGCGAACTGCACTTCGCTGGTTCAAACCACTATGAAATGCACGTTACGGTCGTGTCGCTACTAATAAAATTAACACGCCACAAACATGGCTCTTTTCAACCGATGAGAGGGTGCTTCGGCTCAAGGCGGATTATTTGATGCTGCCGAAAAGGGGCAAAATGCTTAGAATCTTTTCATTTTGAGCTTGAAACCAGTTCCAAGTACATCAGACTTATGTAACTCAGGGCTGGCAACCAATCTTTGCTAAGAAAAACTTTCTATGCTTACTCAAATGAATCCAACCGTGACCTACACATGCACAGGGACTGGGCTCATACTTTGTAAATTAATCTTTCCAAAGGGGATATTCTCAAGGCATCTTGAAAGGTTGTGATCAAAATGTCATGAACAGTGATAAAAACAAAACGATTCTGGGGCTGAAGAAAACAGTATCAAATAGGAAATACAAGGGCGTAATTTTATTGAACAAATAGGAAATACAAGGGCGTAATTTTATTGAACAATTTACACTTAAATTTGATATATATTGCACTTTCAATACCACAGAAACACTAACAAACACAGCCAGATGTCAACCATTTTACACTGTCATGACAAATGGAACAACGCGGTCATAATATATTAATGAGAAAAAATACACGTCCCTTCTACATTTTACATCAAAACGTTGGATTCTGTTACCTTTTCCTTTCTGTCATTGTGTCAATGGCCATGATACATATATATATATACACTGTAAAACATCCACATGTCTGTCACAGGTCGAGTCAGAGAGCCAATATTAATCTTGGAAATCTGAAGTAGCAACCGAATTGGGCGCCAATTACTGGATTGAAGAAGCTACTGAACCACAACATGTTGGACCTTTCATTACCTTCAACAAACAGAAGACAAGGTCATATCTAATTCCAAATGCACTGCGTAAGACTGACCCTAACAAATCCCAAAGGAAAAGCAAACACTCAAAATCAACTTGAAAACTAATCTTGTTTCGGGGCGCTGCACACATCCTTTAGGGAAGTGATTTCCATTTTTTCCACAACTCAAATAACTCAGTGCCAAGCAGTTTTCTGACTTATGAAGTAAACATCTTCTAACAGGAGCAAAAACTGAAACTGATGACTTGAGCCCTGTGTATTTCAACTTATCTCCCCAAGGGCAAGTCTTGTGCAGTGCCTAAGGCTTTCAGACGAATCAAGAGACATCCTGCAGCCTGCCTCCCTCTCCCAATCAGCTTGTGAAGTGTTCTAGCTAAGGCTTTGGATATCGTAAACCAATACCCCCTTATCCTAGAACATGTTATGCAAATTATGCAATTTATTGTTTTCACATTTTCCTAAACTGGAATAAATTTTGAATGGAGATAGCTCAAAGCATGTTTATAAAAGCTTCAGTAACACTTGAAGCAACCCCCCCCCGATGAATAACATCATACTCTGCCCTCTCATTTCAAATTCTAAGGTACAGTTTTTCTGTCTTATACAGATCTTCATTACAATCTAAAGCACCCATGCATCCTACCTTAGACACGCCCATCTGCCATGCCCTGTGTTACCTCCCGTTGGAATTCTTAGAGCTGTTTCGCTTCAGACTTCCCACACTCCGATTCTTTGGCACCTGATTGGCTGAACTATGGCGCAGCCGGCCGACACTGGGCACACTCAGTAGGGACTCATTGCACTCACCATCGGCTGGTGTACTGCTCGTGCTCATCACAGACAAAGATGACATAGAACTGGACAGGTTGGATGTGGTCAGAAGGGGATGATGGAGACTCAAGTTGTTGCTACTAGCCTCATCTTCAACACCTTGCTGAGTCTGGCCAATGAGGGCGCCAATCAGCTTAACAAAGAGTTCAGCATTGGCTCGGATTTGAGCCTTCTGCACAAAGGTCAGAGGAAGGACGTCATGAATATACATTAGGTTTAATGGAAAAGGAAGTTACAAGTATGCAAATGTGATGAGCACAACAAAGGTAAAAGAACTCAGTCATGAGTAGTCCCAATATGAAAAAAATGAAGTCATGAATAATGATGGTGCACAAGGTATGAAGCAAAAGGCAAACCTTGAATTTGCAAAGCACAAAAAAGATGTATCAGATGAAGGGAGTACACTCATTAATTCTAGTCACTCACTTAACTTGATATCACTTGGAAGTTAATAGTACAATGTTCAACTGGAGCATTTCAGAGAATTGAGCCAAGTTTTGAGAAACAATACCTACAATGGCGTTTGAGACCAGGATTCTTGAAGTCACTCTTACCTGTGAGAATTGACTGGAGAATCTCCAGAGCCCACCAAAGCCGATACCTTGCAGGTATGTAGTATGTTGTTGAGCCATCTCCTCGCTAGCTAAGGTATTCTGAACAATGCTCTGTACGGCACTCAGTGTGCTTTGGTTATGACAACTCTTGAGAATGCTGACAATCTTGGAGTCCAACAACACATGCCTGAAAGGAATTGTAAACGAAGTGAACATTCTGACAACCATATTCCTGTGCAGGGTGAAAACTAGCTGGGAACCAGTTACGTGCAATACGCATTCCACACTGATTTGGCTGGTAAACAAGATTTGCTGAACAGGTATTTTATGGGCTTTTCAACCCCATAAACTTGGTGGTACATGGTTTCTACGCAGAAGTACAAAAAGCTACATAAGCTAGTTTTGAGAATGAGTATAAAGAATTTCTAGCTTGGTAGTGTGTATGGTGTTCATTAGGTTACCTCAAGAATTCAATAACCAGATCCTAGGGAAGGTGACTTTGTTCCCAGAAATGACACAATCGAAAGAAGCTGTTGATGATGCTCTCTGACGTACTTCTGATGGCTGAGGCAGGGCACAAAGCATACATTTTTGTGCTTAGCAAGAATCGGACGAGAACCAGTAGCCAAGAAACACACAGTCTATGACAATTTGGCTGGTAACCAGTTTGTGCTGAGCAGATACATGTATATTTCCATGCTTAAAGGCTCTGTGATACTAGATTCTGTGTTGCACAAGAAAATCACGCAGAATGCGCCAGGCCAGTTTTCAGCTTTAGGTTTCCAGAACTACGGCTACATGTTTCATCAAACATATTTGCTACCAGTGAAGATCCAGACCTAGCCCTAAGCATGGGACATGGCCTTGCATTGCACTTACACAATGGGGAACACTTGTGGGAATACTTGGCTTGCTTCTGCTAGATACTCATACAGAATACCTGCTTCGGCTTCATTCAAATTACGCACCAAGGTAGCCTGAAATGACAACCAAAGCAACAAGTCAGCTTTGTTATCAAACGCAATCCTTCCTCTAAGCTTATGGTTGTTACCGTAGTTACAGTAATGCTGCGTTAGGACTGTTGGTATCTACATGCTGTTTTCAAGTAAACACGGTTGTTTAACCACTTGCTGCCAGGCGGTTTGAAAATGCAGTGCATGTAGTCAGGACTTTTTCAAGATTTTCAGTTTTCAAAATTCTTTAAAAATTCATCACCATATTTAATTGACGTTTACACCCACACGAAGGACTGTCTGGTGGCCACTCTAGTCCGACAGACAAAATCTATTGATGCCCGAGTATTTCAGCCAGGCCTGCAGCCTTGTAAAAAGAGTCCAAATCCAAGTCTTTTCAATAGGGGCCAGATTAGCGTGCAGCGGTGCTGTGTGGCTCATTGCTGCAGTGGTGGAGTGCTTTTGTCTCCGGTGGTAATCCGCTCGCTCTAAATGCCCCAAGCCCTGGTACACTGTTTCAAAACAGGGCTGGATAATCTCCACTATTGAGAGTGAAAAAAATGTCAGTAATGCCCAGCAGCCTGGTCTTTTGTTCCGAGTACGGACTTTTGTTACAAGGCCCAGTTCCCTTTGTCCGATTTCGGAGACTCCAGCCATGCATATAAACACACGGTGTCTGAAACTGGAGTCCCTGGCGGCAAGTGGTTCAACAATTCTTCCAGAGATGCTCACGAGAATAGTCATGAAAGGTAGGTAATGAATCAACCGTTCGTTAACCAACAGTTTTTCAATGAACAAGCTTATTGTAAGAGTGACGATACAACTTACCATGACAGTAAGCAATAATGCTTGTATTAATGGGTCCGTCAACACCTCCTCATCAAGTAGTACATTCTCTGAAGGTGTGGAGACTTTCCGTTCTTTCCTCGCTCTAGGCACGACAATGTTACCACTGCTTTGCTTCCGTTCTGTCCTGGCCCTACGATCACTTGAGGCATCAGTTCCTTCGGCTGCTCGTCTGGAGGACGAGGAGGATGCAGATAAAGACGTTGAGGCTGAGGACGGCATGGATAAGGCTCCATGAGACAGATCCAAGCTTTTGTAGGGTTTCAGCTGCATCTTGTCGGCTGGCTGTCGCTGCAGTGCCGAGTCCAGACTGCGTTGGGTCTTGATGGCACTGGCGGCTGCGATGCTAGCCACGACAGTCTTCTGAGGTGACCGAGTCTTCTTGGTGGGCGATTTGGGCATCTGAATGGTGCTGACAAAGACAGTCTGCTCCAATTCAGTTTCGCTGAGGTGTTGGCAACCACGTCTTATGCTACATCGGCTGCGGACTTCCTCAGAGAAGGGCAAGAGGGCGGCAAGATAGGACACACTCTCTACATTGACATCAAACATATCTCTGCAAACAGTAAGAAAACTACCATAAGGGTTGATACAAAACTTTCCAACTTAATAGAAAGTGTCATCTGAAAGCGTCTGAATATCAAAGGAAAATAATGGTTATATAAAAGTGAATCACAAGCAGACCGGCAAAATTGCAAGAAGGGGCAATTGTAATACAACACCATTAAATATTTAAAGTAAATAACAACATCACAGGCAACGTGTACCACTTTTAAGTAAACAAAAAATTACAAGGAATCCTTACACACTGACAGTCCATGCCCATGATAGGCGTCATCAAGATCCTCCATAACGCTCTATTACTGTGGATTCAGTACATGGTTTATTCTAAGAGTCAGGGACTTGACTTACACATTTCGATGTTTGGAGACAATTTCTAACATCATATTCAGTATGCGAATGGTTCTAGAAACTGTGGTGTTGCTTGGGTGTCTAAAACCTAAGCAGGAAGAAACAACCAAAACAAAATTTAAAATATCCATCCAAATGAACCAGTTCAATGTTTTTGTAACGGAATACACTCCTTGATCAACCAATATTTGTACTTTTCCTAGAAAGTTTTTCTCACCAGCTACTGCCATTCAACACAGACTCCCTAAGTCTTCAAGTCTTTAACTATCATAACTTCCACATCATACTAAACCCAGAAGTTCAACTATACAAACTGACATACGTTTTTTTTTAAGTGGGTGTATGCACTATGCAGGAAGTATACAAGATCAAACAAGTCCATCTAGAAGGAGTCAGACGTAATTGAAGCACTTTTAACAGCCTTGTCATACCTTTGAGAAGATGTCCTACCAGGGCAAAGTTGAAGTTGAATTTGAAGCTGAGGCCTACAGCATGGTCCATCTGCTTGAAATGCCACTCTTCCAAGGGACGACGAACCTCCATCAATACCTCTTCAGGGCTCTACCATATTGACAGGAATGTTTCAAGCATCAAGGATTTCTGTCAACCTGAAGCCTTGTACTTAATTAATGAAATTTTCCCCCCAAAATAAAGCATATCAGAAAATGTGACAAATGGACAATGTGAGAAAGGCCAAGTTTGATTAGTGGTCATATGTCAACCACTGTTGATTTGCCCAGTATCCAGGGTATATTTAAATTAATGCATAGGTAACCAGGCAAAAGCAACCAATGGTAGACAAACTGGACTTCAGCAGAAATCTTGCTCTGACGGCAGTGCACAAAAACATGCAACTGCTAGTCAAACTTCAGGGGATGGACAAACAGACACTGGCACACACACATTAGGATTTCTATTGTTGCAATCTAAGTTCATTTCAGTACAGCTTCTGAAGTTAGCATGCTTTCTGAAGAGAAAAACCTTGATTGTCTCAATAAAATGTCTACAGATTCAGTTGACACTGGGTTAAGCTCATTGCAAGTATGCCTACCGCCAACAATTTCAATTCTTCCATTTGCCATTCAAGCTGGAAATTTAAGGATTTGGATCAACACAAGGAACTTTCTCAAACAGGTCATTTTCCTGAGTACTTCTGGCGAGAAAAAACTTGCCACTTACAACTTCATTGAATACACCTTGCTCATCTAACGTGTGTAGATTCTGTTCCAATAACGCTAGTCCAGCTGCATAGAGGGACACTTCATCGAGCTGAAGCACAGCAATGGCTACCCAGAAGAGAAGCTTGTGTAGTGGTGAACTCTAAAGGTCAGAGGTTAAAGTATTAAAGGTCAAACTACATGCTGCATTTTGAAGGATTCAATTTTGATGGGGCTTTAGCGTTTATGTGTGGCAAAGGCTGGGATATTTTCAACTGGTTTGGACATTAAGGCAGATATGAAGCCCTGGTTTAAAAAATAACGTCAGTGTTCAAAGTATTTTGTAAATCTTTCTGTGTGGTATGTGAAATTGCTGAATCTTTTTCTGACATGGTCTGATGTTGCACTTACTTTCCGTAGCAGGGGTTGTAGTCTGGTTAACGCTATGACGATAGACTCAATCAATAGTAAGCTACTAGGGAGCTGAGGCGGTTCCCAGTCCTTGACAGCATGTACAGCTACGGCTAACATGTGCAATAGATGCTTAATCTGTACTGGATCAACTTGCTTGCTGATGCAACCAAAGACGACCATGGCGCGGGGCTGGAGAGCTGGGTTCTCACAGAAGGCAAACCTGAGGACCATTACAGGATGAGGAAATGTTCACAGTTGAAATGGGAACATGCCAGAAGGCCTCAGCAAGCGCACAACCACAGGGTTTAGAGGTCTAGTATTCAAGAGGTCGTTGGTTCCATTCTCATCAAAGAAAGCAACCAAAGCGTGTTGAGGGTTGGGGTTAAGGAACTTTAAAAAACAGTTTTTTTTTGTTTATAAATAGATCAATTTACAGTCTCATCACTTTATTTGAATGTTTACGAATGATGACATTAGAGAAACAAAGAACAATCATCGACCATGCAGCTCCAAGAGAAACGTTGTACTGTGTTTTCAAAGTTAAAACAATCACCTCAAATCAAGAAAAAGTTTCATGGCTGAACAATATAAAGTTGCTTCACTACGATGGTGAAGGGTAAAACCAAATGGTGAACTTACATCAGTCTGACTAAAATTTAGCTGCATAATCGTTCTAACTAGATTTGTCACGGTACCTATACTCTAACTCATAAACAAATTGAATGAGTCCCCAGTGACTTACTCTCTTGTGCGCTTGTGCCATTCTGCCAGCCACTGGCAGTCAGGAATGTCTCTCATGCAAGCCTGAGCAGTGAAAAGCAGAGAAGAACTTTATGAGTTGGCTCTCAATTGGTTCTTGTCAAGGAAGAGTGGGGCAGAGAATGGTCAGTGCTGTTTCCATAGTAAACCAAAAAGATCCAAATTGTGATTTGTTTCTTGAGTTATGGCAAAGAGAAAAACCCTGATTCATTCACCACCACCCACTCACCTCCACCCGAGCAACCTGCCTCATCCTGTCTACAATCAGCATCAAAAGAAAGACAAATAATCATTGCATCTGAAACAGCACATAATAGGCCAGGCAACTGAGCAGATGTCAGAAGCATTTGTCTATTAATAGCATTGGTAATGATAGCAAGATTTCCTTAAAAAAAAAAAGGCAGGATCTAAATAATGGAGAGGCTATTTACATGAAGAACAATTCACTTCAGAAGTGGAAGGACAGTCCTGGAGAAACTCTAGGGGAGTGTTTCAGAAAATAAGGAAGAAGAAGCTGACTATAGTGGGACTTCAAAACACAAAGTTGGCAGAAGTCCAAAGCTGAAGAATGCATCCTATTAGCATCTATATCCCATCAAACACGTTAAAAGTAAACACTCCCCCCCTCCCAATGAATGCTCCTCCCCCCTTCTCACCTCCATGATCTCCAGCAGCGCATCAGTGACTGTCTCCAGTGAGCTAAGTGGCATGATTTCAAGGTTTTGGCTCAGTGGCCGTTCACGGTAGCTGGACCTGAACGCTGTGACGGCTGCAGATTTAACTTTACTGATACCAAACATTCCGTAGAACTTGGGCAAGGAGAACTCCGTCAGACCAAGGTCAAGAACTTTCTTTATCTCTTCTGTAGAAACAAGAAAACATTTTTAGTTGAAAGTGATATCATTTAAAAAGAAACAAACCAAATTTATAAAAATACAAGTTGGTGAAAAGTTACAAATAGACGTATATGTTACTAAATGCCCAGAGTGCCGTTTCAAAGAAATGAGACTTCAAACAACACTTCAAGAGGTGCCCTTCCATAGGGATTGTGACCAAATAATTTGACCACTTGCTACCCCGTGGAAAACTTGTACTTCACAAGTAAGCTTAATAAACAGTGACATGAATGTCAAGAGATCTAGACTAGGAGATTTGCCGAGGTATTTACCGCTGAATTTGAGTTGTGAGCAAGTCCTGAGGGAATGTAGAATATTGATGACTAGACCGTGGATAGAGGCTCGGAGAGGTAACGGTCCCGTAGAGATCAGCAATGGGATGATGTGAAACAACGCAGGCAAGTTATTGGCAACTGTCAAATCAAAATCATCCAATCAAACCAGTTGAAACAAATCATCTTGAGATGGGTCTCAGAATATCAAAATTGAAACAAACTTGTAACATTGAACACTTTGCACATGAAACCTTGGTATACCAAGAATATTTCAATGGCAATTGTTACCTATTGAACTGAATCGGTTTGGAAGTTTAACAGCTCACACTTAAAATGGAAGTGATTTGAGATTGGCCTTGTCACTGTGGCCATACACTAGCTGACATACAAGGTTCTCTGTTCTCAAATACCTTGCCCTTTTGAGACTGGATCATTACAAACACACATTTGGAAAAGTCTGAAAACCCATGAAAATCTCAGGAAGCTGTTTATACAGAACAAAGTATGATGTCATTTTTGAACCAGACAGCGTAGTGTAACAAATGGAGTAGACACAGGTCTTGGTTTACACGCTGGTTCTTCCCTATTCAATAGCAGAGTGTTTCGCCTTGATTTCTGACAACAAAATGAACTGTAAGAAGAGGTCTCGTCTTGACTGTTACCCCAAAAGGTGAGCAACTTCACTGACTCACCATCGAGGCAATTATTGAAGGATAACATGAGCAGATATCTGGTCAGAATAACAATATCATCCCACATGAGATGTTTCTCTAGTGTGGGTGTAGGAGACAGACAAGTCTTCTCAAGAATCTGAGGATGAGAGATAAGACAACGCCAAGAAATGGCAGTCAGGTAATACAAGTTGTCCACGGCAACAACTGTACTTGGAAGCAGGCTTGAACAAAGTTGCATCCAAATTAAACAGAATCAATAGAGATGGAGCAAATATATTTCTTTGACAAGCAACTCAATTCAACGGAGTTCAAACTCAAATCAACATTAATTTCATAATGCCATGAAAAATAACCCAACATTAATAACAGCGTTTACTAACCATCATCCGAAGGACTATTAAAATAGTATACTTTAATGCCAAGGATGAAACATTTTTTCCATCACTTCGATTTGACTGATCAAATTATTGCTTGCTAACTGATGTTTATCACAGGATTAAAACGTGAAGAATGGTAATTGGAACAATTGTCTTATCTTTTCCTTCTCCTACTTCATACAAAGTCATTTATTAAGGAATCAAGCCAATGTGGAGTTAGTCTTGATATCAAGCAGTTCCACAGCCTACCTTGCAGAGTCTATCAATGACTTTAGCAGAGACTAGTTTGACATTGGCAGATGCTAATGCTACAGCTGTGTCTGCCATGACCTCAGTCCGTGGTTGACCCCCTCCAGTCAAACCCGTCTGTAATTGAACAGTCACCTGAGGACAAAGGTCAAAATGGCCATCAACAATGAATATGCACAAGAAAGCAGAAACAAAAATTCCACATGCAACGAAATGGCTGAAATGGACAGAGACATAAACATTTCCACTAGCAACAGACCTTGATGAAGCTGTCCAGTACGCAATCAATCAGATCTTCCACCTGTCCAATGTTACCCCAGACTTTAGCCTGTATGGATGGGTACATCTGCTTCTCATCAATGGTCATATTGATCAGCTTGTCTAGGACCACAGACAGTTTGTAACGTTTCACCTCGTCTGATCGCTTGCAGAACCTGCCAATCAAAAATCTCTGTTAATTCAGTATATGTGAGCATAACTAGGCTTTCCAATGAGTCACAGTTCGGTCAAAAGCACTTCCATCCCTTTGTATTATTAAACGGTTATTTCAAGAAATAGAGTTAGTTATCAATAAATGTTGAATTCTATGCACAAATGCCCCCCTTGGTCTCAGTAAAAGATCACTTGATGAAGGCTGGTTCACTATTAAATAAGCAGAGATTCTTCAATAAATATAGTAAAACAGTGTGCCAACCAAGCAGAGGGCCGATTGCTGAACACAGTTTTTTTCTTTTTTCACGTTTCTGATCGGAGGGTTATTCAGTTTTCTAATGTGCAGAAATACTCTAAGCACAGCGTCAAACGGATTGGCTAGTTAGCTGAGCCCTTTTCTTTACAACAAGTGATAGAGTTCTTGTGCGCAGACTAAATGCCAAACACTCTCTCTACATTGAGTGAACCTTCCTGTTCACTGCTAATGATGCAACTGCTCTCTTCATAAATGCACTCCATTTCATTGTAATTTAAAGCATGATCTTAAAGCATGAGAGGCTCACATGCCCTACGTACCCTCATGTCTCTAAACTGAACTGGCTGAATAGCACCCTCGCTTGTGCATGCACTGAACCATTAACCCCTGTGTGAATATATGACTGACCTTGTCAGGTTCGGCAGCCATGGCGTCATGTACTCCAGACACAAATGCTTCAGCTCAATGGTGATCTTGCTGAAGCAGGTGATGCATTCTTCAAGGAACTGTCAACGGAAAAAGGTTCACTCTAAAAAAACACCGCTTCAAACCTTCTCTCATAAAAACAAAATTTGAGAAGATTTTCACTTTTCTAAAGGTGTCTGAGTTTTCGAAAATGGAAATCAATCTCTTTACCTCCAAGGTGAGATGTGGTTCGTTTGCAGCCAGTGTTTGACTGATGGAAACAATGAAGATGGTGTTATTGGCTGGTATGCAAAGGCCTGATGTCTCCAATAGCTGACCTTCAATTTTGAGGTTAAAGGTCGTAGTCAGGGCACACAGGAGGTTATAGGCAGCTGATCTCAGACACGGGTCATTGCTACCAAGATTCAGCAAAGCCTATTAGCACATCGGAAGACAAAATTACATAAGCCTTTTTGTTCATCTGGTACAGCAGTAATGAAAAATATTCAACACCAAAATCTTTCAGGCTTCACCAACAGACTTTGTTCCTTGAAAGGAATCAACTACAGCAAAGGGGCAAATGTGACAGGGCTCTACATTTTCGTATCAAATTTATGCTTTTAGATGTTGAAACTTTAAAAGTAATTCAGACAGAAACAAACTGACCAACCGATGACTTAAATTGCCAAACATAGACCAAAGTCATGGTACTTGGGAACAATTAAGGGAAAAGTTGTGCCAATTACTAAGGAAGAAATTCTTCAATCCTCACAACCAAAAACTGGGAAAGATTTCTACTGTCACCCCTTATTTTATGCGCGCTCTTTGTTTTGCTTTTGGGCAGGGGTCAAGAACATAAGTATACAGGTCAGATTTCAACCAAAGCTGTGGGGATGTCTTGTCATGATTCTCACCATGTTGAGTAGGGTACCAGGGACATCCTTGGGCCTAATCTTGGGATGAACTGTCTCAGAATCCTGGCAAAGAAAGACAACATTTCAGTAAAAAGTCAAAAATGGGGCTCATAATGAATCTTACACCATAACATTAGCGTCAAACTTTATGACCTGGCAATGATGTCTCCAGTGGCAGACACAGGCATGAGTGAACTGGGAAACATATGCATCAATTATGCATAAATTGTCTCATCTATAAATACAGTCTGGTCTCTAGGTTGGTTGCTACAGGTAGACAGACAACGCAGCGATAGTATTAAAGTAGATACTCTCATTTTTCCACCAATGAGATAGTGTTTCAGTTCAGAGTCAACACTCTTGGTATGGTATGCCACTACAAGAGCTTTGTTGTCATTGGGATGGGCTTGAGTAAACCTTCTGTGCATTTGTTTTAACTAAATTAAAACAACAAAATTAGCCTCTGAGACACCATGGAGATGCCAGCAATGCATAACTTCTATAAGCTACTTCATATTTGGTGCAAAAGTAAACGCGCACATGAAATCGTGACATCAGGTCAGATATTTGTGCTGCAAACGTTCAACACATTTCAAACTTAAATGAGTTCTGCTGCAAATGTTTTGTGATATCAAATTCACTTCCCTTTCACACCTCCTTGAAGCATACACTGGCCTTCAGTGGTAAAATAATTCTAATCAGTGTGCTTCATTCAGGAAAAACGTTTATTTTGGAAACTCCAGTTTCTGATAATTTCGAAGTCTAGAAACAGTTAACCCCTTCGCGACGGATGACGGTAAAAGCTGCCGTAAAAATTGAGATCCTCAGCCCACTTTACAGCTATTATTCTTGGCCCACGCTAAAGCGAACACAGTGAAAGAAGGCAGACCCTGGCTCTTATACATATGGTGATTGGCCTTTGTGTGTAGCCTAGAAATGAAAAGACCGAATTTGCATCATAATCACCAGCTTCACAATAGTCCCCACTTTGAAAAGAGGCAACGGGAATGTGGAAGGGTGAGTAGAGCCGCATGCCACCGAACAATCAGCCTTTTCACTGTGTAATTCAAAGCATGCAGAGCACGCAGGGCCACAAACCGAGAATTTGCGGTTTGGCAGGTGGCTTTCGTGGCTAAGCGAGGCTGGAATTCTCGGAGTCGGCTTTCAGAAAAAAGTTCCAATCGTCAAGGGGTTAACACTCATTCATGCTGCACACATAAAATATACGCCAACTGTTTGGGAACCTTTGAGACATTAACATTATAATTTTGACAGCAAAAATTGAAAATTACATTCAGAATCAAATAGTATTTGATTACATTTCAATTAAATTACCAGATAGTTTGAGTTAAATCCCTGAAACATAAACCTTAACTATCCAACCACCTTGAAAATCCACAAGGATGTGGAATTTTGTGGATTGGCCTATGAAAGTTATATGCCACTGACTTCAAAGCATACTGGAGGATATTGAAGGAATAAAGACAGCTCCGGATAAAAACACGGCAGTACTTAGGCTGGTGGGATCAGGAGACAAGACACAGAGCTACTTACCGGTCTTGATCTCTTCCATCGTGTCTTGATGTGATTAATGGCTTTGGTGACATCTTCTGATTCTTGGTGCATGAACGACAATGTCCGTCCATCTTGAAGAGTAATTGCGAAGGTGTTCTCTTCAACCAGAGTGACCTACGGCCAAGAGGTCAGAGGTTATTTACATGAAGGTCAGAGTGGTGTACAGCAAGCCAGATCTGACTACACCACAATGGCCTTTAGATCAACATGTTTTAATTTTGCGATTTCATGGTGAATGAGCCAAATTTACTGATGTTTGGGCCAATTGTCCACCGAATTGTTTCTTACACTCGTTTGTCATGTTATTTGCCGTCTGTGACAAAAGAACAAAAGAAACAGGATTGCTTTATCTTTATTGGATTTTAACTTCTAAAACTAATGTCTGGTCCATTTGAAGAAATACGTGAGCAAAACTGGCCAGAAATATAGCATTGTCAGACAAATATATGTATGCCTCTGACAGTATTCTTGAGGATAGTTTCTAGTAACTGTGCCCTGGTATATTCTAATCCATGATGAGATTTATGGACTTACAGAAGAGACTGGGCAAGTTTTTGTCACAATCTAAGAGTCTTACTGACCTCATCAATCTCAGAGGCGTGGTAGATGTCGTTGAGCAGTACAGGCATTCCAAGAATCTTGGTCTTATCCACAAAAGACACCTGCACAGCAAACTGGCCAACCTAACGAAACAAGAAACACCACCAACATAGTTCAATATGCAATCGCTTCATAAATCTGGGTTCTGAATGAATAACAATGAGCTATGACCCACCTTCATAGACACCTTGGTGTCTTTATGCGTCTCAGATAGCTTGAGTGCATTGCTGAATACCTTGAGATCTTCATCAAAAGCCAGCGTAGACTTGGGAAAGTGCTGTTGTTCAGGTTCAATGAACTCTGACACTTTGCTGATTGATTCAATGAACACAAGCTTCCTTGTCCCCTAGGGAAATCAGATCAAAATATAATAATTCCTGGCTCTTGTATTTCAAAACTGTAGAAATAGTTAAATGTTATTATTGAAGATGATCATTGGTAAGAAAATTTTAGTCTTGATTGACAGGAGAGAGGAAAAAGGGAATTTTAGAGTGAGAAAAAGCCAGGGGAAAACTAGTCAGGACAAAACCCACAGAATTAGAATCACAAAGATATATAATACAATACTGCTGCAAACTGCTTGCTGACTACAAGGACCTACAATACAAATCTCAAAATATGGACGGCCTGGCAGTTCAATCCTAGCAGAATCAGTAAAATAGGTGGGGTTTAGACAACATGGTTTTTCCTTGCGGGACTTATCACCTGGGATTCAACATAATCCAGGTAATGTGGCAGTGAGTTCGATCTTTTTCAAAAAATACCCTATGTTGCGAGTGTAGACCTATCAACTCATTTGGACAAAGAAAGATTCTGCTAGGATTGAAACGCCAAGCCCTCCATATTTTGAGAATGAGAATCAGACAGAACCAGCCATTTTCATAAAATTCTGGAAATAATTCCTCCCAATTTTGACCCTTGACTGTGACAGTTACTGGACATAAAGATCTCTCAGAGTAGTCAGAACCTTTTGGTCTGGGAACCAGACTACAGCAAGAATTACAACTACTAATGTAGTACTCAAAGCCCAGGGTAAATTAACAAAGAAGAAACAACTGAACCGATTCTTGGGCCCTTTTCCAATACTCGACTTGGGCTCTGTCTCAGGCTTCGTTCCCAAAAAAATCCCCGATAGTGGGCCTGAAGCATTTAAATTAAATTGGATTACTGTAATTTCTGACTCTCTTGCATCTTATTTGATGTTTTGTGGCACTATTGAACTAATTACTGCACTTACAGCTTCAACGTCAGCTAGTTAAAAACAGTTGAAGCCTGAGACGGAGCCGAAGTTGAGTATTGGAAAATGGCCTTGGTAATATACTCTACGACATAGGTCACAGAACAACTGATAAACTGGTCATCAAGCGATAATTGTACAATGAGTAAAATCAGTCCATCAATGCACCTTGAATGGAGTAAGTATCCTTTCATTACGCTTGATGTAATCTCTCAACCAGGAGTTAGCGTTGTAGATATACACCATGTGGAGATTCTCAAACATGTGCTCAGCATACAGCAGCCAGTGCTGAAGGTGTTGCTGACGGAAGCGATTATCAGGACCAAAGTTGGTACAGTCTAAGATGACCTCAAAGGGTCGTTGATAGAAAGGTTTGACGGTCAGCCTCACATGGTAGATCAGCTGGTCAATATCGATCTGTCCACACCTGACATAAAGACAAGCTTTTTTCATTCAACTTCACGCCACATAATCAGTACCGATGCCTTCTTGTTTGTAAAATTAAGATCCACCTAATGTTTAAGGCACTTTTTTCCTCTGTGACAGAAAAGTTATTATTGTATTATTTTACTATATTCAAAAAGTACTGTAGTCGTGAAGCATCTGTTGATTGTGAGACAAATTGAAGTAGGGGACGGACAAGGTGACATATGATGAAATGACCTCAACTTCATGCTGCTAATGAAATAATACAGCTCAGTAAGTTACTGTACTTTGGGCAAATCAACAGAGAATACCTCCCATATTTTCATGACGTATCACTTCTCTTTACAGCTAAAGCCGTGCAATTGCTTAACTCCTTCGCGACGGATGACTGGAGACGCCGCGCCTGGAAAAGTCTAATTTCCGGATGTCTGCGGTAGCCGCATACCACACCTGCAACTTTTATTTAGTGTACACCTGTAGTTACTGGGAGCTTTGCATTGAATGGAAATCTGGGGTAACTAGGAGAGTTGGTTGACCCCACGATACCCAGTAAATTGGATTTTATTCATCAGAACACCCCCTTTGTCTTTGATTGAATACCGTGGGTAATCTCCGTGGAGTGTCGCTGACTCCGCTGTCAGGGCTTACGCAACGCACTTTGTGTGGGCCCGGAGCGTGATGAATACAGGCCATTGACATGGTGTGCACGCCATTGTTTACGGCCTTGCTGGGCCCTGAACACGTGCACAGCACCCCAGCACCCAGACTCGGGAGCGAGGCCTGCCAAGAAGAAGGTCAAGACTTTGTCCATTCAATGGACGGCTGATGACAACTTCCCTCACCGACACCGCTTTCAAGGCACACTGGTGTTCAAGTGCAAGAACTGTTTCAAGGTTTATCACACTTGAATCTTGTGTTTTTCTTGTGTCGCTTTATTTTATAATTATGGAAAAGATTTAGTTAGAAGGGGGCTGTGTTAGATATATCATTACATTCAGAAAGGGGCTTTGAATACGACTTGCAAAAAACAAAACTTAGAAATATGCAAGAAAATTATGTGCGTACACAGCGCAAGATGAAAAATGGGCAAATTTTCATTGGCAATTGGCAATTGGGCATTGATGCTGGGCATGCATGGACTACAAGGGAGCGGGAACACGAGCCTCGGTGCCCGCCTGTGGCAAGCCTAGACCTTGTGAACTCAGCGGGCGCTGCACGCTTCGTTGTGGCCGAGTGTCAATGGGTAGTTAGTGTTGTCACGTGGGTAAGGCAAGTGCCGCCGTCAAGGGGTTAAAGCACCCCAGCCATCTCAAACTATTTAATATTCCTTGTGGACAAATTGAGCATGCTGAAAAGTGCAGTTTTTAAATATTTAAATTGGCCATTCTTTTCGAGGCAACTGAAGGCAACATTGCTGTGATTTCATTCAGCAATGCAGTAATTATTTTATGAGCTTTTCTGTTCACACTTTGGATCATAAACTTGCTAAATGAAAACATTGCTGAAAAACAACTGCTCAATGGCTTACTGAATAAATCATCCAAGAAAAAAGGAAATATTTGCCACCAAACAGAAAAAATCCAACAGTTTTTGGAACACAAATCAATGTAACATTGAGGTTTTCTGCTTGGAAAGACACCACAGTTTTGTTCATGACTATGAAAATATCATCAGCATAAAACACAGTAGGCTCCAAATTCTGTTACAAATAGCAAAAAGAATTGGAAACAAGGTTGAGACAAAAAAGTGAATCTTCAAGGATTGAATTATGAAAACTGTACTGCATAGACCTTTGCTCTTTTCTTGAAAGTGTCCCTTGGGCCAAATTTCATGAAGTGGCTTAGTGGAACTGACAGCTTTTCAAATTGATGTGTTGAGCAAAATTCAACCGGGAACCAGTCAGAAGCAACAGACATCATAGACTTTTTGGCTGGTAACCCATTTTTGCTAAAAGTGGATGTTCTATGTGCTAATGGTGAATTTCTGTGCTTATGCTGTGTCCAAATTACTTGGCTGCGGCTTGAAATTTCATATAACTCTATGGGAACTGAATGTAGCCACTAACAATATGTTCATGCATAATTTCTAGCCATAACCTAGTAATTCAGACACAGCCTTAGTAGCTCCTCCCAACTGGCCCTTCAGAGAAGTAAGATCTTTTTCTGAGATGTTCGGGTAAAAGTCTCTTGATGTAGTGCAAATCACACAGAATCTCGTTAAAAGCACGACAAAGGGTAACTACACCCAACTTTTATAACAAGAGAGATACAACTTTCTGTGGCAGACTTTTCACATTGTCCTTCCAGAGGGACTTACTTGTATTTACGAGCGATATAGTAGAAAACTGGATGTCCACAGCGTGAGGTGCCTTCCTGATAGAAGATATTAAGACTCTTAAGTCTCTTGAAATCTTCTTCATTGTGAATGTTCCGTCTGGCCATCAACTCCTCAAAGTTACTGCTGGTGAAGTCCATGCTTCCCCATCTAAACAAAAAAAAACAAAAATCCAAGTATTCAGGAAAAGTCTCCTCACATACAAACTCTGACCTGAACACTACAACGACTGGAACATTTAACCCTAGAGGATTTCCATCAACGGCACACCAGGATTGTATTCCGGTACATCACAAGTCCCATCACAAGTCCCGTCACAAGTCCTATCAAAAGTCCCTTCACAAGTCCCATCACAACTCCCTTCACAAGTCCCATCACAACTCCCTTCACAAGTCCCATCACAAGTCCCTTCACAAATCCCATCACAAGTCCCTTCACAAGTCCCATCACAAGTCCCTTCACAAGTCCAGTCACAAGTCCCTTCACAAGTCCCATCACAAGTCCCTTCACAAATCCCATGACAAGTCCCTTCACAAGTCCCTTCACAAGTCCAGTCACAAGTCCCATCACAAGTCCAGTCACAAGTCCAGTCACAAGTCCCATCACAAGTCCCTTCACAAGTCCCATCACAAGTCCCATCACAAGTCCCATCACAAGTCCCTTCACAAGTCACAAGACCAGCTCAGGAGACTGCATGCTGATGTCCCGTCCATTCTCCTGAGCAGGTCTTCAACGCACATTTAAGACCGGACATGCACATATTTATTCCCTTATTCACAAAGTCCCATTTTCAAAGTATAACAGCATCCAGCGATTTCTTAAGATCATAAACTTCATTCTAATTCCAACGAGAATTGACGGAAATATAAATACTGCCAATTAAATATATTTGATGTGCTGTCCTTGAATCTATTAAAGCTTTACATGCATCCAGTTTTTGCTGGTTTTGAACCAGGATTAATCCGAAGATGAGTAATGGGAAAACTTACTGTGATTCTAGCAGAAGTCTTGGGTGTTCTGGGGGTCCGATGTATGCCAGGAGAGTGATCATTTTGTCAAATGGTCTTCTACCTACAGCCCGGTGATCTCTGGAAAGGAAAGCGATAATAAATTACTCACAAATCAAACATTATGTGACTTACAACAAATAATTAATATCAAAGAAGATCTGATTTGACCAGGAACGAAGAACTCGGATGCACTATAAGATGTCGTGTATATTGCAAAACTAACAATAACACATGGTGATTTCTTGAAGTGAGAACCTTTCAGAGAACCAGCATTCAATTTATTGGCAACAGAACAGAAAAGAAAATGTTCAGGTTTTCAACAGCAATGAAACAAAGCTTCTATGCACATCGTAGCATTGAGTGACTTAATTTGGTTGCGTTTGTCCACTATAAGTGACACTTTCCTTTGAACATAGTCTTCATTGGATAGTATCAAGTAACGTCAGAACCTCTGTGACAAGAAACATTCAACACAACTATTGAAAGAGATGGGTGCTTGAGAGGCTCGTGCTTTGAAATCTTAAACGCTCAAATTTCCAAGATTACCGAAGCAATGGTATGAAAAGTTGTGGCCTCTTGAGGCCTTTTACCTGCTGCTGGCGAGGAAATCACCCATCTTCTCCTGATGGTTCCATAGCAACCGGTGTAGTGCCACCACATTGCTGTCGGAGGTGAACGAAGGACTGCTCTGACTGACAACGTCATTCATGTGAGCCTCTGACGCAATCTCCTCAAAGAACCTGTGACAGATTTTAACACCAAATAAATCTACAGCAAGACATTTCTTTCTTCTTTTTGTTTCCGAAGCAAAGCTCAATTTAATTTTTAATTATTTTGTTTAAATGTGTTAAGGCTCAGAATCATCTGTCTTCCGGTACCTTCTCCCATCCTTGAAGTTGGCCGAGAGGAAATCATTGAAGCTAAGCATATGCTGTTCCTTGAAATTGACGGTGTTGGCAATGTTCTGCATGATCTTGGAGACCAGCTTGAGTCCTCTCAAGGAGTTTCCAGCAGGCTTCTTATCAATGATACCTTGCTCAAAGGGAGACACTGTAAAAATAATCAAGCCAAGTCTGTCTGCGTTAGCTCCGTAAACCCCTAGCTCTCTGGTGATACAACTGATCAAAGTACTTGTGCGAAGGACAGAATGTGCACCAATGAAATGTAAGTCAAGTCCCAATCCTAGTTTATGAATGTGTTCCCATTGAGTATCGACGCCCATTGGCTAAATACACAAGCTTTGTACAACTTCCAGTCCTAAAGGTCCTGATGCTACTCTGCGTGGGTAGGCATGGCTTTAGATGATCTTGCTGCATGTCCGATTCCAAATAGAATAATCGAGATGCTGGGACAATTTGCGGCATACCTATGGCCGGGTTAATGAATCGTAGAAAGATGGCGCTACCCACAGCCCCAATGGCATTCTGAGGAAAGCGTTGCATGACGACTTGATAGAGGCAATGACATACACTACGAAGCTGAGCTGGAAACCTGGAAAATTCACAAAGAAGAAAAAAGAGATGTACCAAACATAGATAAGAAAAGCCAAATGAATTGCACAAACTACTGGCTTTGCACAAAGTACAACAAAATAGCGAGTATCACATGACCAACTATCGGTCAAGCCTAAGACAGCCTGTGGGTCAGGTGTTACAGACGGTGCCATGTGACCGATCGTCATCAGGTGAGAGGTGACAAAGCTTTATCTATTTGTCCAAATAAGACACTCATCTTTTTTTATGTCAGATTCAGTGTCTACTAGGGACAACAGAGGTTTAGAAAAAGGTAGTAAAATTGACTAGTTGAAAATCCATGCATTGTATTCTGGATCATAAAAAGAGGGAAAGGAACCACTCTAATGATCAGTAGAATGAACACATGACAACAACATCTGTTTTCAGTCTTAACCCCTTCGCGCTGGGACGTGGCAAGAGCCGCTGTAAAAATTGAGATCCTCAGCCCGCTTTTCAGCTATTATTCTCGGCCCACGCTCGAGCGAACACGGCGAAAGAAGGCAGACCCTGGCTCTTGTATATATGGTAATTGGCCTTTGTGTGCAGCCCAGAAATGAAAAGACCGAATTTGCATCATAATCACCAGCTTCACAATAGTCCCCACTTCGAAAAGAGGCAACGGGAATGTGGAAGCGTGAGTAGTTCAAAGCGTGCAGAGCACACAGGGCCACAAACCGAGAATTTGCGGTTTGGCAGGTGGCTTTCATGGCCAAGCGAGGCTGGAATTCTTGGAGTCAGCTTTCGGAAAGAAATTCCCGTCATCAAGGGGTTAAACATGTTCTGGAAGTACATGCCAGGCATGAAGGAATCAAAGCATTCACAGCTGCACTCACTTGGACGTGGACTGTGTGATAGCCGAGAAGAACTTCTTGGCTGCCTCTATCACATTTTTCCTGTTCTCCTCTAAGCTCTCATCTGGTCGCATCCTGAAGAAAAACATTCCAAGAACCAGTACAAAAAACATCCCAATTCCGGCTCACAAAATAGACAGTAAGGTCCCTTCCCAGAACACCAGTAAATTACAACGACTGCATTTATCATTTGGACCACAACCTGAAATTGGGTCACAGTCATTTATAATAACGCTGAATCTCAAACTGGAGTTAACTGACCTTGCTGGGTCAACCTCATATGATATGTGCTCGTTCTCTGGAGACATCAGCTCTGAAATCAACGGTTCTAGCTGAGAATGAAGGTAGTTGGAACCATACATCTTGAAGCAGAAAGCCATAATTTTGCTGGCTAGGCTGTTCCCCCGGAATAACGTCTGCATACAGTCTGCCAACTCCACCTGTAGGTATCAACAAAGGGGCAGATGTCAAGTCTGTAACCCGAAAGCTGCTTGATATATTACTTTTATTTGCATTCCAGTAAAAGCATGGCACAGTGGATAGGATTGCTGACTGATGAACAGGATCTAGGTTACATTCCAACTCCTGAATCTATGTTTTCTCTTCAGGAAACCATTTCTCTCCCGTAATCCTTGCTCCAAAAACTGGTGGTAAAGCAATGGAATGGTTTTACACATCCAAGGTAAGAGGCAATGTTCCAAAAGCCATGGGAAAACACTGGTCTTTTAAGCCAGCTTATCTAATAAACAAACACAAATTCACATAGTCTACAACAGATGTTCTTTAAAAAACCCTAGATGTTTTAGACACTTCTCCAAGCAGTCTCTCAGCATTAAACCTAAGAATTTATAAATTAATTGCCTGATTTCGATAGCAAACCTAACACACAGGAAGACTCTACTGCCTGAAAGATAAGGATTCCTAAGTTCCAAATACATAAACTAAGATCTCTATCTATTGCACTGTCAATGCATGGCATGGTAAACCTTCTGGCACTCACCTACTTCAGTTGCTTTATAGGCTGGAAATGCTGATCACAAGACACTTTAAAGTGTCAGAACAAACCATTTGCGGCAATGCTTACCTCTTTTGAGAACATGTTCCAGAGTAATTGGTAGAGTAGGTGTTTGGCATCAAATAATGTGACAAAGACTCTGGCAAGTTCATCCTATCAAACAAAGGTTGAATGAAGAAAGAAAAAAAATCAATCAATCAATCAAGTTCTAAGCTTTGTCAGTAACTAATTTAAGTTTGTATCACTGCTGATTATTTCAAATACCAAAGTGAAGATGACCCCTTGTGAGTGCTTTTTATTTGTTAATCATTAATGTAATTGATTTTAAAATCACAGCAATGAATCAAGACTGACCATTTGTGAAGAAGCAACTACACTGGCCAATGCCATGGCGATGGGTAATTCGCCTTTGTCTCCAAGCATCGTTACCAGGCCAACCAGTCGCTCAAACCTGTCGGCTAGTACCGTCTCAGCCAAGGTGTCAAACTCTGTTCCCTGTTGTAGGATCTTAGTCAAAACCTCAATGAAAGCACGTCTAGTCTGAACGTCGTTGTGGTAGCCTAACCCTGAAAAGAAATGGAAAAAAGATGCCCAACAAACAAGGATAAGCCGTGGATCACACTAAACCCACAGTGAATCTTTAAAAAATGAAAATTGATAAACTGAAACACTTATACAGTCCGGGAGTAGTCATTATGAAAACTAGTTCTGCAAATAAAAGAGTGATTGACGTGCACACTGTAGTCTCACTCCACAATAATAGTCGATAAACAAATTCAAGTATCATATTCAACTTGCCTCCTTCAAATCTTGCAAACCCATCACATTAAGAAGATTTAAACTGATCAACGAGAGAGTGAGGTCAGTGTTGTTCAACATGGGTCATGATGCCCCTTAGAAACACCAAAAGAATGCGCCATTGTTTCCAGCAGAGAAGGGGATTTAGGAAGAAAAACTCCCATGTCCTAAATGAAAAGTGCTTACCGATGGAATGTGTGAGTCCGCTATCTATGTTAGCACTGAGTAGATTGGACATTGCTTGTATGGTACATTTCCTGAGGTGTGCGTGGGTCTGTGTGTCTCCTTGTTGTCTCCCTTCTGTCGCCTTCTCTTCCTCCCCTTCTGTCAGATCATTCAAGAGCTTCATGAAGAGGGTGAAGTACCTGCAGGAAAGGAACAAATGTTACGCATCACTGGACGATTCACTTTCATGTTGCAAAGATAGTGGGCAAAGCGTTTCCATATTACAAGAGTTGGTACTTCAAATCTGAGCAGGAAGTATTTCCAATTGAAATTGATGGTAATCCTGGTTAGAAATTATGAGAAAAGGTGGTATTCCCTATGAGAACAGGTGGTATTCCCAATGAGAAAAGGTGGTATTCCCAATGAGAACAGATGGGATTCCCAATGAGAACAGGTGGTATTCCCAATGAGAACAGGTGGTATTCCCAATGAGAACAGATGGTATTCCCAATGAGAAAAGGTGGTATTCCCAATGAGAACAGGTGGTATTCCCAATGAGAACAAGTGGTATTCCCAATGAGAAACGATGGGATTCCCAATGAGAACAGATGGTATTCCAAATGAGAACAGGTGGTATTCCCAATGAGAAAAGGTGGTATTCCCAATGAGAACAGGTGGTATTCCCAATGAGAGCAGATGGTATTCCCAATGAGAAAAGGTGGTATTCCCAATAAGAACAGGTGGTATTCCCAATGAGAACAGATGGGATTCCCAATGAGAACAGGTGGGATTCCCAATGAGAACAGGTGGTATTCCCAATGAGAACAGGAGGTATTCTCGATGAGAACAGGTGGGATTCCCAATGAGAACAGGAGGTATTCCCAATGAGAACAGGTGGGATTCCCAATGAGAACAGGTGGTATTCCCAATGAGAACAGGTGGGTTTCCCAATGAGAACAGATGGTATTCCCAATGAGAACAGGTGGGATTCCCAATGAGAACAGGTGGTATTCCCAATGAGAACAGGTGGTATTCCCAATGAGAACAGATGGTATTCCCAATGAGAACAGGTGGTATTCCCAATGAGAACTGGTGGGATTCCCAATGAGAACAGGAGGTATTCTCGATGAGAACAGGTGGGATTCCCAATGAGAACAGGAGGTATTCCCAATGACAACAGGTGGGATTGCCAATGAGAACAGGTGGTATTCCCAATGAGAACAGGTTGGTTTCCCAATGAGAACAGATGGTATTCCCAATGAGAACAGGTGGGATTCCCAATGAGAACAGGTGGTATTCCCAATGAGAACAGGTGGTATTCCCAATGAGAACAGGTGGGATTCCCAATGAGAACAGCTGGGATTCCCAATGAGAACAGGTGGGATTCCCAATGAGAACAGGTGGTATTCCCAATGAGAACAGGTGGGATTCCCAATGAGAACAGGTGGTATTCCCAATGAGAACAGGTGGGATTCCCAGTGAGAACAGGTGGTATTCCCAACGAGAACAGGTGGGATTCCCAATGAGAACAGGTGGTATTCCCAATGAGAACAGGTGGGATTCCCAATGAGAACAGATGGGATTCCCAATGAGAACAGGAGGTATTCCCAATGAGAACAGGTGGGATTCCCAATGAGAACAGGAGGTATTCCCAATGAGAACAGGTGGGATTCCCAATGAGAACAGGTGGTATTCCCAATGAGAACAGGTGGGATTCCCAATGAGAACAGGTGGTATTCCCAATGAGAACAGGAGGTATTCCCAATGAGAACAGGTGGGATTCCCAATGAGAACAGGTGGTATTCCCAATGAGAACAGGTGGTATTCCCAATGAGAACAGGTAGGATTCCCAGTGAGAACAGATGGTATTCCCAATGAGAACAGGTGGGATTCCCAATGAGAACAGGTGGTATTCCCAATGAGAACAGGTGGTATTCCCAATGAGAAAAGGTGGGATTCCCAATGAGAACAGGTGGTATTCCCAATGAGAACAGGTGGGTTTCCCTATGAGAACAGATGGTATTCCCAATGAGAACAGGTGGGATTCCCAATGAGAACAGGTGGTATTCCCAATGAGAACAGGTGGTATTCCCAATGAGAACAGGTGGGATTGGGATTCCCAATGAGAACAGGTGGCATTCCCAATGAGAACAGGTGGGATTCCCAATGAGAACAGGTGGTATTCCCAATGAGAACAGGTGGTATTCCCAATGAGAACAGGTGGTATTCCCAATGAGAACAGGTGGGATTCCCAATGAGAACAGGTGGTATTCCCAATGAGAACAGGTGGGATTCCCAATGAGAACAGGTGGTATTCCCAATGAGAACAGGTGGGATTCCCAATGAGAACAGATGGGATTCCCAATGAGAACAGGAGGTATTCCCAATGAGAACAGGTGGAATTCCCAATGAGAACAGGTGGTATTCCCAATGAGAACAGGTGGGATTCCCAATGAGAACAGGTGGTATTCCCAATGAGAACAGGTGGGATTCCCAATGAGAACAGGTGGTATTCCCAATGAGAACAGGTGGGATTCCCAATGAGAACAGGTGGGATTCCCAATGAGAACAGGTGGGATTCCCAATGAGAACAGCTGGGATTCCCAATGAGAACAGGAGGTATTCCCAATGAGAACAGGTGGGATTCCCAATGAGAACAGGTGGTATTCCCAATGAGAACAGGTGGGATTCCCAATGAAAACAGATGGTATTCCCAATGAGAACAGGTGGGATTCCCAATGAGAACAGATGGGATTCCCAATGAGAACAGGTGGGATTCCCAACTAAGCATCTGGTATTCCACATATGAAACAAAGCACTGGCAGCACAATGTTCTGACAATTTGGCATCTTGAATGGCTTCCTAAAATGATTTACACCAAGGTGTTATCAATCTTTGCTTGAAGGAAACTGAACTGTAGCAGGGATTCCAACATGTGCCCTATAGAGTTGCAGAACTCTAACCACTGAGCTATCAAGTGTAAAAATCAACTAACTAGCTATGTTGACATATCTACTGCCATTTACACAAGACAATTTGAACTCACTTGTAGAAGAGGTTAGATTTGGCCTGCATGATGTCTCCAGCGTCCCCTTCTTCAGGTTGTAAGGGAAGACTGACGAGGAGTGCAGCCATGGCTTCCATACTGGCTTCATCTAACTCGCTGTCAAGACACACAAAAGACAAAGATGAATCAGCAAGTTCAGAATTCCAATAGCACACGCCCATAATGAAACATCTTTGAGTTCACTCTGGAACAACACAATTATATTCGGCAAGAAATCTGTCTGACAAATTTAAATTAATAATCACTGCATAACACACAGGACAAACTTGGAAAAAGTTGTTTGCACTGTTCTTGTTAAAATGAAACTTACATCTCTAAACCGAAAAACAATGACTCCGTTAATGACAGTTTTATACATAAATTTTGAGGTTTTGGTACCGTGCTTGGAGAGTGCCTTCCTCTCTGGGGATGCTGATCCAGTCAGATAAATAATCCACCAACTTGTTACGGAAACGGATCTCTTGTCTGAAGGACAGTATGTCTCGCTGCTTCATCATCTGAAATGCAATCCAGTCAGATATTTGACCAACACAGTCAATATGCAACCAAGTGACTACAATAAACAGTCAATATGCATTTTTGGTCAATATCAACCGAAGTTAATAACCAACCAGCTTACTGTAAAAGCAGGTCTCTTGTCCTAAAACACAAGATTTCATGACGCTAATACAAATAAAATATAATACATTTGATATATGACCCAATCAGATATGTAGCCTAGTCAATACATGACACAGTCAATATACACCTCGTCAATATACAATGTAAGCAATATATACCTTAAGTACAACTCAGTATTAATTTAAAAACAGTTTTAAACCCTGGTCAACAGACAAACCAGTCAATACAACTTTAATAGTCAACATACTGTACAACCCAAGCAATGCACAACCAGGTCAACAGACAAACCAGTAAATAGTCAACATACAACCCAAGCAATGCCCAACCTGGTCAACAGACAAGCCAGTCAACATACAACCCAGGCAATGCCCAACCTGGTCAACAGCCAAACCAGTAAATAGTCAACATACAACCCAGGCAATGCCCAACCTGGTCAACAGACAAACCAGTCAACATACAACCCAGGCAATGCCCAACCTGTTCAACAGACAAACCAGTCAACATACAACCCAGGCAATGCCCAACCTGGTCAACAGACAAACCAGTCAACATACAACCCAGGCAATTCCCAACCTGGTCAACAGACAAACCAGTCAATATACAACCCAGGCAATGCCCAACCTGGTCAACAGACAAACCAGTCAACATACAACCCAGGCAATACCCAACCTGGTCAACAGACAAACCAGTCAACATACAACCCAGGCAATGCACAACCAGGTCAACAGACAAACCAGTCAACATACAACCTAGGCAATGCCCAACCTGGTCAACAGACAAACCAGTAAATAGTCAACATACAACCCAGGCATTGCCCAACCTGGTCAACAGACAAACCAGTCAACATACAACCCAGGCAATGCCCAACCTGGTCAACAGACAAACCAGTCAACATACAACCCAGGCAATGCCCAACCTGGTCAACATACACACCAGTCAACATACAACCCAGGCAATGCCCAACCTGGTCAACAGACAAGCCAGTCAACATACAACCCAGGCAATGCACAACCTGGTCAACAGACAAACCAGTCAACATACAACCCAAGCAATGCACAACCAGGTCAACAGACAAACCAGTAAATAGTCAACATACAACCCAGGCAATGCCCAACCTGGTCAACAGACAAACCAGTAAACATACAACCCAGGCAATGCCCAACCTGGTCAACAGACAAACCAGTCAACATACAACCCAGGCAATGCCCAACCTGGTCAACAGACAAACCAGTCAACATACAACCTAGGCAATGCCCAACCTGGTCAACAGACAAACCAGTCAACATACAACCCAACAAATGCACAACCTGGTCAACAAATAGCTCCTCCTGTTCAGGAAACTTACCGCCGTGAGTAGATTACAAAATAGCACCTTGATGTGGACCACATAAGCATTGCCTGTACCTGGGTCTAACCGCCGTACATATCTGCAAAAAATTATCATCCATTCAAATTCTACTTATTTATTTTAAATCAACCAATTTATGAAATCTTTGCAAAACCAGTCAGTCATTATAAAAATGTGCCAATTCAAAATCTATTCAAAATCAACTGATTCAGAGAAAATCAAGCAATTAAATCCCTAACTTTACAGCTACTTCCAAGGTCTTTCTGCCATTTTACAGTGAACACAATCTTAGCTGCATTCCATTCAGGCACACTGGCTATTTTCTGTGCACATTCAGTTAAAATTAGTTGGGCTCCTTGCCATTCTCCCATGCCAGTGTACATAAGCAACAAATACCCCGTTGCTTCTTCAGAGTAAGCCCCACAGCAATATTAACAGTTCCTCTGCGGAGTCCAATAAAACTTACTCCACTTAAACCACTACAAGAGTTACTACGGCATGCTGCAACCTACCTGATGATAGCTAACATGAGCCCCTCGATGCTAAACACACCCAGATACTCTGCAGCTTCTTCACTGCTGTTGTCAAGGACTTGTCGGATGACCTGGATGGCATGCTCAATAAACAAAGTGTTGGTTTCACTCTGGACAACCTAGGAACCATGTAGAGATGATGTAAGTCACGTATACATCTCAAATTCAAAGCATCAGCCACACACTGCAAAGTTGTACAAAAATGTGAAGTAAAGCTCCACTGTTGCATCCAGGCACGGATCTAACTTTTAGGAAACAGGGGGTTGATGGGTGTACTGAAGGGATGCCCTGCTAACGGAGTTGTCCAAAAGGTTGAACCACAGTTTGAAGTTTTCACAGGTCCTTAGCAACCAGCTAGCAACCAACTGTCCACTGCCTATCAAGGGAACTGACAAAGCCCCTATTGTTATTTAAAATTTAAACAGCTAGCGGAATCGGACTGCGGTGGCTGCAGTTGGTTCCATAGACACTTTGGAGAGCCATGGCCATCGCATCTATTTTAATTTATTGGAATCCAGTCCCCTAGCCCTTTGTTGTTGCACAAGAGTCATGTTCAGTTGACTGCGGTCCTTGAGGTCCTTCTTTATAAGTTGCACTTTTGTGCCTCAGAGTTTGTCAGTGCATGATTGGTTAGCCTAAATTCATACACTTTGAAATAACTGGCACTGGCCAAACCCTTTCACTGCTGTAATTGCGTCAATTGTCTTCTTTCAGAAGCACAATTTAAATTCCCAACGACAGCTGGTATTCTGATCAGCGATTGCTATCCAATCTCAAAGAAATACTTTGTATAAATGTTTGAGGAGTTCCTAGTAACTGTTAACAACTACTAACAAAAAGCTTAGCCTCTGTGTTTCTCTATTTTCACTAAGTGACAAAAGTAACACAGTTATCCTTGCGCAAGTCTGGGTGTACACATGCATGCGAACGATGCTGTACATGTGCATCTACATGAACACCTGCGCACATGTTGAAATACGTAGTAAAATATATATTTTTGGGCACTGCATGGATCACCTTTGTAGCATATACAGAGTCTGCTTTTTTGTGACAGTCTGAGAAGAATTCACCGCATTTACGTCCCTGACGCTTTGAATTGCAGACGTGGTGCCCCCTTTACACATTCCAATGATAACCAGTAGATATACATGAACATGTGCATGTACATGTACACCGAGCGTCTGTCTGTGCACCATGCATAAAATGTTCGGGTTGACCGTGGTCGCTGTGGCATGCATGCTTAATTCAAGAGCATCAGCATAACGATTTCATTCATACCTGGGCTGCCTCATTAAATGTTCTTAGCACGAGTAAACTTCAACGCGGTCGCCACAGTTCCTAGCAACAGGGCTTAACCATGGTGACTGCGTGCGGTTAATCCGCGGCAACCTTTTGGACAAGTTCCTAAGGGGATCTACTTAAACTCGGTGTAATTGTTTAACTAAAGATGGATAGATGGACAAGGCAATCCTCATCCAAGACTTTTTTGGGGAGGGGGAAAGGACTACTCATTTTCTGTCATTTCACTGGTAGTTTCATTTAGTCCGGAGGGGGGAGTTTGCAACCCCCAACCCCTCTTCTAGATCCACCTTTGGCATCATTGCTGACCTCAACTGAGAAAAAACCTGGTGAGATTATTAGATTGGGAGGTTTTCCCTACTTATAAATATATCTGACATGGTACCATTTGCTCATTGACTTTTAACCAAGCAACCAAACCTGGCAAGCGCAATCATGGCACGATAAGCAGAAGGCTGTGGGTTCCAATCCAACCCAAGCTTGTAAGATTTGTTCACAAGTTTTCAGACTAAATTGGGTTCACAAATATGCATCGGTGAAGGGCGAATGTCTCGGTGTGAAACTCTGCATTTTCCCTTCTTTTCGCTCACTCAGCACTGAGTTGTAACTTCAACATCATCCGGGTTTCAGGTTTTAAAAAAAGCTTACCTGACCGTTGGGACTGAAGAACTTCTCAATATGCTCTTTAACAAGCTCAAAGAGGTGTGGATACAGAGCAGGATGTAGTTCATTGCCAATCAAATCCTTCACGGAATCTCGGATCTGACAAAAAGAAGTCATACAAATACCATGACAAAGTCTGATGCAACATTGTAAGACAACTTGATTGCACAACCTGGCTGAACCCAGCTCGGCTAATAACGGCACTTTTTATCCTACCTTTCCTGCACAGCCAGAAACCGACTCAAAAACTTAAAAAGACAAAGTGAATATGACAACACAAACTTCTGTAAAGGTATTTTGCTGAACCTCCCTTTAAACTTAAAGAAAAATATCAATACCAAGATCTAAGACTAACAAGATGGAATCCATAAAGCATTTGGAATTGAGGTTGAAGTTGTCACAGGCATGGAGTGACATAGCCACGATGGAAAATGTTCTCTTTACCTGTGGTCCAAGTCTTTCATTACTGCATACTAACAGCTTGAGCAGACATGCAATGAACCTGAAATAATCAATTGACAATCAATTAACAAAGGCATGAAAGGACTGGTAAATATTCACATTAAAAAAAACACACTTTAATATATTTACAAAAATACAATTGGAAAACTGTGTTTTAACATTGCATTTGAAGAAAAGGCATCATTTGTGTTTGCTCCTTTGTTCTGGGGCCAAGGTTTAACCAACAAGAACAATGAACCACTTGGGTCTTTTCTGTGTTCCTCATTCTGTCTGTCACATGTATTCCATTTTATGATTTTGATTCCATTTTTTGATTTTGAATTTTTAATACCGGTCCTTGCTTCAATACATCTGTGCAAGGAAGCATCTTTGCTCCACCAAAATTTATCACTCCCAGCTTAACCCAAGGAACATAACATCCTTGTGCTGAGAAACGGGATACTAGACCAACTGAACTATTAGTCCAAATCTATCTATAAATATCCCAGATCAAGAAGTGTTAGTTTTAACACACCAATGCATACTTGTATATACTCACTCGTTGACAGCACACGGCTTCTCTGCTGAGGCTGGTCCATTGCTGGACATGGGAGATGTCCTCGGTGAGATTTCATAGGAAGATTCGTATCTGTGGGAACATAAAACAATAGACTTCATTCACAAGGCAGGCATTTACAAATGTGTTCCCTGAATGTATCGTGTTCAATGAATCTAATCAAAAGGATGGTTCCAGACTATTTGGGTTTCAAAGCCTAAGGCCGTGTCTGAAACGGACTTCCAGAGCTACGGCTAGGTCTATTGTTAGTGTGCCATTGTGTATTTCTGATGGAGTGAAAGCCTGGACTAGTTCCACACAACAGATTCAGACGTATCCTAACTTTCAGTTTTTATAACATGCCTTTTTAAATAATTCATTACACCTTTCATTTTGTTCCTGTTAGTTTTACTAACTAAGGTTCTGCTTTCAATTCAAAATGGACGACACATAAATACTGTCTATTGGCCATATCTGATGTTTCCGACTTTACAGACGACTGTCCAGGTTCCTATGGCCAATCTCATAATTCCAACGAAGTGCAGTAGGATCTCACAGAAACATAAGGCTTTTGTCCATTCCAATCAATGCAATCTTATCAAAACTGTCTACTGCATACTGTGTAACAGATTCAAGGAACCTAGACAAGGATAAAATTTTTTTTTTTATTTGAAAGTACACGATCATCTTTCCTGATTCATGCAAAGTAATGTCAAAATTGTTTCTATTAGCTCATTCTCAACACATCATAGACCCCAATAAATCTGTTTTACCCCTGCCCGAGGCTTTTTCTAACCTGGAAACGCATTCCATCTAATAGTTAAACTATCCATTCAAATCTGGGCTCCAAATGGTCAAAGACACACAAGACATCTAAGGTTGTTACTTGTTTATGTATTCTTCACCCCCCTGGAAATCTACCTACTTTGATCCATTGCCCTTTCTGGTTCTTTATACACATCCCTACTATCTAACTCCCCCCACCCAAGTATAAACCACGCCCTTCCACGTTCCCTTTACCTTTGTCTGGGGCTCTTGTTGGTCTTAAGACACACCCCACCCAAGGCACACAGGAAACCAGTCATATTCTGCCACTCCTGAAGACGAACGGTCACAGACAGAGGGTTGGAATGGTGGAGAAGAAGCGAAGGGCTCAGACACCCGCATGACTACAAGAAGACGGAGGCAGGTGAAGCGAGGCAGGTGAGTGTGTTTGAGGGTGAGGAGGTGGTGGTGAGGGAAGGAGAGACAGAGCAAAAAGCAAGATGAGATACTGCATGAAGCATGATCACCACACACCACACACCACACACATGTTTACCTTCTATACCTAGTGTGGATATTTGTTTGTTTTCATTCCGATAAGAAATCTTAGTGAAAATACTCACATTTCTTGCTTTTTAGCTGGATTTTAAAAAATGTTTTAACTTTTCCTCTTCCTTTTGCGACAAATAATACTAACCCCAAAATGCCTTTGAACCTTTTTTTGGAGGAGAGAAGGTAAATCCACAGGTTGTTTTCCCTTTCTGCACTGTATGGTCATCTTTTAAGAGTCCACACTAGGTACATTAAAGGTTAGCGCGCACACACACACACACACCCATCTTGAATGCGGGTGTGAACGTTGGTAACACAGCATTTAATGGAAATGGATTATGGCATGTTGTGAGCAACTACTAAAGATTAAAATTATCCACTTGCTTCATCACAAGCTCTTCCTGCTCAGAACTTCTCCAAGTGGAAACTGGCAGACCTCATTTTAAATATACAGAAGAACACGTTTCTGATTGGACCACTTGTCTCACTACCGGTATCTATGAGGGAACAGCCTACTCCAGCTTGGAAAGATTATGGTGTAAACTCTGCACATTTACCAGGAGAAATATTTCTTTATTCCAAAAGAATTGGAAAGTTTGGAGGGTTGAGATGCTCTCTAACTGGTACCCTGCAGAAAAAAACTTGCCAATTTTGGTGCAAGATCTCAACATGTACTACCGCTTAGCAACGGCCAATTATATACGTGTACTGCTGGTATGCATCACTGTTAACACTTTACAGAAGTCTCAAAAACCAAGTTACCAACCAAACATCTAGTGATGTATGTGTGTACAGCTTGTGAAAGAGTTCGGGAAAAAGGTTTATTCTGGGTTTGGTTTTGGTTTGGGGGTTTTGGTCCTTAGCATTTGGTGTTTGGTTGGTGGGTAGTTATAAGGCACACAGGTTGATCAAACAGTCACAGTTAATTTATATAGAGAGTCAAATTTCTTTATCTTTCTCCATAGTGTGTTAAACTACGGAAAAGGTGGGCGGGGAAAGATGGAGTTGAGGCAGGGCCTGCTACATGTTACATACTCATAGCTTCCATCATGACAAATGTTCCCATCACCACTGACTAGTGAGTGTTGTTAGGATGTGTACGCAGGTAAAGCAGCTTTTCTTTAGCAAATGAAGATATGCCTGCATAGCTACCCATAATCCTGATTCCCCTGCACAAGTAAAGGCATACACTCCACCACAAATTATGCATCAGTTGCATAATTTGACATTATAACAACAAAGAGAAATTGATTTTATTGCCTCTTTAAATCAGAGGGCATCTCTACAGCTAAAGCAAAAGTTCTTTCCCATATTTGCTGGAACAGCTCGTTTTCCTTAATATTTTGTCCTTTTTGACTATTTTCCTTGACAATGCTAAGCTATCCCCCGTGTAGTTTTCTGAGAAACCAACGTCAAAGATGTTAAACAAATCTCCCAACATCACATAACCTCAGAATGCCAGTCTACCAGCTATCATAGGATTCAACAGCACATTGTCTGATCGCACATAGTTCTACTAATTCAACACCTGTTGCAACTTGCTGTAATATGCAGGGTGACAGGTTACAGATAAAGCTCGTGGCTTTTTCAACAAAGCTGATTTGAAATGACAATTACTAGCAGAATTGCAATTTATCTGGTTTTTCAAATTGTTTTTATAAGCATTCCTAGGAATTTCAAACAAACATGTTTTAAGCAATGCGGCCCTTCATTTAAATGACAGTTAAGCACAATGAAGAAAATAAGTCCCTATCTTTCTCAAAATAGCTCCGAACTTCACAAAATTGAAATTACAAAACTTTTCATTCCCCACAAAAAGCACAAAATAAGCTGGGCTTTAGCTCAAAGCTGGCATGAAATTCCACACAAAGGCTGATTAGTTTGTCCAGCCAATCAAACTAAAGCACCTTGCACACAGAAAACTCTATATAAAAATACATATATGGAACAAACAGAAAAGTATCACAAGTGAGCCGAAAGCACAAACAGGAAAGGTACAGGACTTGATGCAGATTAAGTGATGAAAACAATGCACAGTTGGGAATAAATCACACAAAACATGTTAAAATAACTAATATGGATAGGAGCTTTTATTACGCTTTCTACAGCTGCATATTATCATAATATGTCGTGAGGATACACTGGTTCCTACATGAGTATTATGCAAGAGAGCTGTGAATTCTTCACTAAATGAGTAAGTGAACTCACTGGTTTCCTTTAGCAATGAAAATGCTTATCAGATTTACAATTTCTTTGTCAAAAACTAGCTTCCCAATCTAGGAAACAAAAGCACGATTTACCTCAGAACTGGCGACAGGAAATTTGGGCCTTGCTCTCTCAAGGGTATAATCACAGTGCTGTAGTAAACCCATCACAACACCAGACAAAGAAAAAGTCACGAGACAAGTCACAAGACAAGACACAAAGACAAGCCACAAGACAAGACACAAAGACAAGCCACAAGACAAGGCACAAAGACAAGCCACGAGACAAGCCACAAGACAAGACACAAAGACAAGCCACGAGACAAGCCACAAGACAAGTCACAAGACAAGACACAAAGACAAGCCACGAGACAAGCCACGAGACAAGACACAAAGACAAGCCACAAGACAAGACACAAGACAAGTCACAAGACAAGCCACGAGACAAGCCACAAGACAAGACACAAAGACAAGCCACAAGACAAGACACAAGACAAGTCACAAGACAAGTCACAAGACAAGACACAAAGACAAGCCACGAGACAAGCCACGAGACAAGTCACAAGACAAGACACAAAGACAAGTCACAAGACAAGACACAAAGACAAGCCACGAGACAAGTCACAAAGACAAGCCACAAGACAAGTCACAAGACAAGTCACAAGACAAGTCACAAGACAAGCCACGAGACAAGTCACAAGACAAGTCACAAGAAAAGTAACAATAAGGACAATGAAATGCTTTTGCTGAAGTTTACTTGAATAGTTTGTGACTTGAATTCGGCCAGGTCTGGTGTTGGTATTGTGATGGTTTCAAGGGGTCTTAGCTACAACACCATCTGCACACGTACCACAAGGTTTGAACACCTGTAACTTACCTCCAATTCATGCTCTTGTGTTGGGATGGTATGGTGTGATATACGCCTACGAATGCTACCTCGCCCTTCCAATGTCTGGCTATCCTCCCCCCGGCCCTTATTACTAAGTAACTGTTTGGTGATGGTTTCCCAGCGGGCGTAGGTTTCCCTCCAGGACTAGCATAAAAAAGTCAACAACAAAATGTTGAAAAATGGCTTTATGTCTTATAAGCAAAGAGAAACAAGTTGTATGCACCTCACATTGAAAACAATAGTTTTGTTTTCAATCACTGTATATTTTTCTTCTTTACTCAATATTGTTATAAACCCCTTGAGGAACTGTTCGTAATTACCTGTATATTTCCCTCTGTGACATATTCTATTCTTCTCAGCAGAGCAAAAATCCTCTTCTGCAATGCCGCTCTCTCTATTAAAAAAAACCAAAAATAGCACTGATGAATTTTATAAACCTATAAAGATGAAATAAACAAGAAAGTCTGATTGTTCTTTGGAATTCTTCCACAAATATTTGGTGACACATTTAATATTTTTATTCATCTCAAAAAGTTTTTTTTAACTGAGGACTTTCGCCAATTGAGGATCTAATGCTATTTTATATGGACCCCAAATCTTGTATGTCTCAACACTGTCTTCACATCTTTCATGAGGCACCCTTTTTTTAACCGAATCCTAAGAAACATCAGTTTGCCTTGACAAACACTTCGAAGTTAAGCCTCCATTATGAAATACTTTCTGAGATCCTTCTAAGTGAACCAAATACTTGGAATTTGACTTATGATAAGAGTACCTTGAGGTCCAATCCCTACAGCACTGGCAAGATCTGAGTAGACATTATGGTTAGGTAGCACCTGGGTCAGAGTATAGTCATCAGAACCACAGCAGATCTCGGCTTCCTCACAGAGCTGTCCGAAGCAAGAGAGAGCAGTCAAGACGGCCTCCTGATCACAGCTCCACAGATTCATGAAGAACACACACTAAGAGGACAAGATATCAAAGAGGAGGTCATTATCTCAGGTGTCCTTGGATCGGGATGGAGTAATACCTAACTACATGCATTCACAACAAAAAAACCTGGCATAGAGACGCTGATCCAGGTTGAAAGGCATTCACAACCTGTCCCAAAACATAGGGGCCAATTTCATAGAGCTGCTTCAGCAGCAAATTTTGCTTAAGGCATGAAAAAAACCTTCCTTAAAAAACAAAGATTGTCAGCTCAAACTCTATGTGATTGTCATTCTAACTAACAGACAGCTAAATATCATTCCAAAACAATAAACGTCACATGGTGTTTGGGCTGATCACCTGATGTATCAAGCAAGATTTTTTCAAGCTTAAACAAAGTTTGTGTTAATAAGCAGCTCTAAGCGAGATTCTTAACAAAAATTACAGCTAAACTATAAAAAGCAAATTATTCAACTCTCTATAATATAGTTTTCATTTTGCCTTTTTTCCCAAGATATTTGTACAGTTTTCACAATTTTGCTCAATTTTTTACAATTTAAAGTGGTCTATGTAGAAAAAAGCTTCCTGAGGGGACTTGTTTGTCAAGACCTCGTAGCACTGAGTCATCCAGATGATCTTTCTATGACAAGAATTTACCAGAATGCAAGTCAGAATGGATTTGTTATAACCGAGACTTACCTCCAATTTATCCTGGGCCTCTCTGGTGCGTGGAATGTTACAGTCGACCGTGGCGTGGTCTTTGTACTTGTTTAGGAAACAGTTTCGCAGCGACAGTACCTCGCTCAGCCATTTCAAGACCTCTGTGCCGTTAAGGATCTGACATGAGACAAGCTTCTGGGAAACAGAAAACAGCATTTGAGAGCTGGAAGAAGACAAAACAAAGACCGCATTATTAACATGGAGGAACAATTTCACTGAGATAAAAAACTTCTCACACCATTGACACGAATATAAGTGGGGTCTTATATAATTTGGCACTGACGTACAGGGAAAAAGGAATGGATCTTCGAAGCTCTTTCAACACAGAGAGAGACAATCCAGCTGCTAAAGTCCCAGTATGATACACTGGTGACTCCAAATTCAAATCAATCTCAAATCCTTTTCTCAGTTTACCAAATAGGAACTTAACTGGGCCTAATGCTGCCAAATTGAAGAAGAGCAACTTTAAAAAGACCGTTTATCATTGTATATATTAAATCGAACACTGAATCCAGGGTTGTCTTTCGATATGCAGTAAAACCTTCAAGATCTGACAATCCATCCAAGGCTTTCTGCAATGTACTCTAATTTCAAGACAATAATAACCCTCTACCCATTACAGTGGAACGCCGCTATACCAAACACCACTATACCGAACATTTGGCTGTATCGAACATCGTCCTTGGCTCCCAATATTTTGTGCACAAAACATACCAAACACTATGCAGTTGCCATTTGTAATTCCCAACGTCAACTTGATAGACCAGTCAAGCTTTATATGTTGGAAAGTGACAAGTGGCCATTATTTCCCCAAGGATTAGCGGGGAAAGCCACTAGTTGTTGAAGAGTTAATATTAATGGGTACCGGTACAATGGTCCGCACGTGTTCAAAGTTGTCTTCTAGTAACGGCGAGGGCATGCACGGTTAATCTGCCAAAGGTATTGAATGGACACTGGTTTTGCGACTCCGCATATGTGGCATTACACTAACATTAGTCTAAAGAGGGCGCCCCCTGATACACAAGCCACCGAGATTCGCCACAGCATGCATCTGATAGTTTCACGACTTTTAGGATAAACTTGAAATCAATTTTGCAACTTAAGATTTAATAAAAAACAAAAATAATTAGCAGATACATTTTTAAAAACCTTCACCCCTTCGCGACAGATGACGGTAAAGAGCCGCCGTAAAAATTGCATTCCTCAGCTCGCTTTTCAGCTATTATTCTCAGCCGCTCGAGCGAACACAGTGAAAGAAGGCAGACCCTGGCTCTTGTATATATGGTAATTGGCCTTTGTGTGTAGCGCAGAAATATAAACACCGAATTTGCATCATAATCACCAGCTTCACAATAGTCCTCACTTCGAAAAGAGTTAACAGGAATGTGGAAGCACGAATAGAGCCGCATGCCACCGAACAATCAGCCTTTTCACCATGTAATTCAAAGCATGCAGAGCACGCAGGGCCACAAACCAAGAATTTGCAGTTTGGCAGGTGGCCTTCGTGGCCAAGCGAGGCCGGAATTCTCGGAGTTGGCTTTCAGAAAGAAGTTCTTGTCGTCAAGGGGTTAAACGTGAATGCAACGGCAAAACATCACAAAAACAGCGAACCATAGTATCACAGTATCAACACGGCGACAAAAAATTTTGCTACAACGAACGACCACTGTACCGAACATTTAGTGTGGACCCGTCGTGTTCGTTACAGCGGTGTTCCACTGTAAATAAACTCCCATTATGCCAGCCCCTAACCGTCAGTTTTAATTTTGACTCTTAGCTTTCGAGTGATCTTAGTTACTAGTTTATTTTGCCATCTTTCAACCCACAGTGGCACATTTTGTTAAAATGACACCTTTTTCCTTGCCTTATATCCCAAAATGTAGCGATTGGAGCTTCTCTGTTCCAGAGCTCAACGTTCTCTGGTTGGTGGAGAGTCAACAGTGCCCTCATGGCTTCATGAGCAATGTTCGGTATGGTACTGAACATGTACATCAACGTGACTAAGCCTCGGATGAGGTTGCCTGTACTGCTCTGGATCTCATGGCCTGCACCGTCGGGATTCTAAAATTGAAACAACAGTGAAGTGAGAACGTTTGGGGCATGTTGTCTGGTGATTAGGGTTTGTCACTCCCAATGACAGGGTCAGGGGGCCCATACGGTGACCTGTGGCAAGTCACTTCACCCCACTGGCCTCTCTCTATGAGGGTAGATATAGCTATTGTATTGGATTAGTCATTTGTACCATAAGTACAAATGGATGAGGAATGGGATTTGGGTATCAAGATCTAAGGATAGAGTTGAGTAGGGACACAGCAAGAACAGCCTCTGATAGAACTTACATGCAGCATGAGTTTAGGGTCAGCATGGACTAGTCGCACCAGCCATAGCAGTAAGGTGTTGGGTACCTCCTCACTGGATTTCTCCTTGAACTTTCGGACTGGTTTCCTGTAGACATTTATAAGTGTTGTCAAACTCTGAAAAGACAAAAGAACATTAAATGTTAAAAAATCTTACAGAATGTGAAAGTTCAACAGAGCCTGAGCAAATCTCAGAGAAAGTGACAGATTCCAAGAGAATGTGACAGAATCTCAAAGAATGTGAGACTCCAACAAAATCTGACACAATCTCATCGAAGAATTTAACTGACCACAAAAGAATCTGACAGAATCCCAGAGTGTGACAGATTCTAATTCTAAAAAGAATTTGACAGAATCTTGAAGAATGTCACTGACTCAAAGAGAATCTCACAGAATTTCCAACAATCTAATTGAAAGGCTTTTAGTACAGGTTTTCTAAACTGCTCAGATCAACAACAGTGAACAAAAAATGTCAGATTCAATGGGATTAGATAGTTAATAAAGAGATAAATATGTACTCAGCTGATCTTAAATTTGCTCATTTAAGACTGCATCCGGAGAATGGGTGCTACTTCATGGCCCTATACTGCTGAACAATTGTTACTTCATCTTTTCCAAACAGCGATGTTATGGTTATTCGCCTCTCATGAGTAGTCATAAACAATCTCATCTAAAATATTGAGAAAGCCTTGAAACAAAAATCTTGTTTTGATGGGATCAGCGCAAACATGGATATTTGGGTGATGAAATTCTGGAAGCTGAGTTTTACCACCATCGAGTATTATTTACTATAATGGCATTTAGCAGCTCTGTACTGATCCCATCAAAGTCAAATCACACATCAGTTGACACAGTTTGATGGGTTTGGAGGAACGAGGACCAACACAATTCTTCTCTGACACTTCATATTACCTGACTGCTTCGGATGGTGGTCTGACAATGACTGGTGACCTTTGACTGAGTCTCAGTGAAAAGGATCCGTAGAGGGCCTGGCATTGTGTCATAGACGACACTGATCCTGGGCCACCACTTCATATTGGACTGGAAGCAAGACATTCAAAAAGGAGTCGGCTATGGATCCAATGCAAGGCAAATAATAAACCCCGCCGGGGTGAGATTAAAGAAGGAGGAAAAATTCATGACACATCCCATCAGAGAGGAGGTAACAATGAAAACAACCAAAATAATTCCACTTTTCAGGGCTTTTAATGGACAAAAAGGGAAGAGCTTTCTCACAAATGGCTACCGATTTCAGGATAGGATCTGGCACTTTTTTGTACAAGGTGCAAAAGCTTGCATAACGTGGATGATCAAACCTTGTTAAATCCAGAATTTTTTTATGAAGATTCTGGGAGTGCCCTACCAGACTATGTTTTATCTCCCAATACACAACATACTGTGATATTTAACAAAATTGAGTGCACAGACCACAGAATTTGTCTGCTGACACTAGACTAACCTTTGTTACGATGGTGTGCAACGCTCGCACTAGCACCAAATGGAAATGTGGTGGGGCATTGATGGAGAGGCATGCATTGAAATGTTCACACTTGTCTGGGCGGAGTCGGAAGCAGGCTACAGCGCATTCCACCATCAGCTCGATATCAGCCGAGAAGTTGCCTGCACCACGGGAAAAAGGCTTAGCTGGGTTGAAAAGAAGCATCTGGTAGAGAAAAACAGAAAGGATTTTAAGGCAAGCAGCCACACTGGTGTAGTGGTTCCTTCCTGGCTTTTCACTTCTGCAGTCGGGGTTCAATTCCTGGCCTTGGTCACATTGATATTGGGGTTTCAGTTACCAGCTGATTCTGTGGGTTTATCTTAGAATGTTCCTCTGGGATTTTCCTCCCACCTTCAAAACTGCTTCTTACTGTCTCCTCTCTAAAGAAATCTTCAACATTATATGCTACGGTGCTTATGATATGTTCAAGGAATCCATAGTTTCACGACCAGAAATGCTCAACGCTATAATAACACCCAACCAAAATGTGTAGTAAGTAGAGGTAATTTATCAGCATTTGCAGAGCAGGTCATGTGAGTTTGATACGGAGACATGAAGAAATCCAGCATACCTTGAGGTCCAGCATGAGCTTGTTGACCAGTTTACAGAGCACCGATTTCTGCGGGTTGCTGACGTAAGACGCAGCCTTGCAAAGCTTGACGCTGGACACGACAGCGCATTCAGTCATCTGCTTGTTGCTGCCAGGAGAGCACAGCGACTTCTGCAGGTTGTCTAGGAACTGCTTTTTCTGGAGCAGTCTAGGGGAAGGGTTGGGATGATAATTGGTGGTGCTGACAATCTCATTCATCAGTACCTGCAACAAAATAAAATAATAAAATATCACAATTAAATTACTCCTAACCCTAAAAACTAAACAAGATCTGAACAGTCAGACTTGTCAATGGCCAACATCTCCTGCTCTCTGTGTACAGCATGTGTACAATGCATTTCATACATTTTGCATTGAACATTTTCAGTATCATTCTTGAGGAAAGGTTCCTGGAATTACAAATTCCTTCCAGCAAAGTGTGGGTCTTGGCAATTTTGTTTACATAGTAAATGTTACGGCACAGCAAATTACTGTAAAATTACTTCTTTTAATTCTCTGGTTAATGATGCACTCCACCATTCTCAAAGGCAAGCTTACAGGTTATGCAGAAAAAAAATTTGCCTAACTGACAAGGCTGTAATCAAGTCCAGATAACTTAAATTATGAGTCATTGGTGTGATCTAGCACCCGAGCAGGCTTTGCTCACAGTTGCATTGTACACCATTCGTCGCCTCTACACAGCCTTGTCAAAAACATGTCTAGAATCTGGACTCACTGGGCAGAGGATGAGTAGCATGACCTGTAGGAGCCAGACTGAGCTTTTCCTCTTGGCTGACTGCATTTCAGGTTGGCTCTCAGCCATGTCAAACAGCTTCTCACAGCAATCTAGAGATGAAAAGGTATTACCAAACAAAATAACCAAATGCTCAGTTGAAAAGTGGGCAAGTTCACTAGTTTCTTACAAATACAGCGGGAGACTTTGAGACGTTTGCAGGCAACAAACATATCCGTCGGAGCATATGTGCTGTTCTGAGCATTAATTCATAGTTCTGAACACGGGCACTACATTGAAAAAAGACTGGTATGTCGACAGCCACCTGGGTTCTCAAAGTCTCCCATACATCCCCCTTGGTTTCAGACAAGCACATTTCAGAGACCAAAACAGAAGACAAAGGAAATCCTACTCAGCAAAAGGACTCAAACAGGAGTGATGCAAAAGCTTCCCAAGCAAAACGAAGGAACACCAAAAAAAAAAACCTCACCTGAAGTGAAGTGACGGTGCACACAATAAAACAGTATACAAAAGTAATGCTCAAAATCAGAAATAGTTCTGATCTTTCAAAGGTTTCAATCCAAGCAGAATCATTCTCAACAACAAAAGACTGAAGGAAAAAGTAATGTTTGAGCTTCAACCTTGAAGGTACAAATGGTCCTATAAATGGGAAGCAATGTGAGGATACTTCCTCTTTGTTTAGATTTACCTTGAATTTCTGATTCATGAGAGTCATGTAACACCATGAACTCCTCAGGATAGTTGTCCATCCAGTTCCAGATTGCCTGAACACAACAAGACAAAAAGTTATCAGCAACTCAAATGAATCCTTCTTGCAATCCTGCTGCTGAAGGAACATAAGCACAGTTTCAGTTGGGCACCTGATCCTCTGTATCACCGACTCCCTTGCCACATCAGCACTATCCAGGACTGCTCATCTTCATTGACAATGTAATGATGTGGTCCAGTGCACCAGTGATATCACCAAAGCCATGAAGGACAGGAGAGAGTGTGGATGAGTTTGGTTGCATCTATTTGGGATGCGGCAGTCAAATGATGATAGATCAATTTACGAATCACCCACCCGGTTATCTCACATAAATTCACACTGGGATCAGGGCTTAACTTAGGTGCACTTTTCAAAATTTGCCGAACTGCTACGGTAAGAAATTCAGACAAGCTTCAGAATTTTCAAAAGTAATTAGACTATTTAATATGTACATGTATACAGACTGGAGAAATTTATTCTGACTTTTTTCTTTTGATAACTCTTTGAATTATTGCATCCTTTCCGGGAAATAATCGGTAGCCTGTTACTCAAGCTTCATTATCACCTTGACTATCGCACCTTGTGTGCTCCATGGGGAAGGTGGAGAGGTCAATGATGGAAAGGACATTTTGCAAACTTGTGAAAAAGTTGGAAAAAAAATTGAAGATCCTTGAAACAAAACATTACAACAAACCAGTGGCACCATCTTTAAACTTTGACCTCAACTGAGACAATGGAAATTATACAAGTGATGATTGTTGGGTTCTTCAATGCATAACCTATCCAACTTCAGAGAGGATATGGTACAGAACTGTGCAGGATTCAAACTGGCTAGGAAAAACTAAGTCTTGATGGGTACTAGTCCTTCATTCAAAACATGCACATCTCACAGCAAAGGCAAGAAGCTCATTTTGAGCAACAACACAATGTTGGAGGATGACCTTATCAGTAGGGATCAACTTATGATCAGATCACACCGATGCTCACTAACATTGGCAACACATCAGATTGGCAGAATTCAATCTTCCTTGCCGATATGAGTGCCGAAGTTATTAACTGCAGAAATGAACAAACTCTACACTCAGTTTTGGCAAACACAAATCTCATATTATTACTTGAGCATGAATAAAAACTGTGGTTTTTCATTTGCTGAGATAAATAAAGTTACATCATTGTTAAGCCCACTTTAAGTATCCCTAAAAATTACATCTGCATGATCCTTGCCACGACAACTCCATGCACAGACTGCAGACCCAAGGAGCAGTCAGTGTACATGTGTACCATTGCCACTGACCGTCATAAAAAGAGCCAGAGAACTACACCACGTGTGGCACCACGAGGTGCTGTGGGATCAGTCTGAAGGTAGCCCGCGATTTTTACACAAGGCGCACTTGGCTACCTGGACACATGACGGGTACCTCTGCCGTGGGCAAGATGAAGACACCAATGCAAGTGGCAAAGCCAGGCACAGAGCATGGTTCACCAGTGCCCATGTACACCTTGACTAAAAGGCTACCGGTGATTCAGCCCAACGTGCTGTGTGTCTATTCTGCATGCACCGCTTACGTTGGGTGTGAGAACAACAGAGCATTGTTGGTATCGTGTGAGTGGAGATGTGATGTACACAATTTATTCTCTCAAATCTGTGGCAATTAAGGCAAAAAACTAATCCTGTTACCGATAATGTGTAAACTGACATTTTAAATTTTAAAGCAAGTACACTGATTTTGTGTTGTTAAGAGCAGGCCTACATGTACATACATCCTGTTAAGGTTGCATTTTCCGTTTAATACTGTTTATAAAAATCATCGAATTGGACATCAGCCAATGTTCCGATTAAAGCATCGCACATCGGATTGGCAGTTAAAACCTACATCAGTTGATCCCTATTTATCAGGACAAGGGACTCAATCAATTAAAGCCCCTAAACCAGGAAACACAGTTTTACCTTTTCAAGGCTGACCACAAGAGTTGCCATCACACTCTTCCTCAGCATGGCAAACTTGCAGATAGTTTCTAAAAACAAGGTGCATCAAGATATCACAAGACGTTTGCAGCGAGAATGCATGTACTGAAATGTATTCAAGGTTTGCAAATTGGCAGCACAAATGTCTGATCTGACATCCCAAAAATGCACAGGTGTTTGCTTTTGTGCTGTAAAGGAATTGGCCTTCACCATCGTACCGATGAAGACAGCACACAAGCGGTAATTCATCTTGATGTATAAATGTCATGAAACCATACTTGAGGCTGGTCATAGGGGACTTATACATGTCTATTGTGGACCATCACTATAGTGTTGGTGCATGCAGCTTGCAAAGGGCTGTGCCATGCTCTAGTATCAGATTGTAGGCCTGGTGAGGCTGTGCTTGAAATGGTCATGGCTGCGGCTACTCACTGTAGCAAGTCAGTGGCACAAGCTGAAGCCACATCTATAGGGTACCTGATTCGGACAGGACCTGGCAGCTCATTTTATTCGAACAACTCACCACAGCTATGGCATTTGTAATTCCAGAGACATTAAACTCTACCCCCTTTGGGTATTCTCTAAGCACCCTGCTGAACCCAACAGAACCCAATGACAGAAAAAGTGTGAAGCCCTCTCAACCTAACAGACTCCAACAGCTGGAGCAAAGCTCAGATCGACAAAATCTCATAGGAAGATACTGCTGCTGGATATCGTTGGGTTTAGCAAGTTTTGGACTAATCAATCAAGATCTATGGAGGTCACAGAATTTTGTCATCATACCAGTTAGAAGTCTGGTCAATCTTTTACAGTCCATATTGATGTGTTGGATGAGTTCAATGTCGGACTCATCTCCAGATTCATCGGTGATTTTGGCAAGGGCATCCAGCCTGCACACAGAAAAGGGAACAGATCGCTCAATCGATATATCGCAAGAAAAATATGGAACTGCAGTAACATTTTCCCTGGATGGAAACATCAGGCCCTGCTAAAGGTTACAATCAAACATTCAACGAGGGATGGTTCAGTTGGAAAAGACATCAAGGGTTTCAGCTGTAAGTTGCCAAATGAATAACGTCTACAAAAATTGACAATACATGTAATTCTGTGCAAATGATGACAAAAGCCTCTCTAGCACTGGATAAAACAGTGGTTACACAAATGTATTAATGTTTACAGCTCAATTTTTGTCCACTATTTTGAATTTCTGGCTGGATCCAGGCACATATATGGCATTCAAGCAATCTCAACTTGGAGAAAAAATGACACATTTCAAAGATTTCAAGTTTTGTTACCACAATGGTGACACGAAGACCCACCTTGCATATATCCGGCTGAAGACTGCATTGAAGTTGTTCAGGCTGAGAGCAAAGATGACTTGCGAGGCAGACATCTTGAGTTGTGTGGTCAGCGGGTGTTCACTAGAGATGTTGAGAAGCTGGCAAACCTCAGGAAGGAGCGATTTGACCAGCATCGTCTCATTGGAGCGAGATGTGTCTTTTGGTTGCTGATAAAAAATCAAGAGGCAGCATTGTATTCCTTAAGTACATCTTCAAAGTTGGCAGGTTCTCCAGGTTTCTGAGCCATTAAATCTCTGTAAATGTCCCCCCCCATCCCAAGACTTTTTCTTGGCCTAACATGGTGACATCACACCTTGTTCACATATGTGATTTTTCCTATGATAGTATGGTTGAACACAATCCATCGAGCCCACATAGGAAAAAGTACACATAAACAATGCCTGATGTCATTATTTTTTAGGTCCGTTGACAGACTGACAGTCACCATTTAGGGTGGATTTCTGCCTAACATTATCTGGGAATGTCTAGGAGATCCATGAGCTTACTGCTGAGAGGCATTTTTCCAGAGTATCCAGGACGATGAGCTGAGATTGATGGAGCAGCTTTGCTTCTTCCTGGCCGAGGGGTTTCTGTCCAAGAACCAATCCAAATTGCTGCAAAGTTAGTTTTGTTTCTTGCATTTTCCAGTATGGAACATTCTTTTTGACAGTTAAGAACAAATCACGAACAAACTACACAGGGAAACTGACAAGGTGCTTACATGTACATATCAATCATAAAACTGAACAAAGAAAATGACTGGTGTGGGATCTGAACCTTCAAACTCTTTGAGCATTTTACTGGCTCTCTACCGACTGAGCTGCCCAGCCCAATAACAATTAGGAGGAGCCCCCTACACAGGACTAGGTAGCTCTCTTGGTAAACCACACGTGCAGTGTTCCTGAGGGTGCTGGTTCAAATCCCATTCCATTCATTTTCTCTGTTTATCTTTATATTGACCACACAGTTGTGTTTCACTACCACAACATGGAATGACAAAGGCATTTACTAAAGTCCCTATGATACAGTTCTCTGAAATAGACAAAGCACAGATACTTTTCCCTTTTCATATCTTCAATCTAAGGTCAAGCAAAGTATATACAAAGCGTTGGTTACACCACGCAGTGACACATACATGTAGGATAGCATTGCCGCACCACAATAGGATGAAGCATCCACAGATTTTGTAAACACAAAGCTTCGTGCTGAAGCAACTATCCACGATGCGTCGATTCATGATGTAACCCACAAAACAATCATTTCTATGTTAATGTGTAAACATCAAACACTGATTTTTCAAGCTTAGGGGACACCCAAGAAAGAAATATCTAAAAATGAATGTCTGCCACATACACACAACTCAATAAACTGAAAGGTTTGTAGGAACTACCCAATGAAAGTACTGACAAAGAAATCCAGTGACCCAAGCATCTTTGCGAAGGATCTTGGTGAAACCCCCCCCCCCAAAAAATTACAACTGTGCAAATCTCAACCTAAAGACGAGCTGGTTTCAAGTCAGTGTTGCAGTTGAGACCTCTTAAGACCATCACAAGACCCCCAAAAGACATGCAGTCTAAATTCAAGTCACAAGCTGTTCAAATTAACTGCACAAAAAAAGCATTCCTTTGTCACTGTTCACCCTGTTACTTGTGACTGGTCTTGTGATGACCTCAATCGCAACACTGTTTCCTTTATTTATATATAACGGGTTTGCCCTTACCCAACGTATATTAATAAGCACTGTATGCTCAGTGCTTGTCCGAGAGCTTGCGAAAAAACCTCACAAGTTTACTCGGGTGGGACTCGAACCCACGACCTCCTGCTTACTAGTGCAGATGTCTTAACCACTCGACCACCGAGCTTGCCGAGGTCGGCTGGCCGGTCCGAGTCAAATGAAGCAGCGGGTACCGCGAACTATTTTCAAGATGTATTTTTTTATATATATGTATTATATATAATTAACATCTCCCCAACGCAAAAAATACATCTTGAAAACACTGTTTCCAATATCTAACAGTATCAATAGCATCTGCAATAAGAGTGTTTTAATGCAATCTTGACTGTCATTGAACCATCAGAACACAACTCCATGGAGCTACCTGGCACAGCAAAGGCTCCTTCAACAGTAAAAGGACACCAACCAAAGCGTTATGTGATATATACTGCCAGTGGCTGGTTTCCTGCCAATCAAGGAACAACCGAAGAGCAATGTTCCCTACAGCACACGCCCATGGATTTAAGCTCTACATGTACATATACACTGTCTGCTTTGATTGTTACCATGGAAGATGGGCTGAGATTGTTGAGTATCTTAGCCAGCCCATTGATGACCTGTGAGAAGAGCTTCTTACTGACACTGATGAGGCACTGTTTGCTCCTCTCCAAATCAGCATGGGCCTGACCTGACTGGCCATTTAGACGAAATGGTAACTGAAAGAGGAAACATAGAAATGTTCATAGTCACGATATCTGCAACACGCATTTATCTAAGATGTTGCCTGTTGTCAACAAGTATGGCTAATCTGAAGTGAACAGAAACACAAACATGCACAGCTTCAGTGGGTACACAGTTGGTTGCCAGCACAAAATGACCTTTTGTGCAGTACTCTTCACTGCATTTGGTTTACTGCACAATTATGCACACGAAACAGTGAAGCACAGTTATTGTGCAGCACAAAAGTGCAATCTGATATTCTTGTGAGGGACAGTTGGTGCAGTGCACAACACAGCTGTGCTTCTTTGAGGTGTTCACCAAGTGACCCAAAGAGTGACTTCAGCATAGGAGGGTTAACATTTTAAATTCCACATTCCCATTGACAGTTTCTGTGCAACTAATAAAGTGCAGGGCTAGTGGACAGACCACATTAACGTTTTGAACTATTAACAATTACTGCTTTATAAAACTATCTTCCACAACTGTGAATTAGAAAGAAATGGTTCTGAAGGCAGATTTATTGGCGAATCATGTAATACAAATGACAAATCGTGCAAAGATCGAGTGATTGCAAAGATGGACCAAAATCCAAATGCACCTAACATAAGCAGTACCGCACCCAGGATTTGTTTGGAGAGGGGCTCAGACTGGGGCTGGGATGTACATGTACAGCTGTATCTTAGAGAGTACACAATGTACTTTAAGACATGGTGAATACCGTCTCTACGTTTTTCAGAATGAAAAAAGTAATAATAAAAACTACTTAGGGGAGGGCCCCCTCCTATTACATCGGCGACACTGTACCATGGAACCAGATGAAAAGTCTCAGTGTGACAAATCGCTTCATGTCCAGGTTTTGCCAGTGTTTTTTGCCCAAGCCATGTCAGTGAGTTTAGGAAATTTTTTCGTTATTAAAAATAGGTGTAATTAGTCTGTCATTTTTTGGGGGTGGACACAAGTTTTATTTTCATCAATGTATTTAAGCCACATGGAGACTTGTTCCTCTTCGGTTCCACTACCAGACATGCCAGAGTTGGAAAAAGATCTGTAGTTAAGTCAAAGAGGAAGTGTAAACTAAACAATATGTTTTATAATGGAGAACTTTATCAATAATGAACACAGGATACATGTACATGTATACAGCAACAGGACAGTTGAGTTGGGTTTGAAACTTTTAGTGATGTGTGAAAGATCACTGAAGCATAGTTTTGATGCGATATTTTGTCAACAATAAAAAGCTATAAAAATAGGGGACCAAGTCTGTCAGGTGTCATAGTTACTGTAAGTCTGTTCATGTTAGTTGTAGGTCAACTCGACCATTTACCAACTTGACTTGAGTAAACTTCTGACCAACTCGACCGTCGACCAACTCGACCGCTGAACCAACTCTTCTGTTGACCAACTCGACTTCAAAGTCGAGTCAACTTGACCATTTACCAACTCAATGAACCCATGAAATCGACTGAAATGCAATCAATAATTGAACTTGTGCCAATGAGATACTTCAAAATAATTTAAGAAGCACGCACGAACCCCGGAAGTCTGTCATCACACTGTGCACATGCACAGATCACACACAGTAAAACAAATTACACGCGTGATCCAGAATTAGGAAAAATGCGTTCCTTCTATGCCCTGTCCCTGTTGCACCGTTTGCACGGTCAAGTTGGTCGAGAGTCGAGTCCAGTTGACCTTTACAGTTGAAGGAACAACGGTCAAGTTGGTTGATGGTCGAGTTGGTTAAGAGTCGAGTTAACTCGAGTCGAATTGGCAAACCGTCGAGTTGACCAGACACCTTCATGTTTGGTAGGGTTTTTTGATAAACTTTGATTGAAGCAAAATGTGTGGTAAATGCGCTTGTTATTTGCATCTTTCTCCCCTTGCACCATGCACCAATCTGATGTACATACATACACCATTATGTGCACAGTTGCACGACAGCACCCAAATACAAAAGGGCTGTGCGGCACAAGTCTGACATCAATTTTTGACAAAAAAACAACTTCCCTTTCTTCCTGAAATTCCAAGCTTCCAAATAAACACCGTTTCGTATATGTTTCATCAACTCCTTAATATGCATGTTTTGGGGAATTTTTAACAGAAAAGTGCACTTTTTTTTTACCTTTTTATAGTCTTCACAAACAAAAAAAGGCTTGACGGTGCTTCAGTCAAATGTTTCGAATCATACATCAAGTAAGAGTATTTTTAGTTCTACAAGATAATGACAATCATCATCATTCCAAACCCGGCACACCCGGTTGATTCTTGCGAGATTTTGTGCTTAGACGACACTACGGTATGTCACACGACAACAAACAAAGATGGCTGCACACAGTTGTTGATGTAGTGGTATGGTAAGTGGCTCCCATCTTATATTATTTTCATAATACATGTACTTTACGCCCACAACTCGATGCAAATGGACATATTTAAATGGTACTAACACAAATTTTGGTTCTTTTTACAACACTCCTGCTTTTTAAAATATAGAACTTGATGCACAAAAGGAGCAGAAATCGTTGATTGAATACAAACACGTTCACACACTTTCAGATATAAAATTTGGAGGTGCTGTTTCACTGGATTTCCTACCTGATGTAGTCAAGTTCAGAAGTTGACAGACATGACACTTGACTTATTATTGACGAAAGGAGGAGATTGAACATGTTTAAAAACCTCTTTACATGACCTATCACATCGTGAGGACACAGACCGTAAATTTCAAGAACGCCATCAGTGAACAAGAAAGGAGGGCACCAATAGTTATCCACGCTAGGGCCGTGTGTGTGTAGTGGTCGTATGAACTACAATACATGTAGGCACTAGGCCTGCAGTACGTGTACATGTACGTACATGTACACGCAGACCTACCGATCACAAAAATGCATCAAAAATAAGTCTTGACCAAACCATGTCTTTATATCAAAAGGGCACGACAACTCCCCTTACCTGTTCCTCAAATCTTGTGATCAGCTGTGACACCCATTCGATGGGTCTCTGAGCTGCCATAACGGGTGGGAAATGAGTTACAGAAATCGGTACGATGACGGCCGCAACACACGCTGCGTATTTTTATCTCCTCAATCCGCCATGACACCTCGCATACTTGATTGCCTTTTGCGCCTGCGCAGGACACCAATGCCAAATATGGAAAGTTGAATCGGAAGTTGGGACACGGGATACGGTATGACGTGATCGTGATGAATTATTGCCAGTGCGGTGAAACTGGTTCGAAAGTTTTAACTCTGGATCTGGATGAATACTCTGAAAACTCTAAATGAGCATCACTCAGAACAGAACTGGGGAGTTGTTCATTCCAGCTGTAGATGTTTTTGCAGTGCTGTTTTGAAGCTAGATAACTTCTCCACAGAAGTCCTGTGTTTTGGCAACTTATTCCAATCTCTTGCCATCTTGTAGGAAAGAATGAACGAAGATGGGATAGTTACACAGACTGTGGGATGGCAAGTTGATTTGTCTTGCAGCTCCTAGTGAGTGTTCATCCGTATGCGAGATGATGGAGGTTCTTGCCGTATCAAGGAAATCTGTCCAGGTCAACACTGTGATGAAAGATTTTGTGCAACATGGCTAAACTGCCGCCGCCTTCTTTGCTGTACCGAGGAGGGAAGTTTAAAGGAACCAGGAAATAGAAATATCTTTATGAACTTTACTAAAACTCCTTGAAATTGCATCTTTGGGTTTCAATTAACCTGATTTTAAATTTTTGTTTTGCAAATCTAACCCATATTTTGATGCTTTTTTGGCTTTTATGCTAAAGCAATTTGCATATTCATGAGCAGAACTATGATGTCATCCAAGGCGCTGCATCTCAATTTTGCACTGATTTGTGCACAGAAAATTTCCAGATTTTTTTAACCACTGCTATGGCAGATTTCATTTTCTTTGGCAATTTATTGCTGTGTAAGTATATGGCAATAATCCAGCAAATATCTTTTTCACAGAAATGTTCCCAGATAGCAAAGGGGTTTACAATTTGAACATGAAAACATGCAACCTGAACCATGTCTTCCTGGATTTACATCAAAGCAAAAGCGCCCTCATTCATCCAGAAATGCTTGGTCATTTTTTAAGGTTTGAAAAAGTGCACCGTTCAGTTCACATAACTCAAAAAAGAAGGCAGTCTTAATACATGGAAGAAGAGCACAGAGATACACAAAAAGTGATTCTAAGAAAAATTCATTTCCTGGATCCTTTAAGCTTCTCTAGCATTGCTGTATCGGAGCTATATATTTCTATGATCCCTTCTGACTGTGACATGTTTTAATGTAAAAACCCAGTGGGATCACAAAATATTAATGAGCTCACGCGTAGAAATCCAACGATATGGTGGCATGCACCCCTAAGGTTTTCGACTCATCCGTCGGCACATGATTTTTTTTCTCCATTGGGAAAGAACTTCTTCTGTTAATTAAGATTTATGGGATATTGATAGATCACTTGTAGCGTTCTTGAAAAGATGGGTCTACAGCTTCATCGGACACGTGGTCATCTCTTGAATATGGCATCGACAATGTTTTATACGCTGTTCTGGAATGACTTCCCCCTACTTAAGCCTAATGGGAAGTTTGGTAACTACAAGTACCATGGAATGATTTTACTTGAGCCCAGAAAGTTAAATGTATATGTACATGTATGCAATCATTGCAATGCAACAAGTGAACAGAATGGGGTGATGACGGACGTGTTATGCGAGGTCTCTACAAAACCACCTAAAATCACCTGAAAATAAATCTCTCAGTGTCGGCCCTCTGATCGATAAACAGTATGAGATCTGTCATGTTCTACTCTTCCAGTACTGTACGCAGCTATAAAGTTATGAATTTCCATTAGAAAAATGCCTCTAAAAGAATAGGAAACCTTTGGCTACAAGTCCAGCAGATCCAGAGGATCCGGGCACCGCGCCACGATCATCACGTGATCCGTCCTACCAATCACCAGTGCGCGAGTCAAACGCCATCGCAGCGCTACGACGAGAAATCAGAGGGCTGGCAAGCGATCTAAATTGTAAGCTTGACAAAACAATCGTCAACCAAGAAACACTCTTAAACAGAATAACTGGTACTGAGAACAAACCGAGGGAAAGGGAGGAATCTCTGGTCTCCTCTTCCAAATCTATGGAAGAACTACGGGCGAAGAATGAATCCTTGATAGATAGAATCTCCAAGATGACCGTTGAATTGCAAATGGCGAAGATGAATGTCACAAAATTAAAGGAAGCTACCCTGTTGGAATGGCATTCCCGCAGTTAAAATCTCCGATTTGGCGGTATCCCCGAAACCAGATCCGAAGATCCTGATTATCCCTATAATGAAGTGAAAAATATTCTCGCTGACAAATTCGGAATGCCCGACGTCGAAATTGAAAATGCTCACAGAACTGGTTGTAAGCCTGATTCCTCCACCGACAGACCGAGACATATCGTGGCTATAGGTCTATCTATCGTCCAGAACTAAAATCTGTCTGGTCCCGCGCCAAGGCAACCCTGGCGAAAACACAGGAATCTTTGTCATGCGAGATCTACCGTCGGAAGATGTCAGGACCAAAAGATTTCTCCGTGACATCATGAAGCGGGCCCACGAAGCTGGAAAGCGAGCCATCTTCAAGCAAGTCAACCTGTACATTAATAGTGTGAAACACGTCCCTCCCCCATGAATACCGGCGAATAGCCCAATACATATATGTAAATCGTAGCTTGGATTAACCATGCCATGATCATGTGGTGATGATTTTTTTCCGTCCGATAGGACTTTAGTAAGTTCTTTCTTTCTTACTTTTCTGTTGCTTTCTTTACTTGACCCGCTAGTACATGTGTAAAATGTTTTCCCATTTTTAATACTTAGGCGTATCCTGTTATGGTTATTCACATCCAGTCCTGTTAGGGTATTTGTTATTGGTGTTTGTATATGTGTATAAATTGTTCTGTCATTAATGCCTGCATATGTTAAGTGTCCATGTAGTGTATGTTGTAACCCTGTAAGAACAAGCCAAAATTGAATTTTCTGTGATTCCTGTAAATTGTAGACCCACCTTAAATGTACCAACCTTACCTTGATCCTGTTGATAAGTTAACATATAGTGATGATAATTGCTTTTGCCCTATCTAATATTTGTCCTTTTAATTCCTTGCATTCTGGGGAATTTGCGGCTGTGAATTTAGTCTTGGGCCCACAAATTCGTCAATTTACTAACGTAGAAAATTGAATTACTCCCTATCTTAACTCTCTTGAACTGCCCCTTGTCGGTGATCCTGATAATGCTTATCAAATTGTAAATCATTCTAGTTACTATTCATGTGATAAATTTGTGGACTTTTTAAATCAAGTCCTTACAGATAAGTTTTCACTTCTTTCTTTAAATATACGTAATTTACCTCAAAACATAGACCACTTAAAAATGTTTTATATTCACTTAATTATGATTTCGCTGTCATCGGATTGTGTGAGGCCTGGCTGAATGAAAATTCCTGTATAAAAAGTATAAACATACCTGGATATACTCTTCTGACTAAAACCACAGTTGGCAGAGTTGGTGGAAGGGTTGCCTTATATTTATCAACAAATCTCCAATATGTATCCAGACCTGACCTGAATGCTTTATCGGACAACTCTTTTGAATGCATATTAATTGAAATTGTCACACCACAAAATCATGAGAACCTTATAACTGGGATTGTATATAAACCCCCCGATGCAAACTTTGATTGCTTTATTACTAACTTTAAATTCCAAGTTCAATTTGTTATACATGTAATTACAGGATCAACCAAAGAACTCCATATTCCAGGCTCGTGGAACTGACATAACCAGAGTTTTCTGAGCTGTTAAAGTTAACTTGCATCCGGTCACAGTAGTAAGTTCTATGTTTCAGAATTGCGTCTACTGTAGGCTAAAGAATTTTATGTAATTTCTTAAATCACCTTACTGTTTGCATTTTCCGGATACATGTATTTCTTATGCGTTTTACCGGCAAATGAAAATAATTTCAGGAGATTTTAATCTAAACCTGATCAATTCTTATACCAATAGCTAGTCTCAGGAATTCTTAGATTTAATTTACTTCTCCTCAGGTCTGCCACTTATCAACAATCCAACAAGGGTAACTACTGCATCTGCAGCTTTAATCGATAATATATTTTCTAATATATTACCCCTCCTAAATATGGGATCCTGGTTACGGATATATCCGATTAAATTTCCTATATTTACTCTCTTTAGCTTGACTGTCAGTCGTCCTAGTCTACGCGTCACTTCCGTACGCGATTATTCTCACGAAAATTTAGCCAACCTAAAACAAGCACTTGACAAAATCCGTATGACTGGTCCTCACTCTTTAATAAAGAAGACTCTAATCTAGCATTTACTACGTTCATGGATGTATTTAACAGTCACGTTGAAAAGTATATCCCTTATAAATGCAATCAATCCAGGTCGAGCAAATCTACTCCTAAATCGCCCTGGGTCACTGTTAGTATATGTAAATCTATTAAGCATACGAATAAGCTTTATCAGGTTTATGTGAGACTCCACAGATCCAAATCGTACTAAATACATACTCTATAAAAACATTTTAAGGAGTTCTAATCGAACCTCTAAATGCAATTATTATATTGAACAATTTGACAAAGAAATAGCAAATATTAAAAATACTTGGAAGATAATCAATAATATACTCCACACTAACTCTAAACTGCAAATAAGTACTATTGATGCAGAAGGTGTTGCTACCAGCAATCTAAAAATGATTACTAATCATTTTAATGATTTGTTCTACAAATATTGGTAAAAACCTCTGTAATCAAATTCCTTCTTATGATCTCAATTATTCTGATTATTTACTGGACCCTCAACCTAATTTGATATTCTTAAGTCCTGTTATTGAGGAAAAAATAACTGATATTGTACATGTACATACGTTGCCAAACAAAAAGAGCTCTGGCTTTGATTTAATTAGTAACTCACTGGTTAAGGAAGTGATACGGGCAATCTCTAAACCAAGAACCTTTATTATGAACATGTCTGTATCAACAGGTGTAGTACCAATGATATGAGAGTTGCTTGTGTCACTCCTATTTTTAAAAGTGGCGATCTTGGTCAAGTAAATAATTATAGGCCTATCTCAGTTCTTACTACTTTTTCAAAAATTCTTGAACGAATAAATTCACAACCGTATAATGGACTTTGTAGGTGAACACGGCATAATTTCTGACTCTCAATTTGGATTCCGTGAAAACCATTCAACTTCACATGGTAATATTAACCTATATGATAAAATAAATAATAATTTAGATGAATCCTCTATTACAATTGGTTTATTCCTGGACCTCCCCGAGGCCCTTGATTCAGTCAATCATAATACTACTTCTAAACAAACTTGCCTTGGAGTGGTTCAAGAGTTACCTTTCAAATCGTCAACAATTCGTATCTGTTAACGGTACTCACTCCTCTGTCGGTACAGCTTCTCGTGGAGTTCCGCAAGGACCCATTCTCGGGCCACTTTTATTTTTCATCTACATAAATGCCTTTTTTTAATCATCTGATTTGTTAAAGGTATTTTATTTGCTGATGACAGTAACCTATTCTATAGTCACCCTAATATTATTACCATTTATCGTAATGTTAATCTCTAGCTTACTAAATTTCAAACTGGCTTAAAGCAACTAGGTTGTCTCTTAATACTAAGAAGACTAACTATTATGCTCTTTAGTAATAAGCAACATCACGAATTACCTGAAACCTTTATTGATGACATACAAATTGATAAAACCGATTGTGTCCAATTCTTAGGTCTGTATATTGAACAGAATCTTTCATGGAAAAAAATCAATAATATTTGCACGACTGTTTCAAAAAATATTGGAGTGATATGTAAACTAAAGCTGCTTCTCCCACAGGATGTATTATTTTTAAACTTTAAAATACTTTAATTGTATCATATCTATCATATGAGATATTAGCTTGGGGTAATTGTGGGGTTAGTTTAACCAGTAGAATACTTAAACTGCAAAAAAAAGTTTTCAGAATAATCCACTCTGCCACCTACCTTGAACATAGCAGTCCGCTGTTTTATTTGTACAAAATTCCCCAAAATAAATGATACACTATATATATTTCCTTCAGCTTGGGATCGTCAGGCACCAGTTCAACACTAAAAAATTACCTAATCCATTTGTTCTATGTTTATCAAAATGAGGAAGTGCACCTCTATTTCACCAGAAAGTACAAGAAACTTCATCATTCTTTTGCACGCACTACTCTTACACAAAATACAGTCAAGCATAAGAGCCCCAGGCTATGGAATTCCTTAGACGCCTCTATAAAGAATCGAGGGAACTTACAAACATTCAAAGGTAAGTTGTTTAGGTGGGTGGATGGATGGATGGGTAGTTGGTTGGATGGACGGACGGACAGACGGACATCACGACGGATGGACGGACAATAGCCAAATAAATCTCATCCAACGGACTAGAGTTTGCTGACAGATTCCTTAGTTTAATTCTGAAGTTTTTATACAAATACCAGTCGTCCAAATACCTAGTGGACTACAACGAACAAGACAAGGTTCAGATTAAAGTCATGATCGTTGTCATGCTGTTCCACTACTGGTAACCCACTTCGATCCTGCCATCAAGAACTTTGTGAAGTTCAGGAAGCTCATCCCCGATTTCCACAGACTCGACATCAGTGACAGGTTTTACTCAAAGAGAATCTATACCCACAAAACAAATCAACCCCCGAAAAGTGATTTTACCGAAGTCTGATTGCAGCCTCAACTTTCCCGGGGACTTAGGACCATTTTTCAACCGTATTTCTATTTAGCCATTGAGCTGCTCCCATATGAAAGCCCAAAGACCTAGGGAGTTGATTCTGGCAACGATTTACACAATCTCATCATTCTGGAGGCCAAACAATCTCCTTCTTCAAAAGATACTGTGGGGGCACTTTTAAGGCTAATGAGCCTGCCATATCTTCTCATTTGAATAAGTAGACTGCACCCCAAGAGGAGTGTTGTGTGTGCAAGCAAATTCAAATTTGAAACCATCTACGTGATTGACACAAGCACGTGTGGCGTACACTTTGGAGTAACTTTGAAAAGTCTAAGTTTCAGTATATGAGAAGTCTAAGTAGCCTCATGTAGCTGTTGACTACTGTTATATGTGTTTGACCATTGAGGCCGGAGGTCCAGTCCAAGGGAAGTAAAATTTTGTACTCTTCTGTCGATCGATGACATAAAATTTCATTTTAATGGCGTTTAATAAAGTCCATTTAGTCAATGAAAAAAATCCACGTTTGCTAATTTTTGGCTTTAGAGGAATTCTTCACTAGAGAAGAAAACTTCAAGAATTATTTCTCTTTGGTGCAGAAAAATTTTGTGCGCATTGTCAAGCAGTAGAATAAGACTTGCAAAAATATCGCACGCACTCGAAAACTAAAGTAATTATTTAAAAATACGACTATACCTGTAGGTAGGCCTATGTGCGTTGCGCAGGGGGAAAGGGGGGTGAAAAATAGGCAAATTAAAAAGGAAGATGAAAATCCACTTTTTTAGGAAAATCCACAAATTTCCGCCGTTACTGGTTTACCAGTTTCCTTGTGATAAGTGATCTTTCGGGGGAAAAAATCTGTCCCCAGAGAAATCTGCCTGGCGATGGCCATCCTAATCCGCCTTGAGCAGAAGCACCCCCTCATAGGTTGAAATGAGCCACGTTGGTCTCGAGTGTTCATTTGTTGGTAGCAACGCAAGCCTAAGAAAGTGAGCAAGTCACAGTCGTTTGTGAACCAGCGAAGTGCTATTGCCGCCAAAGAAGCTACCGTTGCTAAGGGAATTGCGCCTTTTAAGAACTTAAACTTCACCTTAGTTCTTTTATTACAGATTGCACAGAGCTTGGGAACATATTATTTATACGTCCAATTTGTTTTTATCGCGTTTTATGTACTCATGTTGGATTTTATTGTTTTCTTTTTCACATTTGTATTTTAATATGAATTGTCCATAACTTTAATTTCCTTTGGTGTGTTGAAATTGTTTTTAAATAAATTGTACTTTTTACAACGTCCTTAAGAATAGCATTTTTTTAATGAGAAGTCTACCCTGTGGAAATAAAACCTATAACAATAACATCAGAAATCTAGAAACTGCGTTCGTTAGCTTTGGATGACCTCCAGCATCTCTTCGTGATCACTCATCCTTAGAATCACCGAGATGTCTTCTTGAAGTTAATGCGTCTTCTTCCTACGCTGAGAGAGATCAATCGCGATCACAGCAGGCTGCTGGTAGTTGCTATTCCCTGGAAATACCTGAAAAACAAGTCAGCTTGCAGCGTAGATAAGGAAAAGCATGTTTCCCGTCCCAAAACTTTCGCTCTAACCTCACGGAACTGTGGGAACTAGACAGTCGGCCCAGTGTTTCTCTTGTTTGCTGGTGAGGGGGCTCTTATGCACGATACCATTATGAAGCCAAAATCGCACTAGCTGTTATGTTATTGGTATATTTTTATTATAGTTAGACGTACTGAATTTCATCTTACCATTCCCTGCATTGATTACAAGTGTAATAGCTTACAACATAAAAAGTGTGCTTTGAGATATTAACAATTTTTATATTTCTATTTTGTTTGGATCATAATTATGGTCACACATTGTAATTACGCATGGAAAGAATAAACTTTTTTCGTATTAAACGTTTCATCTGTGACATAAAAATTGCTGGGAGCGAAACAAATTGAATCTGGCACTCATGGTATAATGACAAGTTAATTTTTACATTCATGAAAGATAATATACCATCATCCCCAGTCCCTGCATAACTGCATTAGTAGATCCAGAAAATTGACATAACTTTAAAAAACAATAGGATTCAACTGTCATGGGTAATCAAAATGCAGAAGATCTTCATACGAGTACGTTCGATATTGATTTGATGCTTGATTACAAAACAAAGTTTGTCCATTGTTCGATTTTGCAGTTCAATGCAAAGGAATTTTCACAGTATTTTGTATTAAAGTAGCTAGTACATTCCAAAGATTCATGAAATAAGATGTATCTCATAGTACGAACATTGCAGAGGGAAAGTCAAGGAAATCAGATTAATCTGGAACATTTAGCTCCAATATTGACGATGCCAGTTTCATTTACTTTGGCATAATTGAAATTCTTACTTAAAACAATTTTCAGAAAGTCTGTATAATGACAATTCTTTTTCATCTTTTTACACATCCATGGAATATTGGTATTTTTGTGAGTTGCCCATCAAATTCCTTCAAAATTAACATCTCCCCAGCGCAAACCCATCCTCGGAAACTTGAAAGATGTTTCACTCCTTCTTAAAATGCTCGCCTCTGCCAGAACGACACATGCACCGACAACATATATAGCAAACAGACACGTTGATCATGATAACCGAGGCCAGAACTAGACCAATGAAGAGATAGACATCTAGGAGATTTCTCTGAACAAAATTGAGATCCATGACTGTTGGTCGTAAATGATTGCCGCCAAACTTGGTGACGTGTAGGATCCAGCGAGCCACGTTGTCTACCGGTCTCTCTCTGTTCTGAAGGTCACGCATGATCTTAGAGACGCGTTCTGCGTTTTTAGGGAATCTAAGACGAAGTTTTAAAACAGGTTATTCAAAAGGAGTTTCAAAATAAAAGAAAAGAAAACAATAAATAAATGGTTTACTTGTAAAGTGCAATAAGCGCCATCTTTGTACCTTCTAGAATTCTGCCCTCTCCTGGTTTGCACGTAGCTGCAATATATCCTGATGAATACTCATAAACCGAAGTGATTTATCCATGGACGTCTATGAAGCCCTATTAGTGCAACTTTTACAATGTGATTATATTTCCCAAGGTGATACATGTTTGTCAGTAAGCTACCAAAGCAAGATGGTCAGAGCACCATAATACATTGCCATAGAAAGTTAAAGGCCATATGTGTGTGTAGATACGTCCGCTGTTTTTGACAGTTCAAATTCGTCTTAAAAATTCGTCTGGCCTTATAGTATAACCGAGTTATAGCTCATTGGTAACCCAAATTGGAGAGCATTCGTTTATTTCAACATATCGTGTATGCTCGCTTAAACCTATATGACGACGTTACGGGACTGTTGTATAACACCCGCGGATTAATCATCCCCGAGGGTAGATGCAATTGAGTCCTTACTGCGCCCGTTCTTACCCAGGCTCGGTCATGACTCTACGAATGGCTCGGCTCAGAGTCTCTGATGTGAGGCCATTGATGTCCAACGTGAGACCGGCGCCTCGTGCCTCTACACGGACCATGAAATCCATCTGGTCCTCATAAAACGGTATACCCACCATAGGCAACCCTGTCCACATTGCCTCATTTGTGCTGAAAGAGGCAGCATGGGAGACGTACGCACGGACATTGACATGTTCTGTTAAAAAACAAACGTGAACAAGTCATCGTGAAGATTTCAATAAAGACCCAAAGACTGCAAAATTTGAGCTTTTCAGAAACTGACGAAAGTAGTAATGAGGAAATACTTAGAGAGAAAATGGTAGGTGCATGAGGCACCGCTCTTTGGGCCAATACTGCAGACTCAGTGGTGCTAGGTATATTACACCATTATGCCGTTCCGGTATTTGCATTCATCATTTAAACAAGCAGTGCGCGAGACGTAAACCAGCAATGCTTCCTCCGGCCCGCCTCGTCGATTGGGAATGGGAACTTCTGCATCAATGTAGTGGATTGGATGGTCCATCCCATTTTTTAAAGTTTACCCCATCAGCTGTCCTCTTTATGGTATGTATAAAGTAATATATGATGACGCTTTCAGTCAGTCGTTTTGAGGATTGCCCTCTATTTAAAGATAACACATTGATCAATATATACATGTACCCATGACTTTTATCATCGGCAACCATCTGGCAACCATTGTGTTGTTTCCTAGCTGAAGTCCCGTCAAATTTGTATTTGACTGCCACAGCACGCGATACGGGAGGGAAGCAAAGGTGTCTGCGAAGATTCGGCCTTCCTTCCCTGGTATCCTCAAGTTAGAACCAAGGGAGAACAGCACTACTCCATCTGGTGCAGTATCCAGGAACTTAGCAACTTCCTTGTCCATCTGGAAAGTTTGGCAAAGTACCATAAGGATCATGACAATTCTGACATGGCATGCGCGTGTGTCAAAATCATGACAACCCAAGTCTATACCAAGGACGTGCTTGTCTGGGTCAACTGTTCGCTCAGTAGTTGAGATGACCCATGAAAGGGGGGAAATTTGGTTGTAACACAGTTGAACACCCCCAAGAATTAAAGTCTTTCATTTCTTTGAATAAAATGCAAGCTTCAAAAGCGGGCACTGGCCATGGTGGGAGATTGAAGCATAGACGTACTCATTACAAATATACCCATACCCATTATAATCAAGTTCCCAACGAATAGTTGCAAGAACAGCTTCCCCCTTCCTTAGCCCCCTAAGTCCGATTTCTTAAATTGTTTCCAATTCGCTAGCTTCTAACATATCAAATTAAGTTGACAAAAATGTTAATAATTTTACAAATTAATGTTTAACTATTAATTCCTCCAGAAAAAAATCGACTGGGCGTCATATTTTATGTTGCCAAGTTTATCACATGTGATTGATTTTAGCCCGTGTCACAAGAGGCGTTCGGAAAGTTGCTGCTGGTCACTTACCGTTTGATTGGGGTTCGATCCAGCATTGTAGAGAACATACTTTATATTGGGCTGCAAAGGTCGAGGAAATTCCAGTCCGAAGCTCCCGTGCATAAAGTACAGCAAAGCTTGCTTGTATGACTCTAGGGTGCTGACCTCCGGCTTGATGTTATACTTGACCTTCAACTTATCGTAACCAACGAAGCTAGCGACACCCAGATGAAAATGCACGATGGTTTGATAGTAGTGACCTAAGACGTTTTTGAGTCGCTGAAGAAATGTCATTCTGTCAGTAAGTTGCATGACACGCTCAGGTATGTAAGACGGATTTATCGGCAACCCAGTCCTGGGTGTAAACAGAATCATTGGATTGTTAACCGTATACCTTTGTTGTGAAAGAGTCAAAGTAAAATTATTAATATTTTCCCAAGGCCCAACTTACTGCCATGCGACCGCGGCGGCGTAACTCAACCGCCCAGAGTTGAAGTGCACCCTCGCCGGCGAAAACCACGCCCACTGCACACTGAACATAGGGTTACATGCATTGATCGCCGTTTACCATGGAACCGGACGTTAAAGCGTAAATTCAGGGACTGTCCAATGAGAGCCTTCAAATCATAGCGCGTACTCATGTATGCCAAAGTCACATAGGCCTATGAACCGGATTCCAGAATAAATTCGTTGCTCGTGCTCAGCGTGTCCCGCGTCAAACGCACACAAACGTATGACCGCAAATGTGGTGGATTCATACCGTAGATCATAATAATAAAGCTAGTGGGAGGAGTGGTTCTTTCCTTGCTCGGCACTAATGAGGCCCGGGTTCTAGTCCCGGCTTGGCATAGACTTGTAGTGAATTCCTGAACAGCTTTAGCGCTGCAGTCCTGCCCTGGCTTTTTTGAGGTCGGTTAATCCCCCTCTTTGTTCAGACCTGTGGCTTTTATAATTGAATTCAATGGACAGGGTAGGGCTCTTCATTCCAGCAAAGAAGTATAAAAGCTTAGTGCATGCAGAACACACACACACTCCTTCGCTGTGCAGCCGAGCTTCTACAAGTCACTGGTCCACTACTTCATCTAGCAGCCATTTTTCTTAGTTCAACTTGTGTCCAGATGCGGGGATAGGATCTGATTAGGCAGTGTTTTTCTCCCTTACGGTGACTGTTCCCGCGGAAGGACACATTTCCTTAGCATTCATTATTGTATATATTAAATCTTCTCTATTTCGTCGAGTCAAGAAGCGGCCGGACAAGACGGAGACTCAAGTTTTTCCTTTAGGGGTAATTATTTCTATCTTTATTTAATTAAATTAGAGACCAAACCTCTAAAACTGGTGACCCTGACGTTCGAATACGTGTACGTTCATTCCCATTTCGTCCATAATAAAAGTTAATAACCGTGTTGATAGATAGACCTTTCTTTAATTCAGTATAACTAGTAATGATTCATTGCTTGTTTGCGGCAGATTCGCGTGGACATAACTTTAACAAGTATTCTATACCGACTGATTTTAAATTTCCAGTTGATTTGTGACTTACCAGCGGTGCTAAAAATTACAACCTTACTGGCCCAGTCATTCGTAAGCTTCATACCCTCAAGAGGACCAGGTCATCATACAAATAGCCGCGGGAATAAATGACCTTACAACTTTTGTTTATGACGAAAACCGTGAGAATCGTGTACTCAAACCATCACATCATAGTGCCGAGAGTTTGTTTTCAGAGCTGCTTACTTTTAAGGAGGCAATTTTAACTGCACGGCCTGAAACCTACGTCGCGTTCGCAACCATTCCACCCATTTCGTTTGCAAAGTTTCAGTCAAGCAAGAAACTCTCAATTCCAATTCTTTCTGAAACTGAGCTTCAAACCTTTCAACGCGAAACTGACACAATCTTAGATGATGTAAATAATCGAATAATTAAACACAATCTGGTCGAACAGCACGGAGTTACTTTACGAACACTGTCTTGGCATAATTCTGTTCGGAAGACTGCAAAGAGAACTCGGCGTGGCAAAACCACAAGAGTTGTAAGAAATCATTTTGCTCATCTGTACGACGGTCTACACGGTGACTCGAAACTAAAACAGCGTTGGTTCATTGAAATGTGTAGATCCTTTGCTTTTGATCGCCAACTTAGAAGTAATTCTTCAGTATAAAGAATTAGGGAAATCTTCCACAGTTTGTAAATACTTTGTATATATTATCCTGTTTGTTGGCATGATGGCCACACCACCCGAGGTAGTTGCACCCTTATCTGCGGTGAGTCTTAAATTGCCACCCTTTTGGCCTCATGACCCTACCATATGGTTTGCACAAGTAGAGGCGCAATTCCAAACTCGCCAAATTACAACTCAAGCAACAAAATTTGCTTATGTTGTGTCCTCACTTCAACCGGAGATTGCTCAAGAGGTTAGGGACCTGTTGATTAGCCCTCCAACAGTTGATCAGTTCGACAAATTGAAAATGGAACTAATTAAAAGAACATCAGAGTCAGAACAAAAACGCGCTCCATCAACTGTCAATCTCTGAGGAACTTGGTGGAAGAAAACCGTCACAGCTTCTTCGCCGTATGAAGCAACTACTAGGAGAAAATACTCTTGAAGAAAGAATCTTAAGACAATTATTTCTCCAACGGTTGCCACAAAATGTGCAACTTATTTTGGCATCCTCTAGTGATAGCGTGGACCTACAGCAGTTGGCAATTATTGCCGAGAAAAATTTGGAAGTTGCATCTCCGCCCACTGTTAGTAACTTCTACAACAGTAAACGCAGTCCTCTTCATCTAAATCACTAGAAAAACGCATAGATGAACTGCAAAGTCAGGTTAGCGATTTAACGACTCTTGTTCATGAACTGGTCATGAAAGGTACAAGTAAAGGCAAACGTGACTTTAGCCGGGGGCGTAGTAGAGAACGCACTAAAATAAGAGTATCGATGATCGCAGAAGTCCTTCCAAGTCCAAAAGCGTACCGCGTGCTGGTTCCGATTGCTGGTACCATTGGCGATTTGGGGACAAAGCAACCAAATGTGTCAAACCTTGTTCTTATTCTGAGACTAAATCTAAGGCGACAAATCAGGAAAACTAGAAAGCCAGCAACTAGGGACGGTGAGTTCGACTGGCAAAACAAAAAGTCGTCTATTCTATGTTACAGACAAATTACTGGTACCAGATTCTTGTTGACACTGGCGCTGAAGTTAGTGTTATTCCACCAACCAATAGTGATAAGCGCAACAGTAGTTCGTATACATTGCAAGCGGGTAATAAGACCCTCATCACCACTTACGGAGAGAGATCTAAGACACTGAATTTCAGATAAAGGCGCGATTTAAAATGGATTTTCATTATCGCCGCTGTACCTGTGCCGATTATTGGCGCCGATTTTCTTAGACATTTTTCTCTAGTGGTAGATGTTAAAAACCGCCGATTGATTGATTCACAGACTAATCTCACAGTTAACGGCAATGTAACGTCTGTAAACTCACCAGGCCCAGTATTCGCTATGCCTAACAGTGACAATGCTTACACTTCCTTGCTCAGTCAATATCCAGAAATAACTAGGCCAAATTATAAGGAAAGTTCTATCAAGCACAACGTCACTCATCAGATAAAAACTACTGGACAACCAGTCAATGCTCGACCTAGACGACTAGCAGCAAATAAATTGCCAGCAGCAAAAGCCGAATTTGACCATATGTTGGAATTAGGAATTATTCGCCCATCAGATAGTCAGTGGTCTTCACCATTGCACATGGCGCCCAAAAAATCAGGTGATTGGAGGCCTTGTGGCGATTATCGTGCCTTAAACAATATTACGGTACCTGATAGATACCCTATTCCGCATATCCACGATTTTTCGACGAATTTACATGGTAAGACTATCTTTAGCAAAATTGATCTAGTTAAAGCTTACCATCAAATACCTATTGCACCTGAAGACATTCCTAAAACGGCCATCATCACACCTTTTGGCCTTTTTGAATATATTCGGATGCCATTTGGTTTAAGGAATGCAGCCCAAACTTTCCAGAGATTCATCGACCAAGTCTTGCATGGTCTTGACTTCGTTTACGCATATATCGATGATTTACTGATAGCAAGTGATGATGCAGAACAACATGAGCAACATCTAAAGCTACTTTTTGACCGCCTTCGCGAATATGGTGTCGTTGTCAATCCTAGCAAGTGTGAGTTCGGTGTTTCTAGCCTTGAATTTCTTGGCCACACTATCGACTCCAACGGTATTAGACCTTTGGAGAGTAAAGTTGAAGTCATACAAGACTTTCCTGTTCCGACCCTCGCTTCGTAAACTACGAGAGTTTTTGGGATTGATCAATTTTTTACAGGCGTTTCATTCCACACTGCGCCGACATTTTACAACCATTGACGGACCTCCTTTCGTGTAAAAGAAAGGACAAAGTAATTGAACTGTCGGAAGGAGAGTTACTTGCCTTTGACAAAGCTAAATCCGCTCTAGCTCAACACACTTTGCTCGTTCACCCACTTGCAGACGCTCCTCTTTGTTTAATGGTGGACGCATCAAACAAGGCAGTTGGAGGTGTACTTAATCAATACGTTGATGGTCAGATGAAACCAATCTCGTTTTTCTCTAAACGTTTACAACCAGCAGAGACTAGATACAGTACGTTTGGTCGCGAGTTGCTGGCTGTATATTTAGCAATTCGCCACTTTAGATATTATTTAGAAGGTCGCGACTTTTTCATCTTGACTGATCACAAACCTCTAACGTATGCATTCAAATCGAAGCCAGATCGCTACTCACCGAGAGAAATTCGGCACTTAGACTACATCTCTCAGTTCAGTACTGACGTACGCCACATAAAAGGCTCAGAAAATGTTGTCGCTGACGCACTTTCAAGGTATGATGTCAATTCTTCCACTGCGTTTGTCAAACCAGCGATTTTATTGATTTTGACCAAATTGCAATCAAACAGAAGACAGATCCAGAACTAGCAAAGCTTCGCGAATCGTCTAGTCTTCATTTTGAAGAACTACCTATACTCGTATCGCAGAATACCATTATCTGTGATACATCAACTGGTAGACTACGTGCGTATATTCCAAAAGAATTTAGGCGTGACATTTTTCACTCTTTACATGAGCTATCCCATCCAGGTATTCGGGCCACACAACGTCTAATCACTGAGAGATTTGTATGGCCATCCATTAATCAAGATGTTCGGAATTGGACCAGGCAATGCATTCAATGTCAGCGTGCAAAAGTACAGCGTCACACAGTGACACCGATAGGTACTTTTGCAACCCCTGACGCTCGTTTTAGCCAAGTACATATAGATTTAGTTGGCCCTCTTCCTTCGTCTCATGGTTTTTCTTACTTGCTTACTTACATAGATCGATTTACAAGGTGGCCTGAGGCAATACCAATTTCTAATATTGTAGCTGAAACAGTCGCAAAAGCCTTTGTTGACAATTGGATAGCCAGATTTGGAGTGCCTACAACTATAACAACTGATAGAGGTAGCCAGTTTGAGTCAAACCTTTTCAAACATCTATCGCACCTTCTTGGCACCAAACACATTCGTACAACTGCTTACCACCCCGTTGCAAACGGATTAGTGGAACGATTTCATCGAACCCTCAAGTCAGCATTAAAAGCTCAAAGGGAACCTAACAAGTGGACAGAATCATTACCACTTATTCTACTTAGTCTTCGCTCATCGTTTAAAGCTGACTTAGGATGTAGTGCCGCAGAGCTGGTTTATGGTTCCACTCTTCGACTCCCTGGCGAATTACTCGTTCCAGTCAAAAATGTAGAAAGTCTAGACCCAACCAGTTATGTCGACCGCCTTCGTCATTACATGTCGGAGCTTAAACCAAAACCACCTAGAACTAGTGCACATCAAAGTCAAGTTCCTAAGGATTTGTTTACATGTACACATGAGACTATAAGTGCAATTGGTTTCCTTCCATGCTCGCTCTCGCAGGTTTTCTCCTAGTAGTCCGGTTTCCTCCTGCCTTGAAAACTGGCCCTTCTCCCTAACTTCGTAATGTGATGCTGATTAAATTAATAACGATCATGAATAAACGTATAGTTATTGGTGCAAATAGCCTGAGTACAGTAGCTGAAAGCACCATTATAACAAACCATAAGCAGTAAGGCTAGAGGGGCAAGGCCAACCTTGTTCCCATGTTGGTTTCCACCATGTCTTGTTTGATTTACCACTGGTATTGTATAATTTAAATATCCTACTATTTGGGATATACCCACAGACATATACCCGCTCCGAGAGGAACAAAGGGCGTGCTATCTTGGTACTCATCGCATAGGTGCGCCGTAAGGCGCAAAAGTATATGGTAGCACTACACCAAACGCGCCCATAGAAAAAAGTGCAAAATCGGACCGAAATAGCGCCACCTGTTGACTCTCGAGAAGAGGTTGGCCACCGTTTTTCCCCTGGAAATTCAAGATTATGGCCAGAAGATCACTTTTCGTTTGAATTTCATGGGGCTAGCCACGAAAAAATTTTTTATTCGCCTTTGAACGAAGATACCCCCAAATAGCAATAAAACTAAGCGCTTTTTTCTGAATGTATCCCCCACTTCTATCCAAAATAGGTCCGCAGTTTCGGGCTTTTTGTGAAAGAAATACCCTGAACTGGAGGCTATCAGTCTTAAATTTGATATTTATAGAAATAGTTCTATGATATCTCCTGATTATGGCCTGTCTCATTATAAAAAACCCGTGGGATCACAAAATATTAACGAGCTCGCGCGCAGAAATACAACCATTTGGTGGAATGCACCCATATGCACGTTTGACACGGAGGACGTTGAGTACGAATAACTAATTTATTCCGTCATGTATGGTTTTTACGTACACGCAGAACGTCTGCAAGGACCCACTTTTAACCACCTGTCTTTCTTTTGCCGATTGGGGCTGCAGTTCAGCTCGGGCCGCATCACAGACATACACAGCTCTTATTCAAAACAACGGCGGGGTACCGTAGCCGAGACGGCACCCGACTGAATACAAAAGCGTGGGCAAATTCACCCTCAGTTTAGGGATTTACACATGGTTGAAGAATTCCAGCCATAAAATGCTATGAAGCCATTTTCCGATTGTTAAAAAAAAATCCTCTGTTTACTTAATTTGTTCCACGCAGATTCGAATCATTGTGGTTGCAACATTTGAAAAGAAGAGATAGCCGTGCAAACGAGTTAAAAAGGAGCGTTTTTTAGAGCACAGGTAAACAAATGCATGCAATCTATAGCTAAGTGCGTCACGCGCAATTTGCATTGAACGCGCTGCCATTTATTGTTTCGCCCACTGTTTGCCCGGGCTTTTGAAAATCACTGTTAAACGTGCAAAACTGGTGGTCTATGTGTTTATATGTCTATGGGGCGAATTGGGACTTTAGTAAAAGTGTTTTTACGCGCGACGCAGATTTACGCATGCATGACGTGTAGGAAAATACAGGGGAACGAGCGTGTAGCTTTTGAAATACGCATGTGATTCACTTACGGTTATGTGTATTTATCCTGATTAGCTGGTCAGCGTCATCATACACTACCAGGGGCTACCGGTAGTGAAGGAATGCACACACAGCCCACAGAGTCGAGGATGGGATCTAGCCATTCTCGACTTGGATCCCCCCCGTCGCCTCAGATACCCGGTAATGAGATGTGTGGACATTGCATTGGTCATCGCCGTGTTTTCTGTTTTTTGTTATTGTTTTAAATTCTTGGTTGCGCCCTTGCTGATCAGCAGTTGATATATTCCTCTGGTCCAATTTCGACGATTTTGATTTCTTTACTTTATTAAACAAAAACAGGTCGGTTGATAGCTAGGCTCTGCAAGAGCACGCAGCACCTTGAGAAAGCGCTCTAACTTTGGCCTGTCGGGGAAAATTACCCTGTTGTATTGGAATACCGATGGCACAGTAATAGTTTAGAGAAACTTAGAAATGGTTTAAATTTCAAGATCTAGAAACTCGCACATTGGTCTAAGCTCCACCCAGACACCACCCAAACACCTACTCAAATATCAAGCCGCCCACTCTCATGCGCATCGAAACCTTCATGTTCGTTGTGCCGAGTTTGTTTCCAAAAGACCAACAGGTGGCGCTAACGTAGTTTAAAAACTGGCAGTTTTAAACTGTAGTCCAATTCAACATTATCACCAATGCTTATGAGTACTGGATCCGTGACAGAAAACTTCATTTAAAAAATAACGGAAAACGTTGTGGCAATATGTTTTTTGCAATAATATTTTGCGAAATGCCGCTTTTTGAACGCTTGAAGACAGGAGATAGGATGGGTGCACGCGGTGCGTGAGGTAAAAGACTGGTCGTCACTAGATTACCGAAGTGAATACCTCACGCGCACAATTAGTGGTATAAAAGGTATTAGCGCTAGAACCAGCGCGTGAACCAACACGCGCGCGTACTCCATTCGTTTGCACTGAACTTTCTGTTTCACAGTGACATCACACTTCGGTACTCTATTCACGTCACGTCTCATGCGCTCGTGTGCGTTTCATGCATATGCGTCGGCGTGACGAGTTCCAAGATGTCCGTGCATATTGGGACAATTATACGCAACCGTCGTCCCCTCTAGGTCTACTTATGATCTCTCAGGTTTACACCGAAGGACTGTCAATTTCACTTATAGTCAACCCCTTTTTGCTGCTGCATACCCGCAAGACGGTGCACTTATTTGGACGGCCATTGGGGTAAAAGAGACAAAACCAATATTACTCTTTAAAACTAATATACAAATGTACATATAACAAATATAAACAAACCAACAAAATTAAATATGGCCCCACCCTTTGCAATACGCGTGATTCACAATAGACTTTATTCACGGGGCCAGCCATAATGAATTTGAAAGCGAGGTTAACTCTTCATTTTTGAATGTTGAGAGAACAAATGAAACAATAAAATGAAATTTCACGACAAATTTGCACCTGTCTACTCTGATGAATAATTTTAAATTCATTATTGAACACATAGAATTGCCATTGCCAGATCCTGAAAAATATTGAAAGGGAGGTTTGGAACGCATGGAAGTATAAAACAGTCTGGTGCCGTCCTAATCGACAGTTTGCAATATGTAAAACAGATTCGGGGAATAAAATAAAAAATGGCCTCCAAGTAAATAGGATCTATAGTGCGCCTCCAAGAGTTTGCAAGGCGTTGACCAATCACCATGGGTAAAATCTGTCAATCTTTTCCAAGCACGCATTGGGTCGATATATTTCCTGCACTGTGATTGGTCAACGCGTTGCAAACTCTTGGAGGCACACTATTGCGAAACGCTTGTATTCAAAATGTGGCCTAGCATAGCCTTGTCCAAGAAGGTTTCTGCACTTTTTTGGTCGAGGTGAGACACTGGGTAATTAACGAGCTACTGTGCGCCATCACTGGAGGCACCAAGCTATGGTGACTATTAAGCCCACATGAGGCAGGGCGATGAGTGATGTTACACAAAGTGGTAAGTCTTGTTTCATTGTACAACGTTGTAAACGTTGTTTCACAACGCGCCGAGTGTTGTTACACTCTGAGGAGAGTTGTTTGGCTGCTCATTGAGTGTCGTTTAGCAGTGTGTAGTTAAGATTACACCAATAAGGGCTCACATCAGAGAACGTCCCAGCGTAAAAACGCTAGAAATAGCACCACCTGGTGACCCCTTGAAAGATTATGGCCTCGTTCTTTACTATAGCTTCAAACTTTTGACTGGGTCGATTCTTCTCAATTTCATGAGGGTTCTTGTCTGCTGCCTGTCTGCTGTCTACTTTAAAAGAGGCAAAGGAAAGCAAAATTCTAATGCACGTTATTTTTTCCTCTCCAAGGGTTCTGGAAGCTGTAAGCTTTCAATAGCCAACATTCAGGCTACAAAATGAATAGATGACCTCAAAAATCGTAAAATTGGAGCCTATCACCAGATAAGAGGGAACACCAGAAGAATTTTTCATCGTACCTGTAAATGACACTCACTCTGCTGCGTAACAACACCTAGCATGCTGCCAAACAACTCTCACTGCACCGTGAAACAACTCTCCCTGCGCTGTGAAAAAACACTTTCCATGCTGTCAACAACATGCTTTGTGCAACGTAATGTGGCCTTACTAGTACACCATATCGTAGCATACGACGTTTAAAATTTCCAGGGCCGGGCAAGTCACCCCCTCCCACACACACACAAGTCCCCTCTCCACCCCACCCAACCCCCTAAATTACCGGCACAAATTTGTGCCACAGTAAATGAAATAAGTATTCCATGTATAATACTGCCATCACTACACCCCAACGATTTTATTTATCACACGAGTGCAATCGGAACACTGAATAATGTAGTATGTTTGTATCGATATATACCACGCGGCCGAAGGTTAAAATGGACGACTTAAAAGTATACTCGCCGATTCAAAAGTTAAAAGCGAATCTGAACAAACCACAGAACTCAAGCCCAACGTCAAAGACAGACTCTGTTCAGTTGTAGCATCGGGTGAGTCTAAGAAATACCTAGGCAAAGAACACACCGTGAAAGAGATCGACACAATTTCTCCCGCAGAACCGCTTTTTAGTTAAAAGATGGGTCACTTCCTGAGCGAGCTCTGTTATAAATACGGGGTTTACGTATCACCTCTGGTAGCAACGTTAATTACAACGAAACATTTAGCTATCAACAAAAATCAGTCTATTATAAAAGAAGATGTCAACGGAAGAACAAGTATCACAAGCAGCGACTCCAGCACCAGCCAATAGTCCAGCTAAGACACAGATGCAAACTGTAACCAAGAGTAAAAACCGAAAGCGAGTAGAACAAGGTGAAAGATTAGCCAATCACAACAAGAAAATGAAACAACAACTCTCCAAAATGAAAATCGCAGAGTCAGAACCTGGAGCAAAGCTCGGAAGTAAGTTAAACTTGGGAAATCTTTACACAGAAAACAGAAATTTATTTTCAGGCAGTTTAGTAGTTGGAGGAATCGCGCTATTTTTGTTTCGTAAAAAGAAGCCTGCTGCTCAAAAGCTAGAGACATCACAACCGGTTCAATCGACTTCCAAGCAAACACAGACCAAGAAGTTTTAGACATGGAGTCAGTATAAGAATGAGTAACGCTAAATCAATAGACGTAAATGGGATCGCAAACACGATTTATCACGGCGCAGTAGTTTCGGCAATCTCCATGGGTTATGCCATGCTTTATAGTAATCGTGTACTAAAAATTAAACCACTCGATCTAAATTGACTATCGGTCAAAGACTTGGCCAAAATGACCGCACTCGCCAGTGGTGCTTTGGCTACACAAGGTTGGCTCGTGGCGCAAGGTGTCTTACCTGCAAGTTTTCCCACCGGTTAAAGTAAGTTTAAAAACCAGCTTATTTTAAAGTAAGATGAGAGTAGGATTTGACAAATACCCCTTGACAAAATGACAGAAGAACAAGATCAAGACGAAGAAGACTTAGACACCTTTGCACAAGATAGTTCATTAGACACAACGCAAGAAGAACTGTCATTTGTAGAAGGCCGAGCCCGAGACACGTTAGAGGTTTGGACGACGTTAACCAAAGACAAAATGAATCCGACGCGATTCTAAAAGAAACAGGGTATGAACGAATACTTAGGGATCCAAACATCTTTAATCTAGATCGTAAAGATGGGCTGTTTGGACGACAACAGTTGGACGATTTACAAGTGGAGAGATGACGTAGGTTAGAAGTCATCGATAGAAACACGGTTAAGATTCGTACTCAGGCTAATCGCATCAAACAAACAATTGAAAAGGTGGTGAAAAGATTCGAACGTCTTTTAGAGAACAGGGCGTAACGATTGTAAGCATTTTGACGGCTTTCAGTTTAGCCGTGAGTACTTTAGTCAGTTCTATCGCAGCTGGTGTGAGAGCGGTTGGAACTCCTGGGCCTGGGTCTAAACTGCCTGAACCCAAACTTCCGTCTAAAGGAGGTGTAACCGACTGCATCAAACGTCGATTGCAAAATTTGGCAAACGTGTTGAAAAAAACTGGGTTTGTCTGCTTTAGGTGCATTACCCGGTATTATTGGCAGCGTTTTGAGCTGTCTATTCAATGCGGCTAGTAAAGCTGTTAGCTGGGCTGCCGAATATTTATGGGCTTTGTTGGTGGGTGCCGGTGTTTTGATTTTGACTTATGTTCAAAAGATGTAACGGAATAATTCTGCAAAAAAAATATCTTTTTTTCAAATTGCCTTTTACTTTTTGGTTTAAGTTAACACTTTGTACAACATAGAGCAAAGTCCACCAATGGCAATAGCTCCTACGGTTAAAGATAATTTCTCTTCGTTGTGAATGTCAAACGTTTTTTTCTCTTGAGAGGGCTTTGATACGGGTAAAGGGGGATCTTCTACTTGGTCCGGCTTTGGTTAGCCTTCATCAAAATCTGATGCCTCGGGCTCTGTTAGGGGAACTGCGTTAGAATTTAAACTTGGTACGTAACCAGTCTTCATACCTTTGGTTATTACAAGGTTATTGTTGGGATTTCAAGCTATTCATGGTGACAGACGACTAAGATGGAAAGCTTGCGGTAAGCACCATGCAATATCTCTTTTTTTTTGAGTCTGTGTGGTTCTGATAAGAACCGGAGAGGCTCAACGTTTCGGACAGTGTGCTCTGTCCGTCGTCAGGGGACTGAAGAGATGCCGACAGGGAGTGGGGCTTATATGCTGGTTGGAGGTACTGGAGTGTGACGGATCCTGCTGTGTGGTAAGGTGGAACGGTGGATCCTCCTGGGTACTGATGCATGTCAGTTGGTCATGGGCTGTGGTGGGGGAAGTTTGCCTGGGTATAGGAGACCCTGGGCGGGGGGGAGGGGAGTCTTAGGGTATAGAGGACCCATCAGACCGGGAGGTGAGGAGGGGCTGCCAGATGTCGCTGATGGAGAAGCCGATGTCTTGAGGTACGGTGGGGTGCTTGGAGATTTCCAAGGCTTCTCTAATGCGTCTTGGGTACCACTGTTCAATGTTGGCGATGAGGTGGGCTTCTTCCCAGTTGATGGTGTGGTCTTCGGCGTGGGAATAATTGATGATGGCTGACTTCTCATATTCCCCCGTTCTGCCATGGGCTCTGTGTTCTTTGATCCTGGTAGGGAGGTCCCTACCAGTCTCTCCGATGTACACTTTGCCACACTGGCAGGGGATCTTGTATACACCTGGTCGGCGGTGTGGATCTTGCCGGTCCTTGTGAGAAGTCAGCATTCCTTGGATCTTGAGGGGGGTTGTGTGGAACACCTTGATGCTGTGCTTGCTCAGGATACGCTGGATGTGGTGTGAGGTACGTCCTAGGTAGGGGAGAGTGACCGAACTAAGGGCCTTATCTAGTTGGCTTTGGGTATAGGGGACCCGACGGCCGGGAGGGGGACTTGATCTTGGGTCTTGAGTTTTGATCTGCTGGGGCTGGTATCCGTTGCGTTGGAGTGCCGTGGAGATGTGGTAGAGTTCCTTGCGCAGGTGTTCTTGGTCGCATATGTTGTAGGCTCGGCGGATGAGGGCTCTAGTATCTGTTGACCGATGATTTGATCTTGGGGTGGTGGAAGGAGGCGCTGTTGAGGTACCGGTCGGTGTGGGTGGGCTTGCGATAAACCCGCCGGGCAAGACTGCCATCTTCCCTTCTGGACACCTCAACATCAAGAAACGAAATGTAGCCATGCCGCTCTTGTTCCATGGTGAATTGGATGCTGCTGTGAAGCCCGTTGAGGTGGTCCAAGAAGAGTTGAAGCTTGTCTTGTCCGTGCTCCCAGATGACGAAGGTGTCATCCACGTACCGGAGCCAGATCTTGGGGCGGTGGTCTGCTGTGGCGATGGCGGTCTGCTCGAACTCTTCCATGAATATGTCAGCTAGAACCGGGGATATAGGGGATCCCATGGAGGTTCCAGCTGTTTGTTCATAGAATTTGTCCCGCCACTTGAAGCTGGCAGAATCGACGCAGGTGGTGAGAAGGTCTTGAAGCTGGCTGGGGGTGAGGTCGGTGCGGTCCTTCAGGCTGGTGTCGGCTTGGAGTCGGTCTGTTGCTATGGTGGTTGTGTCGGAGGTGGGAACGCTGGTGAAAAGTGACACGACATCAAAGCTAACCATGATGTCGCTTGGCTGCAGCCGGAGGTCTTGGATGATGGACGAGAATTCATCTGAGTTCTTGATGTGGTGCTGGGTGTTGCCAACAAGGGGGCGAAGGATCTTGGCTAGGTGTCTTGCAGTGTTGTAGGTGGGCCCTCCTCTGGAAGCGACGATGGGGCGTAATGGGGTCTCTTTCTTGTGTATTTTGGGCCGGCCGAAGAATCTTGGGCATCTTGAGTTGGATGGACGTAGCTGTCTGTATAGCTGTTCTGTGATGTTCCCAGAGCGGTGGAGGGAGAGAAGCTTCTGCTGCAGCTTTCTCTCGGTGGCTGCCGTGGGGTCTCTTCGAAGTTCACGGTAGCTGCCGGAATTGAGTATATCCCTGACCTTGTGGTCATACTCAACCCGGTCCATAACTACCGTGGCGTTGCCCTTGTCTGCAAGGAGGATGTGGATGGATTTGTCTTGGCGGAGGGACTTGATGGCCGAACGGTCTTCTCTGGTGGTGTTGGGCTTGGGGTTCTTGTGCTTCCGGAGGGCTTGGCTGATGTCGAGGCGGATCTCATCGGCGGTGGTCTTGTCAAGGCGGCGGAGAGTGGGCTCAGTGGCTTGGATAATCTCTTCCTTGGGCAGGGACCGGGGAGTGAGCGCAAAGTTCAGGCCTAGGGCAAGAACCTTTTCCTCGCTAGAGGATAAGGAGCGCTTACTCATGTTGACCACGGTGTGCTTAGTGAAGGACTCCTTGGACTGAAGGTGGGGTGGTACTGAGCATCTCATGGGGTTTGATGTGCGAGGGCGTAGGGATATAGGAGATCCCATTGCCTGGGGTGGAGTGCTGCTGAGGGTATTCTTGGGGCTAGTCATCTTCAGGAATTTCTTGACTTGTCGTTGGCGGACTTCCTTGAAGGCGTGGTCGCTGGATGAGGTGGTGAGCCGTTCAATCTTGTTGAAGTCTACAGCGGACATGGTGGCCTTGAGTTGGTCTTGTGTCGCGCTGATCTCTTCATCCAATGATGCCAGACTGGATCTGGTGGAACAGATGCGATGACGGAGTAGAGCAAGGCTTGCCTTGTGGAGGATGGAGCTGGACTTACGGCTGCAGATGGGGTCACGGAGGCGAAGTCCTGGAGGAATGGTGTCGGAATCTCTGCATCGTTTCAGGAAGGTCAGGTTGTTGATGCTCTTGGAACGCTTGATGGAATTTCGTTCGTAGTGCTTGACCTTGGTCGTGATGGGCTCCCCGTAGAGCGACGACAGATGGGATTTCAAGCTATTCATGGTGACAGACGACTAAGATGGAAAGCTTGCGGTAAGCACCATGCAATATCTCTTTTTTGAGTCTGTGTGGTTCTGATAAGAAACGGAGAGGCTCAACGTTTCGGACAGTGTGCTCTGTCCGTCGTCAGGAGACTGAAGAGATGCCGACAGGGAGTGGGGCTTATATGCTGGTTGGAGCCCCACTCCCTGTCGGCATCTCTTCAGTCTCCTGACGACGGATAGAGCACACTGTCCGAAACGTTGAGCCTCTCCGGTTCTTATCAGAACCACACAGACTCAAAAAAGAGATATTGCATGGTGCTTACCGCAAGCTTTCAATCTTAAGGTTATTGTTGTATCTCTCAAATGTTCCGATTCTCAGGTCCATGTCCAACGGTACCAAATACAAACCGGGTGCGACTACAAAGTTTAAAGGCGTTTTTGCGTACTGTAAAGAATCTTGAAATTGGTTTGTAATTTGTTCGAGGTCGGGCACCGAGTTTATCAAAGACTTCAATATGGTGATAAATTGTTGTTGAGCATCTAACCCGGTGCCTGGGGCTAAAACGCTCGTCTTTGTCTGAGCTTGGGCTCCCAGTATTACGCGTAGACATAAGCTCTGATTGATTCGTTCACCTTCATGATGCCTACGTCTGTTAGTTTACTCTTTATAGGAATGAAACCCCACCAAGCCAATGTAGCTTTATCAGCCTGTTGTAAAAAAGACACCTTATATGCTTTTCGGTGATCGGTATCTATTGACATGTATGTCAGACTCACGTTGGTCCAGCTTACTATTTGTATGACGAACTTGTTATAATTTGTATCCGGGACTAACTGGTGATTCCACAGAGCTTGCCGCACATTTTCTAAAAGCTGCAATTTCGACTGTACTTAGCCCAACAAAACAACCGGCTTTAAATGGTGTATAAAAAGCTGCCCCTGATCCATTTCAGGTGTCGTTAAATTTGCGGTTGTCGTAATTGTGCAACGCGTTGAAGATATCGTCGCTCAGGATAGGCATCACGCAGTCGTAAAAGATCTTTCTCACCGTGTAATACATGTGGAAGATAAATAAAGCAGACACACACGGGTTTGAATCGGACAGTAAATCAAAACCCGCCCCGCATGCAGTCGTCACGCAATACACCGCGAAATTAAACTGATTTTGGTAAAATGATATCGGGTTTGTCGTCCAACGGTTGACTGCTTTTCCGTTTTTACTTGGGGTAATTTATACACCGAGGTTACATTTAGAAATTTGACTGAAAACCAGTAATCTTTATTGACTACAATTGATAATTGACTAAAGTTGTGTCCCATCTTTTCAATAAAGCTTTTTTAAAAAGGATGCGCGGTGGGTTCTACTACTTTAATACATTTTGGCAAGTGGGTGGCGGATCTTTGGGTTGTTCTTGATATCAGACAGACTTGGACAAAGTTATTCGCCAAGATTTTTCATAAGGTCTTTTTTAAAAACTACTTAAAGTAGTTAAAAATGGTCGTTGATATCACGACACTGTATCCAAAGTTCGTCAAAAGGATTTGTATTTATCTTCTCCTTGTATATAACGTTTGGAACGAGCCTACCTCTCGGCAGATTCAACAACTTGCCAATTTCTGTACCCAACTTTAATCTGAGATTTAAACTTGTTGTCATTATTGTCACCAAATTTGACTTTTCGTGTACTTTAGAACTCAAAAAGGGAATGGCGTTTAAAATAAAATCAAACAAATCCACGTTGTAAACCCCCGGAGCGTTTGAACCAGAATCCGTAACTAAAAGAGTGCACCTGGGCTCAGTTTGAGCGGCTCTGAGAGTCCTCGTTCTTTCGTCGTTGTCTTCGCCTAAAAATCCTTCTTGAATAAATTCTAAAGCGATGCGACGGGCTTTTTCATAGCTATCAACTTGGCATTGCGATAAAAGTATTAGATAAACTAAGGCGTTTTCCCTCTCTTCATTTGATGCTCCTAATCTTGAACGTTGATTTGTTAACGTTTTTGTTTGATTGGGGAGGCCACCTATTTTTTGGTTAACTCTGCCGTGAAATTCTGCTAAAGTTCCCGCCTCGTAAGCTCGAATATAATCTCTATTTACGTCATAAAATAAATTCGACACATTCGTTGCATTCGACACAATCTTTACATTCGGTACAATTATAGCAGCTGTCGCATTGAGAACAATGCTTGCAAGCGATACAATCTTTAACACATTATTCACAATTATCAAAATACTTGCATTTGTCGCCACATCTACAATTTTTACAGTTTTTACAGTCAAAACATTGATCCACGCGAATAGAATCTGAACACCTTCTGCAATCACATGCGTCTATCACGTTAACAGATTGACTCGTGTTTTTGCAAAAGTTTGAATTGACGTTTGGAGTTTGGTTTGTCATCTCTATTTAATAAATAGTATTTACTTAAGCCCGTTGCAAATTTATTTCCTTTTTTTTTCAAAGCTTCGACAGCAGAACTAAGTTTCCGGTAGGCACAGAAGTCCCGGAAAATTCACTGTGTGGTTTGGGGCCTACCACTAAACTCATGAAATGACTAATTTCTTGCTTACTGACTATTTTCTTCATTTTGACGACTTTTCACCATGATTGACTAAAATAAAAAATGACCCCCCCCCACACAAAAACGGGACTTCCCGGGTCTTCTGTGCTTCCCGGAAAAACTTAGCTCTGCTGTCGAAGCTTTGAGAAAGAATAAAATAAATTTGCAACGGGCTTAAGTAAATAGTATTTAATTAATAAAGCTTTCAGTGTGTAGCTGGTCCAGGTAGTCGTACACGTGGAATAACCATGATAAAAAAGAATATACCCAAGGCCTGAAGGGCGTGTACTATCCTTTTCCCTCCCCTTACTTTTGGACATAGACAGCTCTGATAGTTGGCCAGTTCGGAGGGTTTTTTCGGTTGTAATGCCATTCAAGCCTTAGAATTTTTTGTAATTCTTATTTTCAAACCATGTGAAGTACATCTTTCTGATTCTTACACACGACTTTTACATAAAATTTAAAAGTGCCAGTATACTTTCGACAGAAACGCTCAAAAAGAAACGTACCATGCGCTATGTTTTGTAGGAACCGCAAACGTGTTAGACTCCAGGACAAATGGAATGTCTAATGCCTGCGCCAACATCGGGACGCAAGGTATGCAGTCGTCTCCAACAAGCATGTCAAATCTCTCCTCTTGCAGACGTTTCATGGTGGCTGAATCGGAAAACAGATCGTCACATTCTTGCAGCCACATGTCTGCCACAACTTTAAACCTGTCGCGGAAGTCTTTTTCTAAGAACCACTCATAACCAAAGAAATTCATTTGCCCCGTAAGCATTGCTTTAGTCGCATCGCCATAGATAGAGGTCTTGTTCTGTTCAGTGTAGGACGAATTGAAGACGACCACAGACAACAAGTCAGCATCCTTCTGCCAATGGCTGGTAGGATTTGAGCTGCTCATCAAGGAGACAACGTGATGACCTTGGCGGGCCAATGCTCGGCCTGACTCGACAAGGTTAAAGTAGTGGCTGTTTCCTATGATAGAGACTAAATACAAAAAATTGTACTTTTCCTCGCCTGGTTTATTCCCCACATCGCTGCTGAGAGCTGGCAGAGCGAGCGAGGACAGCAGGATCAAAAAACCTAGACATAAAATCGACATTGTCAGCGAATTAATTCTTCTGAAAAATGAGAAAACACATGTATATGTAAAAAACTTCGGGATCTGCTCGTTTCGCACAAGTTCTTTTACCTTACCGAAGTGGACTTTACACTGATCTATGATAAGACACATTACATTTTTTTCACAGCAGTTCTGTCAAGAAGAGGGCGCCGACATGGCTGTTTCGAATATTCAACTGAGTTTCCTTGAGCCAAATTGTAAATAATACCAGTCAAATACAATGTCGTTATCAATCATTTCAAAGGTTCTGTGTTACAATTAGTGCTGAGCCTGTGAACCGTTGCCCGTGATCCAATGTGCGGCGCTGATTCGTCCCGCATACTTAACAGTCCACGACCACGTTTCGTATGCGGAACGAATCAGCGGCGCACACTGGATCACGGGCAACGGTTCACAGGCTCAGCACTAATTGTAACACAACGTAGCATGCTGGTTCAACAAGACCGATTAACGACTTGATTTCAAGTCTATTGTTAGATCCTCAGAAGTGCAGCAGCTTGGACTCAGAAAAGTGTTGCATATCGTATATGGCTTTTTCAGCCATGTTTATTCGATCTGAAAAGTTCCGATTTCACAAGTAACTAATAATTATTCGGGGCGTGCACAATAACTACATTTCCAAACAGGGTTTAAAAGGCAGCAAATATATTTAGCAAAATCGTAACTGGCGTGCATAAATTGACTCTACATGGCTTGTAAAACTAACATGTTCTGATGAATTTATCAGTACTAAAAACGTAATTCATTCTTGACAAAATTCATGCTTGGAAATTATGCCAAACTTCGAAAATAGACCCGGTCTAGTAACTTCGTTAAGCATTAGAAAAATTAGCAAATATGTCTGACAAGCATGGTGTGGCTGTCTTTCTTAGAAACTACAGAGGGCGCTCTTCAAGCTCTGATCAGGCTCACTGAAACAATAAGCCATTTGCGAGTTAAATATGAATAAAATCTGGTACACTGAGTTATCTGATTGCACATAAATACAACAACTTGAATTCCCCAGACTAAATACACTGTTGCTATACCTCGTGATTCGCGGCAAGCTTTTGCTTAGCAACCACCATCTCTGGAATGGACTGGTTCCCTTGTGCCCTTCTTTTCCATTGAGAACAGTGTGTTGTTGCAAGGCGTCTCTTATGTAACTAAGGAAAAGCTTCCCCCGAATCACGGGGTATAAAAACAGTGGCTGTAGTACGGAGAACTCCAATTGTTATGTTCACGTGAATTTAAATAGTTATTTACCAGTTAGTTAGTGTAACAGATTTTATTCAAATTTAACCTGCAAAAGGCCTATTGTCCTTGCGGTGTGCCGACGACCTGAGCTACGCGCTTTATACCATCAGAACAAAGAATCAACCAGCCAATAACAGCGTATACGCTGGTCACGTGATTTGGAGATGGCGTGCACCAACAGCGACAAGAGAATTGGTTTATTATGGACAATTTAATATTTTTCCCCGTCGCCTGATTATAAAATCGGGGGACCCAGCAGGCATCAGTAGAATTACTCAGCAACTGAACCAGACTCTAGGGTATCACCGAGAACCTATAAGGTATAATAATGTTATGTTAAGCTATAAGTTTCTGGTCAGCGGCTGGCTCCAAAAGTGGTGCAGCGACGCGCTTTTTTCCCCTCACTTTTCCCCCTAGAAATGATGTACACGCATACATGTACGAGCTTGCACTTCCGTACCAACTGACTGGCCCCCTCACTAATACAGTTTTAAAAAGAGTCTTCAGCTTGAAGATGTGCACAGCACACATACCACGTTGCTTGTCTGGCTCCCAGATGTAATTCGTAATACAGGAATGGTGAAAGAGAGTGCCCAACTAAATGTATCGGGACTCCTTTAATGTATATATTACTCAATCGTACCCAATTTAAATACATTAAAATAATGCAGTAGCGGGATTCCAGTCGATCTAGCAAGTTTGGCAGTTTTTAGACATCATATTATGCCAAATAAAAAAACTTTTATTTTGCCGACGCGCAAGTCTACGGAGACTTTTTGTGCACCTTTAAAAAAATTGGATTTTTTTAATCGGGTGAAAGATGAACATCATTGAAATTGACAGTTTGACTTTGACCACAAATCGACTCGCTTGTTATTTATTTTATACTGATGCATGTAGTTAGCTGGAGCTGGGTAAGTCGCCTCAATCCATTATCATCGCTAGACCCATTAGCCGGTTAATAACCTCCCGATCACAGTTTTATTCTCTTGTCATTTAGGTCAGGCTGCAATATGCAAAATATATCAAGGACATTAAGCACACATGTACTTTGCACAGGTGCACACCCCTTTCTTAAAGCTTATCTACCAGATAACCCACGGCTAATGAGTTCATCAAAGTCAACGTTCATTCATTGGTTTCAAGGGCATCACTAAACGTGTATGCCTCACGTGAGCATGGGGCGATTGAGAAGAATGTCACAGATTAAGACTACAGTCGAACATAGATAAGAAGAGAACTGTTAATATACTATCATGTTTATAACAAGTCAATTTGGGATCTTAAGTCCTAGTTTTTCTTTGTTTCTTTGTAACTTCCTCGATGACATGCGACGTATGAGTTTCTATCCCTCCCCCCGTCCACTGCACCTTCCAACATGATTTTGATGAGACTGCCATCCCCTCTAAGAATACAAATTGAATATTTATGTCCAGCAAAGTTAACATGTTTTATACATCTTCAAGTTTAGAACAACAAACACTTCAAAAAACGTACTACGGGAAAATGTATTGAAAAACAAAGTAAAGTACATACACTAAACATTTTTTAAAAATCCAAGGGTAGTATAAAACTTGTACATATATAATTATATTTACAAACTGTGTAGGTACGTATGCCATGTTTACCATGTGAATAATATCAGACTTAGTGTGCTGAACTAGGATTGTAGTTTCAAGGAGGGAGTAGCAGCGTCTGTTGTTGAATACTGTTTTAGTCATCAGAGAACGCTCTTTCATTTTTACGGTGAAGCAGGGCCATGCGTGCAGTTCAATGATACGTAATTTAAATTTGTGTTAAAGGCACCACTTTTTTCATTAGTAAATTAAATAAAAGCTTCTTTCTTTGACAGATAGAAGTTAAAAAAGTTATTAATCTCTAATTTAAATATTCTTGCAATGTTATGGAGCAATTAAGTTACTGTGGCGGAACAACTGAAACCTTTTTGTGGCGGACCAGCAGACTGGCCTGATCGTGTATTCTTGGCCTGGTAATTACCAGGCCGACATAGGAAATATAAAGGGTTGCTAGGCCATATTTGTTAACCAAATCTTCTTGGTTTCACTGCTTTTGCTATGATCGAAATAGCGCCTTCTCTAGTTTAGTTTAGTGAGCCTGAGAGGAAAAGGTCACGCAGTAAGCTTCCCGAACCCTCACACGGTCCGCCTATGTCCACTTATATGGGGGCCGTCCTATTACGTTCGATAATTTTTGAAAGGATTCCAAATGAAACTACCCCATGAAACGCTCATGTCAGAATTTTACCTTTGTGTTTTTTCAATTAATATTTCGGAAAAGTAAACTTTAGCTGGGTAAAAAACGATTTTCATTGACGACCTTTCACTTCCAGCGGTATTGTACCTAGTCTCGTTTTCATGCAGTTTATTTTTTATGAATTAACTGAGCAAAAAGTAGTATACATTCTAAAAATTTTGCCCGTTTTATTTCCTATCAAGGATTCTGGAAGCGTGCCATCAGGGGTCAACTTTCAGGCTCTATTGACACTGCTTTACTTATGGCTTTTCCCTGTACAGGAGGCTGGTATGAACGAACTTCATCCGAATGTATGACTTTTTTCTAGCCCTTTTTAAATGCAATTTACTTGAGAAACAGCATGGGTCTACACCTCTATGTCCCTACATTTTTTCAGTTTTTGCTGTCCCAAAGTGTAGTTAAAGGAAGATTATAAGTGGAAAAGAGAAGTAAGATATAGGGTCAGTGTAAGGGGTGGGATGACAACCATGGACAAATATTCCACGAAAAAAAATCGAATCAGGTAGTGACTGAAACTCAATCCAACACGGCATGCATTAAATCAGAAAACAACCTACAATACTTGGTAGCATCTGTACTTTACAGTTGTTGTGAAAGCCTATCTGAGTTTTTCTGTAACAGTGATTGGGTATTTTTTAAAAACCATAGTATACATGCATGGGGCTTCGAGGCAGAAATCATTGATTTTAGAATTTTAAGAATCTCGTAGTATGTCTTAAGGGATACCCATCATTATATAATCGCTACGAACCCTTGTTACAATCCGAAAAGCTTCAAACTATTAAGAATAGACATTCCAAAGCTTGAATTTTCTCCGATGTAACAAAGAAATCAAAAAAGATCACAATGACATAAAGAATAAATAGACAGTTACTATTTAATGAGAATGTAAGACTTAGCAAGTAAAGAGAAAGGATAACAAAGAAGATTGGAACTAGCTTAGAATGACAAGGATAACGAATCAAGAGAATAAAAAAGATGATCTTACGGGCGAGAGCTTGGCAGGCATTACAGTAAAGGATGCTGGACTCCACAGCGGTGGCGTAGCCAAGTGGGGGCTGGGGGCACGTGCCCCCCTCCCCACCAATTTCCGGTGCCCCCCGCCCACAAAAAACCGGATGAATGAATATTGAACAAGGCTAACAAAACTCACCCCATTACAAAAGTAATTTAAATTTGGATGATTTTTTACTATAACTAGGTATGATTTACAAAACGTTATGTAATACATACTGTACTACGGCTATGTAAATTATTACCGAGTTAAACCCTTCAGTGCAGGGTGTAAAACTGTACAGGTTAAAGATTTTTCCACATACAATGTCTACTCTGTATAATATTTACGTGTATACACAGTACTTAGTGCTAATGGAAATTGGCAGTGGCCACGTAACGTTACAGGTACAAATTTAAATTCTGGTACACATCCTGTACATAAGCTCTACTGCATTTTTAGATTAACTTTTAGGCCTTGGCCTATTTGAATATATTCATGTGTGAATAACCACTATTTGCCAAGAAAAAAAATGAAAAATATAGGGCCTACATGTGCCACAAGATCAGGAGTTGTTAAAAAAAACAGGGTTACGGCACGATACAATCTTTCCTTTTTAGCCTCATTCGTGTGACTAACGGCAGGGCCACGCTTACACACAATGCGCGTATGATACGCGTTTTCCATCTAGTTTTTTTCAGACATCTGTGGTCCTATCGGCGCAACCATACGCTGACTCACGCGCGCGCTTTGTTCTAAAAGATCCTGGTTTGGGAATTAATACCAAAGATAGCAGTGCAAGATGGGTCACTGACCGCCAGAAAGTGTAATCGGCTGCGTGATGCTGCGGCGGCCATTCGAGTAAGCAAAGTTTCCAAAAGTTCCCGGAAGTGTCAATATTGACAATGGCGCCTGGCAGGAGAAATTCGTCATCCTCTGCCCACTGTTCGGCACCTCAATGCAGCAATAGGTAGTGCAAGCACCCAGAATTGTCTTTTTTCAGACCCCCAGAATAAAGAGGGGAAATGTGAATTATATTTAATATTTTGTTCCTTCTTCTCTTCCGCTCAAGCTGTTAATGCGTCACTGTTTTCTTCGTTTGTATTTAACACAGGCCTAGGCTAGGCCTAAGCTTGCTTAGCTCTGTGCCCATGGTGCCGTTTTTGGAAGCACAAGAACAGGTCCAGTTTTTCATACATGTGTACTGAAACTTTGGTTTGGTAAGCCCAGGCTCAGCTTAAGAAACTTAGTGCCAACTTTTAATGGGGGGACAGCCGGTTAACACATTGTGACACTTGACAGCAACCAGTGTAAGACATAATTCGACCTGGGGTTACGGTAGGCCCACTCGTTATAATACAAACAGTTGTCAAGCATTAACATTAATTTAACGGGGTGCAATAATATTGCCTTCACTGCAAATTCAATTAACCCGTGTCCAACCTAGGCGATAAATTCAACATGCATCTTTTCAGAAAAAACTGTGTAAAAATCATAACGGCAAAGCAATTGATGTGTACCCAGGCAGCAACTACACGTTTTATATTAAAACAGTGACTGCAGGGTGAATAAAGAAAAAAGAAGATGGCAGCCCCCATGAAAAGCTAAACCAACGTTTGGTGAGTCCGTTCCTTTTGTCCCATTTACTGGGTAGAAAGAACCCATAAATACAACAGCAATGTGATGTGCTAATAACCTAAAACAGGCATATTTTATTTTACTGCAATACATGTAAAAGGATATGTACAAATAAAACACTGACATACTGTACACAGTTGAAAAATTTAAGACAAAATTGATTTTTCATGAGACCTGCCACTTGTATGTGTGTTTCACGTGTGAACTAATATTGGTTATACAGGCAGTCCTACCTGCAATCTTTCCTTTTTCGGTTTTAGTAAATTCCACCCTGTATATGTCTTCATAGACTTAACACTGCACAATTGATAACACTCTACAATATACTACAAATAATGTGAATGCAGCAAAAATAGGTATTTTGGAAATACAGAGAACATCTATATGCATGATATCACAGTGAAAGGGTAATGTAAAAAAAAAACGAAGAAAGTGGACCATAAACAGGGCAAATGCTTCTCCAATGATCGCAATCAGATTTGTTCAGCTGCTTGACACTGTAAAATGCACAAACTACCTGTCTCTATTGCTTCCCCATCAAAGGAACTGCATGTGCCCTGTGTCCACCTGACCATTACATCTGGTTCTACATCCCAATCCTGACTGTCATATCTCATCCAGGCTACATTTTATCATCTCCTTAACGTTGTTACTACATTCCAATGCTGGCAGACAGTCCTGCATCTCATTCTGCTTGGATAAGTTCAGCATCCTATCCTGGCTGTTACTTGTTATCCAGTCAGAGTTATCCTTTCTGTACATGCTGACAGTCAGTTTAGCACTGGATCTTTGGTGTAGTTGAGAAGGCATCTCATCCTGCACATTTAGTTTTAGGTAAAGGTTACAAATAAGTTAATTAGTTTGGACGACCCTATCACTTACAGTATGTGTGCATTTCGTACTAGGCAATGTAAGTTTTCTTTATGTCATGGAATCTAGATTTTACATTGACATGCCTACTGATATGCTGTAAGGATTCAAATGGTCACCAAGAAATGTAAACCTACATACATGGACATGCTGGATATGGGAATTGTGTATCTGGGGACCATTCATGTAGGCCTATTCCTACAATAAGTGGGAGATTAAACTTTTGGATTCACCAAGGTAGCTAACGTTAACCTTATGCAGGTATGCTGAAAAACTATAGGGTAAATAATATTGTGGAAAGAGGGCAGAGAGTTGTGTTTTTTGGGAATTAACATGCTTGATGGAAAAAGGGCTTTAATACATGAAACATGGAGGAGTCAAACTTACTTTAAGACTGGTTTACATCTAGTGTCAGTTAAAACTCACATTTTTCACAAATTTTAAACGTAATGGTTAAACGGAATATGAAAGATCGGTTGTATTGAACCCATCAATCTCAAAATTTGAAAAAGAGGGGTAGGCCTGTAAGCCGCCACCTACTAATACCAGTGCAGTTATTGGCACTGTTAATTAGTCATGGTGTAACCCAGGTTGGATGCTAGTCTAGATTACATTACGACTAGTGCAGTAAAGAGTCCACCTGCCTGGGCTAGTCATGACCAGGAATACAGACGAACTCATCAAACTCGATTCCAATATCATGAACATAATGAACCAACCTTTTGATGATGATGACGATGAATTTTGATGAAGTATCACTGTCTGACTGTGTCATTGACAATGACAGTATTGACAATGGCATTGCCGATTGTTGACATTTGGCATGATGTATTTGTGACTAATGTTAGGCCATGGAGGAATCATCCATAGGCCTAGTTAGGCCAAGTTATTTTTCATGTTTTAAATGGGCCTAACAATACCGAATACGTCATGTACGTTAACCCTAACCCCCTAGGGCATATGTAAGGTGAAGGCCTTGATGATGTAAAAATTATATTAAAATCGGCATGATCAGAGGATGTTAATGTTATTAACATAATTAATGGTTAACAAATTTTTCTAAAAATCACACATTTCGTGCCTGACATCAACTAAATATACATACCAACTATGCTCCATATCATGCCTCACTCACAACCATGAACATTTTACCATTTTCCACAATCACGGATATCCCGCAAAGAAAGCTGTACTCCATGACGTATTACACTCAGCAAATGGGCGTTTAGTACACAGTGGACCATCTTGCGCCGCTTCGCTGCGCTATACTATAAACGCAGCAAGCACCAGGCGTGGTACCAAGATCAAGACAGACACAGGGTACGTGTAGCTTACAACAGAGCCTTGATTTATTGGCGACTTGCTACTGCCATAAATCCTGGGAGACCCCCCCCCCCAAAAAAAACGCATTGCTGGGACTATCCTTGTGTACTACACTTTCGCCAAGGAACTATGCTTTGCATAGCCACAAAAATGGATGCTACAGACTTCAAAATATGACCCTCTATACTTTCCCTCTGGACTCGGAACTCCACGGCCTGTAGCCCATACTGCAGGGAAAATTTTAGACCGTGTTGTGTCACAGTCAGGCTTTTCATACGTGGAAAAGGTTTCTCACCACGTAAATTGTAATGGAGGCAACGTAAGCTTCTATTAATATAACAATTTGCAACATAATATGTGGGGTTATCTGGTCAATTGTCCAAGATAATCTTAGAAATTATTTTCCTGGTGGTTGTATTCAACCCGTCCTTGCACTCAGGAAGCACAAAGGTCATTAGAAAGCGAAAGCTTGACACAGATATGCAAATAACCCAGGTACAATGCAGAACAGTTACGTTGTTATGCATATTCATGTGAATTAGAATGAATTAAAACAGTTGGGTCGCCGTTGTTAAGACACGGTCCCCTACATTAAGAAAATCCGACAAGTAAAGTCAAAGAAATTTAATCCGAAAAATAAAATGTTAAATCCGAAAGTGCAGATATCTTTTTCATTTACTTTGGAAATAGTTGATATTATTACTCAAACCAATCCTTTTACATTTATGGATGAGCTACAGAATATTTTTGCCTCTGGGGTAAACCATTGTGAGTTAATTATTATGCAAATTCCATCAAATCTTAAAACTTGAAAGAATCGATCTCATCATATCTCACTCCTTCTTAAAATGTTCACCTCTACCAATACGGCACAGGCTGCGACAGCAAAGATAGCAAACAGACACGTTGATCATGATAACCGAGGCCAGAACCAGACCAATGAAAAGGTAAACATCTAGGAGATTCCTCTGAACGTAATTGAGATCCATGACTGCTGGTCGTAGATGGTCGCCGCCAAACCTGGTGACGTGGAGGATCCAGCGAACCACGTTGTCTACCGGTCTATCTGTATTCTGAAGGTCACGCAGGATCTTAGAGACACGCTCTGCGTTGTAGCGGAATCTGAAAATCATTTTGAGAGTTCAAAATATCTGCTAAATGTGACAAGAGAATAATACATGAAGAGTTCATTTATAAAACACAATGTGCGTCACTTTTTATATCTTTCAGAATCCTGCCCTCTCCTGGCTGCCCAAAGTTAGTTTCGACGCTTTTAAGGCACAGTAAGAGAACACTTAATGTAGCAAAAAAGAAGTTTACATTTCATTTCATTTCATATGGGTTTATTGAAATCCGTTTCCGCAGTTAAAAAACTGAAAAAGAATGGATTAAACAATCAAAATATAAAAAGAATTTAAAAAAGAATTAAAAAAAACAGGATTAAATAATTACAAAACATATTCAACATTTGCTATTACAGTTTACACTCACAAAAAATTAACCATATAACATGACTAATGACCAACACTCATATAAGAACACTAGTAAAAAACGTCCGTTGCAATTTACACTTCAAAGATGAAATTATTGTGATCTTAAGAATTTCAGTCACATCTAACCTTTAAAATTTCACTCCCATTTAAAAAAAAACATTTAATAGTGGGCATTTCTTTAGAGGAGCACAATCCAAATATTTCTACCAAGAAAACTTATTAGAGGGGCATTCCTTCCCATATTTGTTATGCAACCGGATTAAGGTAGGAAGCGCAGTGGTGAAATAACGTTTTGTTTATACTTTAAAGGGACAATGGTTTTGCAAGCAAGGTGCACAATATCTTGATTTATTTGTGTAATTAAAAATAAAATGCGTCTTAAGTTTAAACCAAGGTTGATTTTGAGAATTTTAATCATCTTTAATGGATATACTACATAAGCCGTGAAACTAAAGCTTTTTAATTGAGTCCTTGCTATATCCATTCTTACCCAGGTACGGTCATGACTCTGCGAATGGTTCGGCTCAGAGTCTCTGATGTGAGGTCATTGATGTCCAACGTGAGACCAGCGCCTTGTGCCTCTACGTGGACCAAGTTATCTATTTGGTCCTCATAAAGCGGTATACCCACCATAGGCACCCCTGCCCACATTGCCTCATACGTGCTGAAAGCGCCACCATGGGAGACGTACGCACGGACATTGACATGTTCTGTTGAAAACAAACACGAACAACTCACCATTAAGAGTTCAATGGATTCCCAAAGTGGGACTGTTCCCTTACCAGTCAAGGCTGAAACAGATGGGCACAGTAATATTGAAATTTCAGTGACAGAGTTTGTTTGCAGTACTATATAGGTTTTTCACGTTACCATGTCTGTGGGTGCGCGTGTACGTTCAAATCGGAGAATTTCTACTGGTAATTTCGTGAATGCCAGAATGTTGAGAAGGCGCGTCTGTGTAAGGGTGCATTCCACCAAATGGTTGTATTACTGCGCGCGAGCTCATTAACCTGTGACAAGGCACTTTGTCCAATATAACGGCCAGTGCAGCACCGTATGTTAAAATTGTCTCAGATTTATTTTGTGGATAAAACAATCCCTATTCAATGTCTTTTTCAGTTTTCTTCAGCATAAATGAGATGGAAACCTTCCTAGGAAGACTTTTCAGTAGTAGGGATTGGAGAGTTCTGGCGCACTTCCCCTTTCCTCCCCTTTCACCCGCCACTTGCACCGGGGATTCCCACTTTACTGACCTTGACCTTTTGACCCCGGCGCACTTTTCCCTGTAAACAACTCGTGACCGGTACCGATCGCACAAACAATCACTCTCAAACAAAAAAGGGCATTTCCCCTCGCTACAAGTCTCGACTTGCCCTCGACTCTTCTACTTAAAGCACGGCTCTGTTCAAAGCAAAATGTGCTATGTTTACAACCGCCTTAAATAAATGGCCTTATATATAAAAATAACAATATTTAAAAAAACATGCCAAGTCAAGTCGATAGAAAAAATCATAAAAATTTTTGAAACCTATATATAAATAGAGACATGAGCAACCCACAACACAGGCCTCTACTATATCGACCTTTAATCGATTTAAGAAGACGTTTTGAGAAGAATTTGTCAAGCGATACAATATCCCATTACCAGCACCCAAGCGTAAATTTCACACTAAACCAGAGCCCATTGAAGCCATACGGGCAGACCAAAAAAAATTAAGGTACCTCCCGCATCAGTCATATCGCCAGCTGTTGAAAACGGTTCAAACATATAATATTACTTTTGCACACAAAGACAGATATGTTAAATTAGACTTTATTGAAGTGATTAAAGCTTACCCTCAGCCCGAGGAAATTGCAGAAGTCGACATTAGAAACGTCAGACGCTTTAAAGACAACTACCGCAATTGGGAATGGATACCCCGTTTCTTTGAATACGACCTCGTGCGCTTTTTTGATTTTTACAAAACTTTCATCGAGAAGAAAACGTTGGAGGAGTTAAAAGAAGTGGGTTCTTACAAATTGCAAACGGCTCTAAAAGTGCAGTTTAGATTGGAAAAACTGAATTCGGCGTATTCACCTCTCCGAGCGAAAATAAAACAGTTGCGACCAAAGCTGATGTGAAATATGCACTCGCTGAACAGAGGGGAAAACAGAGGACGTGGAGGCTCATACACAAAAAGGTTCTGGCTGGGTGTTTGATAAAGTAAAAGCTTTTACATCAACGTGGTTAAATACAACCCGGTGGGTGCGACTTACATTCCATTACCTTGGCAATTGGGGCACAAAAAAGCGATTATAAATGTAGAAAACAAAGATCAACAGTGTATCCGATGGGCACTGACAGCGGCTTCAAAGTTATATTCAGACTACGTCAAAAATCAGTTAGAAACAAAACCAAAATTTAGAATCAATAACGAGCGCACCTCGAATTACATAGCAGATGGCCTAAATTTTACGAACATAAGCTTTTCCAACACCATTTTCACAAATCCCGCGTATTGAATCGCAAAACAACTTAGCAATCAATGTGTTTGGTTTATGACAAAAAAGACGGCCTTTGTATTCTTTATAAAAGCAAAAAATGTCTGAACCTATAAATTCACTTCATTTTACCCAAGTTGAAAAGAGTCACTATTGTTGGATTAAAAACTTTCTCGGTTGACGGGTGATGTCGATCAACACAACGGTCAAAAACACTGGGCTTTAGCTGCATGTCGCATTTTCAAACGGAAGAAAAGTTAAACAGGCACAAAAAAGATCGCCAAGGGTTAGACGTTGCTACTTGTAAAGTCGAATTACCCGCCAAAGGCGAAAATATTCTGAAGTTTGAAAATTATAAAAACAAACAAGCCGCCCCTTTTGTCATTCGCGCTGATTGTGAGTCTGTTTTAGAAAAATTACCGCCAACAGATACAAACACGGTCAAAACACAAATTTATAAGCCTTGTGGCTACTTATACGCGGTAGTCAGATGTGACGGTAAATGCACTTCACGCAAGATTTATAGAGGTAAAGACGCGGCCACCAAATTTGTACAATCGCTTTCTGAGGAAGCAGACAAGATCAACGAAACGTTTAAAAATAAAAAGCCGTTGGTCTGGTCACCAGAGTTACAAAAAATCTACGAAAATTGTAATCGCTGCTGGACCTGTGAAAAGCTTGTCGGCAAAACAAAAGAATCTCAGTGTCAGTGCCCATTTCCATGTGAGCCAAAACAAAGGACGAAAAAGTTGAAAACAGTTCTGCAAATGAAGCTGGGTTTAGAGAATTTCTATGTATGACGTGTGAAAAGCCCATCAACAAATTTAGAGATAAGAGATCATTGTCACGTGACGGGGAAGGCCGGGATCCAGCACATGCCAGTTGTAATCTCAAGGTAAGAGTTGTCCCGAATCAAACGTCCATTCCGGTGATTTTACACAACTTAGAAAAATACGACGCGCACTTGATTATGCAGGGCGCTGACGAGTACAACGGGAAAAAATAAAATTAATTGCTAAAAATACTGAGAACTATATTTCGCTCTCCTTGGCCAACTTAGGTTTTAAGACTCATTTCGTTTTACGGCGACCTCGCTGGATCGGTTGGTTAAAAATTGTTCACCCGATGATTTTAACTAACTTCGCGAAAGGTTTTCAGAAAATACAAATTTATTGTCTGCTCCAAGAGACGAGCTTACCACCAGTAGACGCTTTTTATAGCTCTCTGTAGCAGTCTACGGTGGTTAGCAAGAACATTTAAGAGCCCAAAAAGTATGGCAAGCCTTTGGTTTGGCCTTTTGTTATTGCTAGCGGCTGTTTTTGAGAATTTCCGTAAAGTATGTACACAGAACTACGGCCTTGACCCGGCCAACTAGTACACATCACCGGGTCTCTCTTGGGATGCATTGTTAAAACACTCGGGTGTAAAACTGGAACTACTGACAGACATTGATAAGCACTTGTTTTTTGAAAGGGCAAAAAGAGATGGTATCTCGAGTGTGGGTGCAAAGCGATATGCAAAGGCGAACAATATGAGTTTACCTGACTACGACCCAAATCAACCGGAGTCATACATCATTTACCTAGACGCAAATAATTTATACGGCTGGGCTATGAGTCAATCGTTACCCTTAGGTGAGTTTCAGTGGCTAAAAAGCTTAGACAAATTTACTCCCAAGTTTATTTCCAAGTTACGAGCCGAAGACACGCACGGTTACATGTTTAAAGTGACTTTAGACTATCCGCAACACCTACAAGACAAACACAACGGATTTCCACTTGCCCCTGAAAATATGTCAATTCCCAATGAATGGTTTTCAAGCTACCGACAAAATTTAATTAGCAACGGAGAAAAAGTAACCTCGTCAGACAAACTCGTGGTCACTTTGGGTACCAAACAAAAATATATATTTAGAACGAAGATTCGAATTAAAGGAGGTATTAAGAGGTACACTGTGTCATGTCGTTTAAACAGTGGCCTTGGATGAAAAGCTACATCGACAAAAATACCGAGTTACGCAAATTGGTTAAATCTGATTTTGAGAAGGATTTCTTCAAATTAATGAACAACTCAGTCTTTGGAAAGACGATGGAAAACGTGCGCTTTCGTATGGACGGTCATTTATTGAGGGACTTACAAGAATCTGAGAAATATAAAAAATCAACTTTTAAACCAAACTACAAATCGCCGGTACCGTTTAAAGAGTGTGATCTCTCATTTGTGGAAATGTATCGGGTAAAGACCAAGCTAAATGAGCCGATCTATTGCGGAGTAAGTGTGCTCGAGTTATCTAAAACTTTAATGTACGATTTTTATTACAACGAACTAAAATCAAATTTTGGTGAAAAAGTAAATTTACTTTCACGGACACTGATTCTCTGTTAGTTCACATCCAAACTGACGATTTAAACGGTTACTTGAATAAAAGACATACATTATTTGACTTAAGTAATTACCCGCCCGATCATCGCCCTTACGATTCAAAAAATAAAAAAAGTCATAGGCAAAATGAAAGACGAATTTGGTGGGCAAATAATTTCAGAGGTCGTTTGAATACGTCCGAAAATGTATTCGATCCTAACTACCGATCAAAATTCAAAGAAGGCGAAAGGGGTAACAAAAGTAGTAACCCAAAAGAACCTAACCCACGAGATGTATAAAAGCTGCCTATTTGAACAAAGCAGCATTTCAATAAACAGCAGCTATTTAGATCAGATAAACATCAGATATTCATGGTGTCGCAAAATAAGTTGAGTCTCTCGCCGTTAGACACAAAGCGCTACATATTATCAAATGGGGTTGATAGAAAGAAAAGATCCCTCAATTCAGTTAAGACTCGGACGGTAATTTGGTATCCTCGGGTACGACCTGAAGTTCCTCTTTGACGAAACTCCTATTTAGCCTGTTTAATAAATAATACAAAGTGGTGCGCTTTTCCACTTGATAAACGTCCACTGACCAGACGGGATCTGTCGCCCTTCTGACGGTGCTGCCCTCTTGCTCGCCCGGGTAATATAAATATCTAACGACCACGTCTGGAAGTAATTCATGCGACGCGCTTTTAACAGGTGCACTCGGTGTTTGTTTCACTCGGTCTAATTTGACGGCTTCTGCAGGAACGGCATCAATTAAACGCGTTTTTTCCTCATTTAACGATTTCACAACTTGAGGCAAACGTTCTACCCATTCCACGTTACGAACTCCTACGTTTAACATTTCTTGAGCGTATTGATGACCAAATAACCTTTCTGCTGAAGTGCGGTTAAACCCTTCCACGATCCCCTGCGACCTATGTACACCCGGCTCGCCCACTTGAATTTCTAGCCCATGATTAATCATTAACTTTTTAAACTCGCCCTTTAATTCAGATCCCGAGTCTACCATTATGAATTTGGGCCAGGTCAAGGGCGATCGCTCGTAAATTTTCTTGCTCGCTTCGCTCACTTGCTCGGCCGTTTTACTTGTCAATGGTTCAGCTTCTTTATACCGCGAACCTCCGTCTACTATGGTTAAAGCGTATTTAAACGTTTTTCTTTTAACGCGGTCCCAGGGTAAATACAAGATATCCATTTGATGCGCTTCGTTTGGTTCGACCGACTCTGATTGGAGCATTGTAGGTCTCGGTACGTAATTTGTTGCGGGTAAATATGTTTGCCAAATAGCCCGCTTTTTTTTAGCCAGTTTCTAATAACTGATTTGTCCGCACCGGTCTTTTCTTGTAGATGATCGACCGCGCTTTCTCCTTTCCCATAACAGAAACCGACTAAGGCTGTCCCACCTATAATCCAAACAAACTCACGAATTTTTTGATCCTCGGAAGGCTCGTAGAAATCAGACAATTTAAGTTCTGGTGGTAACAGCATGATATTTTACCGATCAATTCGCTGTAAGCTCGTAAAGCTTCGTCCCCGTTTACAAAACGTTTAAACGTTTAAAAAGTCTAACATGTTTACGTGGTTTTGCTCCCAGGATTCCTTTGCTTGCGTCAATTATTCTAATGCAAGGTCGTGACGCTTTCGTTCTGCTTCTGCGTCGTTATTTTAGTTAAACTACCAAATAAAAAATTTGAATCTGTGAATGCCAAGGCAAACCATACTTAAAACAGCACACATTTAAAATACGTAAATTAAATGAATAGCGAAATTAAAGATCAACTGTCGGGAATTCAAGCTCACCTAAGCAACATCGAGCAAATCCTGGACGACATGCGTGCCGATATCGATCACATCGCTGCTATCCAATCCGAAACGTTTAGAAAGGAATACAATGATCTATTTTTCGCAGCGGGTTTAACGTTAATTGCGTTTTCTTTTCTTTTTAAAGTATTTCAGTAAAATAAAAATCGTATAATATAAAACTAATATATATCACATCAATACACCAAAAAACTAAACCCGAGTCGCAGACTTAAAGTACCTCGCGCGATCAAAGGGGAAAGACGCGGAGTAACCGTTACTCACAACCCGAGCATAATAGCCGTGGGTAACAGGTTAAACGTGAAATTCCCTGCTTTAGGCATGAATGACGTAATTGTACCCGGTACCGCCAAACTGGCTTTTAAACTCGATCTAGACGGCGCCTCAGACGATAACCGGGCGGGTATAACAACATGGCGCGAAATTTAATCTCGGAAAGAAACGTGAGTCTCCAAGGTAATAAAATCGTAAGTTACCGAGATGCAGACGTGTTTCATAATTTTAAGGACAACTAGCTACCTCTGTCGCAGACGAAAAAATGGCGTACTTTGGTTTGGAAAAGGAAAATGTGGCCAAGTTGCGTTTAGGTGTTGGCGATAAAAACAAAACTGCAAATAACGGTAAAGATAAAGCAATTGCCGACGCTTTTACAAATCGTTACGCGATTCCACTGGACACGCCCATGTTGACACATTATTCTGTCAACATGGGCGTGTCCATCATATCTGTTGGGGTTTAAAGAGCCCCTAACGTATCAGTTAACTTTTAACGGCCACGATAAAGTGTTCAACTCGTCGGACACAGCCGCCGAATATTCAATTTTGGATTTGACTTCGAAATACGAAGTCGTCACCAATCGAGAGCCGGCCCAATCATTGAGGAGCAAACATAAGGGGCTCGTTTATTACCTATTTGACAGGATTCACTCGTGGAAAAAAATCGGTTAATAAATCAGACACGTTATGGAACATTAGCATCGATCAAACGATCAAGAGCTCAAAAGGCATGTTGATTTTGTTTAGAGACCCGGCTATTAAAAACCCCCGAAGATTTTATAATCCGCACGTCACAAAAACGGTCATCACGGTCGAAGGCAAGCCAAATCAACTTTATTCGCAGGGACTGTTTGAGTACCAACACAGGAACGAGGTTACTAAATACTTTGGAGACTCAGATACAGAATCGGTGAGAGCGGTAGTGAAAGAGTTAAATTTGACCGGAGTAGATATGGCCGAATATTTAAAAGAAAAGTACGGCTTGTGGCTCGATTTCAGACGCTCTAACGATAACTCGGCTCACGGGTCGGGTAGACCACTCGGGGGTGGGGGAGATATATCAATACAGATGGAACGACAGGCCGAAACTGCGGGACCTTAAAGATGAACGTATTCTTGGTTATGGATGCCCAACTGACGGTGGACGATGGGAATTTCAAGAATTTAGTTTATTAAGTTAAAAATGAGTAAGATGTTTAAAAATAAACACTGCGCTTTAATCGTGGGTAAAACTGGGTCGGGTAAAACTCAGTGGATTTTGGATCTTCTGGAAAATGAGTACCGATTCACGTTTGAAGCGATCGTAATTATTTGTCCGACTTTATACAAAAACAAAACGTATTTAAATCGTTTATGGATTTACGCGGAAGAAAACGTTTATTTGTGTGATTTAGATCGGGAAAGACTAGAACTAAACGAAGCGGTTGAACTTTATCAAAAAGCGTTTGACGGGTTAAATACACTGTTCATTGTAGACGACTCTGCGGCCGATCAATTTATCAAATATAGAAAAAAGTCCAAAGGGAGTAACACGTGTGGCCTTAGTAAAATGGCCTTTAGTGGCCGGCACTTTAATCATTCAATTCAAATACGGCTTGGGTAGCTTAATTCCATTGCAAGGACCGAAATTCATTTGACCAGTGTTTAAACAGAATGATGTGGTTCCCGACTGTATGCGTGAGGAAATTAAAAACACTTAAGGGATGTAAGGTTTAGCAAATTGATTTTAAACACAGAACCAGGCCCAAATAAATTATCTATCGAAGACGCGTTGAAATTGACCGCGCTGTCTAGCGGTGCATTGGCCACCCAGGGATGGCTAGTGGCGCAAGGTATATTACCCGCGAGTTTACCCATTGCTTAAAGTTGTTTGTTAAATCGTCTTTATTTAAAGTTAAAGTAAAATGGCTGAAGGATTTGATCCGGAGGAAATATCTCTCTTGGAAGATCAAAATCAAGATCAAGAAATAAACGACCAAGATTTCGTCAACGATAACTTATCTTCAGATCGACAAGAAACGTCATGTATAGAAGGTGCACCTACCTCACTAACCGAACTAAAAGTTGGGACAGAACCGATCAAACCAAAATTGACGCTAAGCCCCAGACCCGTAACAGAACCAAGGGGTGATACGTTAGAACGAGGAAACGCGATATTCGAAACTAATCCAAGAGTAAACAAGTTTTACCAATATTTTGGTGACAGAGAAGATATACCATCAAAGTTTAAATATAAAAAATTAGAATTTCGCAAAGGTAAAGGTGGAGGTTTATTTTTTAAAGGTGAAGGTAAATACCACGATGTGCTATTAACCAACAAAAGAAACCAAAATGTAAAAATGCCAAAGCTGCTGGACATATCGGCAAAGAAGGAGACAAAGACCCCATGTCAGCTCGAGATTTTATTAGATACGAATTAGGATTTAAAAATAATGGAAAATCGGTGAAAAAAGCTGAATCAAATCAAAGTTAGTCGCCTTAGACAAATCGTTACAAACCACCAAAGGGGCATTAATTTCAAATCAGGGTAAATTAGATCAGTTAGACGATAAGATTCAACAAGTCAAAGACAAATTAGAAAAAAACGACTGCAGATTCTGAAAGACAAGAACTACAGTTAGCCGATTTACAAATCGAGAGAGCCGGGAGATTAGACATTATCAATAGAAATACGGATAAACTTCGTACGAATGGATTTGGATTTGGATTTGACGCTACGCGAGAAGATTCGAACGATATTTAGAGAACAAGGTGTGACGATCGTAAGTATTTTAACGGCTTTTAGTTTAGCCGTAAGTACCATTGTTAGTAGCATCGTAGCTAGCGTCAGAGTTTCCGGAACGCCCGCACCTACACCAGCACCAAAACCAGCGCCAGCTCCTCCAAGTAAAGGGGGTGTATCGATTGGATCAAACGGCAACTCTCAAACCTGGCAAAGGTGTTGAAGAAACTCGGGTTGAAAGCCCTAGGCGCTTTGTCCGGAATCATCGGTAGCGTTTTAAGTTGGATTTTCAACGTGGCGAGTAAAGCTGTTGGATGGGTAACAGATCACGTGTGGACTTTATTTGTTGGCGTGGGTGTTTTGATTTTGACATACGTGAAAAAGATGTAAACGGAATTAAAACAGACAAAAAAGTTAAACCTCATCTCAAATTTGAGGTTAGTTTTTTCATACCTTAAATCAAACCGTTTAAGTACAAACTTTATACAACATGAAACCGATTAAACCCGCGGCAACGGCTTCAACGGTTAAAGATTTTTCTTCGATGTGTACGTCTCAAGGCTTATGTTCTAAAACAGGACCTAAAATCGGCTTTAAATTTGCTTTGGGTAACAGCTCTGGTTTGCTCGCTTCGCTATTAAAATCATCTTCAACCTCTGGTCCCAAATTTAAACTCGGTACGTAACCAGTCCTCATATCCGCATTTGCGGTTTTTATATTATTGTTTTAACCCTCAAAAGTGTTCTTGAATATTGCAACGAATCTTGAAATTGGCTGATCGACTGGCCAAGATTGGGGGCTGAACCAATTATATCTTCCACGATCGTAATAAATTGCTGTTGCGCGTCTAATCCAGTGTCGGTAGCTAAAACGCTGGTCTTTGTTTGCGCTTGTGCCCCGAGTAACGCGTATACGTAAGCGCAGATAGATTCACTTTTTTAAACCTGACGTCTGTAAACTTAGACTTTTTAGGAACAAAATCCCACCAGGCCAAAGTGACCGCGTCCAACTGCTGTAAAAAAGATACCTCGTAAGCGGTTGAGTGATTGGTATCTATCGACATGTACATCAAACCTGCGTTTCTCCCGCTTTCTCCCGCTTGCAAATCGCATTTGTTATAATTTTTACCCGGAACTAACCTGGTTCCCGTATTTTGCTCTATTTTTGTTCTTCTTCGTTGGCCGGTGAATCCGCAGAATTTGTCGCACATTTTCTAAAGGCTGCAATTTCGTCTGTGCTTAAACCGGCAAAACAGCCTCCTTTACCCGTTGAATAAAAAGCAGCCCCAAGCCCGTTTGACAAAGTGTCGCGAGTTTGTTTATACGATCTGTGTGGATCTACTCCGTATAAACGGTATGTGTCTATAAACTTCTGATGATCATAACTAGTGTGTAACGCGTTAAATACGTCGTCGCTCGGAATGGGCATCACACAGTGGCGAAATAATTTTCGTACGGTGTAATATACGTGAAAATTAAATAAAGCCGACATATAGGGACCGCTGTCGTTCGGTAGGTCAAAACCAGCGCCACAAGCAGTCGTCGCGCAATAGACCGCAAAATTAAATTGATTTTGATGAAACGAAATTGGATCGGTCACCCAGCGATTGACGGCTTCTTCGATGGTTACTTTAAGTAATTTATATTTGTGCATTATATTTGAAAACTTGGCTACAAAGAAATTTTCTTTGTTGACTAAAATTGTTAAACTACTAAAGTTGTCTCCCATTTATTTTATAAGTCTTTTAAAGGAGGTGCTGTCGGTTGGGCCGCTTGATAAGGAGGTGGTAGGTCTTTGTATTTAACCGACTTTGTAAAACTTACTCTCCAAGTTTTTTCAAAAGATCTTTTTTTTTTAAACCACCGCCCGTTCATTGGCTAGCGCTCCTGCTCTCTTGACGATCAAATTCTTCTTTACTGCTCGCTTCGCTCGCTTGCAGTTTGGTGCTCGTGTTCGATCTAATCTTTTCTTTCATTTCGTTAAACTTTTTCAGCTCGGATAAAATAAAAACAAATATTCTTCCTAGGATATATCGCCGTCTTTAATCACGTGAGATACGTAATCCTCCATGGTGTTTGATTTAGCGTCTGCCAACATTCGAATTTGGTCGTGTTTTTAGTTTTGTGGGTGAGTCTACGGTTAACGTATTTTACTATCGCGTAAGCGCCGAACGCACCGATATGATGCCTTCCATCACAAGTCCGACGGGTCCGGTACAACGTCCAAAATTGCGGAAATCCCGACGGCTGCCGAGGTCGCGCCCAATGCTTCCACGCCGTACTCTACGTAACCGAGTGCAGTGAGTACCCGTTTAATGTTTTTGTAGCTAGCTTCCCGCGCGTCGCATTCTCTTTGAATTTGGGATTTAATTTCTTCGATCTTTTTGAGTCTGCAAATTTTGGTCCCCGCTTGTTCGGGTAAATCGGGATAAATGTTAGTCGTCATCTTTTTATTATATACCCTTTTAAAAAAAATGTCCAACACGATTAAAATTCCAGCGCCTTTTTTGTCTACTAGCTCTCCTAGCTTGTTTTTTAAAGAAAAGGTCAACTCGTCTATGTTCCTGTCGATTAAGTGTTTGGGCGTCTTACTGTCATAAGTGATAGTCGAGTTATAGGGTCCAGTAGGTATCACGTCCAACAAGTCCGAAACTGCCTGTTATAAAAGTTGTCGTGGGTATTCAACTGTTCACAATGAATACACGCAAATTTCAAGGGGTCTAAATCATACGTGCCTTCTTAAATGAAGTTGGGTAAAAGTTTGATTTTGGGCAAGCTTAAAAATTAGACACCTCTCTATTTAGCCTCAACTTGAGGTTGGGATCCGTGATAGCCAATGTCACCCTCTTAGACTCTGAGTGAACTTTGAAAGATACACCTGGGATCGAATTTAACAAAAAGTCAAACCAGTCTATGCCGTAATAACCTGGAAATAATACGATGGTTCCTCTTTCGCCCACGGGTAGCGATTGAAATGAGCCTTGAGGGTGAAGTCTATCAATTACGGGTCCTCTTAAACCCGTGAGATAAAGCCTCTTATCTAATTCAGTGTTTCTCAATCTTCTGGGTTCGTCGTTTTTATCTCTCGCGAGAGGGTTTGCTGTTGGCTGGGCTATGGTTCTGGTGGTGGGTTGTCCCCAAAAATCTCTGCTAAGGCTTGTGACTGGCCTGCAAATAATAATGCTGCTTCGATCCTTTTTGTGTCAAACTCTTCATATAATTTATTCCTCTCCTAAAAAGTTAAAGGCCGAGATATACGATCATTTAAAGCAGTGATCTCTTGATCTAGCTGGTCAATTTCATTAGCAATAATAATAATTGTTTCTGCTAAAATACCTCTTTCGTGAGCTCGTTACAATCTGTTTTTGTTATATATAACGGGTATGCTCAGTGCTTGTCCGAGAGCTTGCGAAAAAAGCCTCACAAGCTTACTCGGGTGGGACTCGAGGGCAAACCCGTTATACATAATTAACATCTCCCCAACGCAAAAATACATCTTGAAAGAAAAAATCTGTATTTGGTTGCTTTTATTATTTCAAAATCTCTTTCTGTTTTCCAAAGAACCTGAAAAGCACCCTCTACAGGCTCGGCCAGAGGTTGATCTACTGTTGGTTCAGGTGGTGGTTGATCTGTAGGTTCGGCCGAGGGTGGGTTGTCCCCAAAAATCTCTGCTAAGGCTTGTGACTGGCCTGCAAATAATAATGCTGCTTTGGTCCTTTTCTTGTTTATCCCGTCAAGTATTTCATTCACCTCTCCATAGTCTACAACCCAAGTTAACCGATCATTTAGAGCAACGGTCTCTTGATCTAAATGATAAATTTCATTAGCAATAATAATACTTGCTTTTGCTAAAATACCTCTGTCGTGAGCTCGTAACAATCTCTTTTTGGCTGCTTTTACTATTTTTAAATCTCTTTCTGTATTCCAATTAACCTGAATAGCAGCCCTACCCTCCAAGCTTGTGTCCCACTCAATTTCAGTAACGTTAGTCAAGTTAAAATATCTAGCTTCAAACTGAATATTTTTTACTTTGGTGTTGTTGATCTCGTCTCTCAATTTAAATGTCTGCTCGCTCTCGGTTAAGTAAAACGTGTGAGTCTCCATTTTATTATATATGTTTTGAAAAATCTTGTTTGGTCAATCTATATCTTGTATAGCAATCTATATGTCTTCTTTGGCGAGTTTTAATTTATCGAGGGCGTTTTCCCAGTGCTGATCCGAAACTTGAAAAAGATCTTTTACTTTAGATTCGGTTTCCCCAGTTACGTCTTGATAACATACCGCAATTAAAGCCTTCAACGGTTTACCTCTAGAGATCTTGTCGTTTAGAACTCGGTTTAATTTATATTCTATTTCGCCTGCTTCACCATTCTCCAATTGAACGTCAAACTCTTTTAAAGTTTTTCTCGATTTTGGTGGTGGCGGTTTTATCCAAACGTGATGCTTGTAATATCTATCCCCCATGTCTATAGAGGTGTATGAGGAAACCCACCCAAAAATTAGACCACAATGCTTACACACGTATCTTTCGTCCATTTCAAATATTTGGTGCTCACACGTGTTTTCGCGTATTGTAGGGCTGGCTAGCGGGGGTCTGGGTTTGCTACCTTCTATATGTACTTCTTTGAGGTTGAGCAAGTGACAAAGTTCTGAGTCTGTCATTTTTTATTAATCGTCCAAAAAATCAACCTCAGTTATAACTCAGGTGGGATTTCTACTTTAATTAAATGTTCGACGTCAACGTCGTATTCAATAATTAATCCAATTTTGTATAAATCTGTGTCGAGTTTAGTCGCTAAATCGGGCAGTGGCTCGTTTTCTCGCGCGTGCCTCGGCTTTTTATGCTTACTATCTACGAGCACCATGTGATCCATTCCTTCCAACTCGACACAATTTACGCATCAGGTGCAATATGTACAACCAAAACATTCGATACAATTGCCGCACTCGTAACAGTCCTCGCAACAGTTCAAGGCATTTGAATTTTGGCAGTCGTATGAATTAAAACAAGCCAAAAAGTTTTTGGATGCATGCAGTTGTACACGGAGGCCGTTAGGGAACAGACAAAATGAGAATTTTTTTTTAATTCGCTCGCTCGAAATATTATTTCTTTTCCTCGAAGAATTATTTCGTTCCCTCAAAAGCATTTCATTCCCTCGAAATGTTGATTTCGAAATATTTTTGTGTACTTGGCGCCATTGTCGTTCACTCGGGGGACAGGAAACGCTCCCCGATTGAAATTTTCACTACTTACCTACGAGGGCAGGGGCGCAGGGGAAGACACGTTGCATTTAAAAAGGAAGTGATTGCGCCAACATCTTTCTGGGAGGGAGGTCGGATTATTTCCAGGATAATGTTTCATTAAAAAATAGGTTTAATCCCCTGTACCCCCGACTCAAAACCTGGATACGCCAGTGAATCAATCCATAATTATTAAAGAAAAAAGAGTAGCATTATAAGACCTAGAGTCAGGGTCCATTTAGGATTCGCCGGTTTTTCTTTGAAGAAATGACTGATATAGAACAACACATAAGAATCACTATTAGCATAAGTATTACCCATGACTTTCACCATCGGCAACCATCTGGCAACCATTGTGTTGTTTCCTAGCTGGAGTCCCGTTAAATTTGTAGTTGACTGCCACAGCACACGATGCGGGAGAGAAGCGAAGGCGTCTGCGAAGAGTTGGCCTTGTTCCTGCCCTAACGTCCTCACAAAAGAACCGAGGGAGAACAGCATCACCCCATCTGGCGCAGTATCCAGGAACTTAGCAACTTCCTTGTCGATCTGTGAAGTTTTGTAGTTCCTGATCATAATGACTTCGCATGCATCGAATCATGATAACCCAAAGTTTTACTGCTAAGGTCGAAACTTACTCAGTTCAACTATTAACTTGGTAATTGAGGTGACATTTGAACGGAGTACAATTTGGCTAACCAAATTGACACCAATTACAAAGTCTCGCGTTTTGATTCCTCTGAACAAATTAGGCCTACATGCTTCTGACACAATCCAAGGGCAAAAACCTCAGGATCAACTAGAGTATGGCATATACTATTTTCTGACAGTCGTGACTTCTACATAGAAATGGCATTTGGCCTTTATTCTCCCCCATGGTAGACATCTGGAGCGCCTCAGTTAACAACATGTGATGAATACTACACAGCTTATAATACAAACCCTTTGTCAGACAGAACTGAGAAAACTATTGACAAATGTTTTATACTTGTGCCAAGCAAGGAAAACCCGAAATCTTGGGGCAGAATCACCAACCCTGCGAGGGCTCTAGCAAACCTGGCCATTTTAGTAAATTTATTCCATGTAGAGTATATTACTGTAAGTTAGCCAATTCAAGGCTCCACGATTGTTCCAAGAGGTGCAAAGAAAGTTGTTTAAGATCACCTACCGTTTGATTGGGGCTCGATCCAGCATGATAAAGCACATACTTTATATTAGGCTGAAAAGGTCCAGGAAATTCCAGTCCGAAGCTCCCGTGCATAAAGTACAGCAAAGCTTGCTTGTGTGACTCTAGTGTGCTGATCTCCGGCTTGATGTTATACTTGGCTTTCAACTTATCGTAAGCAACGAAGTTACCAAAGCCCATATGAAAATGCACGAAGGTGTGATAATAGTAACCTAGGACGTTCTTGAGTCGCTGAAGAAATGTCATTCTGTCGGTAAGTCCCATAAAACGCTCTGGTATGTAAGACGGATCCATTGGCAATCCAGTCCTGGATGCAAATAGAATCATTGGACCGCGAAAAAGTACTGTAATCGTTGTTGTAAAATTACAGAACGGTACATTATTCCAATCCCGAAGTGAGATGATCTAACTCAATCTGAAACGCCATGGGCATCACATTTTTCGAACTGCTCAGTAATACCCCTTTCAATTCGGAAAACGCCACTCCACTGCCTTCTCCACTTAAAAGTTAATGTGCTGCAGCGACAAGACCCACACTGTTGTCAATGTTACTCCCAACTTCGTCTATAGCCCCACTTGGGAAAATCACCTTGTTGCCCTCACACAAAAAGTCGAAAAGTTTGCTCACAGCTTTTTTAATGTACAGAGTGGAATAGTTTAAGCTTTCTTCTTATTGAAATATTCATGGAAAGAATGTCCGCTTGATTCAATTTTTTTTTTAATTTTTGCAGCTGAGGATGCAATACATGCACCACGTGTTGAAATCTTAGGTTCCACAACACGATGAAGAGTTCAGTCGGTGAGACAATTTGCAGGGCCTTTGGTTCGACACAGTGACCGAAATATCTTCATGAATAAATCAGAAAAATGGACATTTATATTTTGATGGCAATTACACAGCAGAATACAGTTGTTTCGTTCCCAATACCGCCGCCATTTTACCCTCCGCCCTTCATTGCTTGCTCCTGTTCCCTTCCTCCAACTCAGTCGACACAGTTGGCACTGACCAAATTTGAGGGCAGTGAACAAAGTTGGGACGTAACATCTACCAATCCAGCAAGTCTGGGTTAAGGCGTGGTCGGGTAAGTCATGTTTGTCGGGTACTCATCCAACGGGCTGGCATAAAATTTTCCCGATTAATTTCATCATAAAATTGGAGGAGAAAAAACAATGGACTGCCAACTCAAGCGGGCGCATATCGATCTTGCGTCAACCCGAAGCGCTGAAATTACAGGCACAGACAACTTCCGTTTTGCTGTCGTCCGTGTGCAACGTGCATAAGGTGTTGATCTTTCCCACTCAAAATTGCATAAATTTCAAGGTAATAATTGGGCAGTTGTTGGAAGCAGTGCCTAAAAAACGCAAATGGGGGTTGAATTTCTACGGTATACCGATACCGAAGAGGCCAGATCCAGCCCCCAAAATTGCGAAAAGATGACGCGGGACAGAACGCGAACGACAAAAATGGAGGCAACATAATACATGTAGGCCCCTAGTTAGAAATCGTCAAGATAGCGTTGTTTTATAAAAGGTGAGTTCATACATTTTAATATCAGTATATTAGAGATTCAAGACCAAAGTCTTATTTCTTATTCAGCTTAGTTGAAACATTGTCAGCTTATCATGTAGAAGTCATTTTTGTGCTAAAGTTTGTGGTGATAACATTAACAGGTTAAATAAAAACTACAAAAAATGTAAAAAAATGACTTGGTTTGCTTGTGGTCTGGTGCAGTATTCTTTTTCACTTCATTGTCAGTCTCCTTATATTTCTGCCCACATCATGAATTACTAATCATGGTCCTGGTAAGTGCATTGAGATGGTTGGTTGAGTTGATTGTTGACTTGAGTTTTCCTGTGTTAAATATTTTAAATTTGATTTCTTAAGTTGCAATTTTAACAATTTTAATTTTTACTCTGTTCTCATTTTAAAGCATTTACTTGTGTCTGGCTCGATGTATGGATGTTTAATCCATATTGCACTGCAATACATGCTTTTCTCTTGATGTTCACATGTAAACCCCTCATGTTAACCCCTCTGTAAACCTTTCTTGAGTAGTAACCAGATTTTTATGCACTCCATAACTTTTCAAAAGCAATAAAGTAAGATTTTAACTCTTGTTCAAAAGTAATTCTTGGCCAGATGCCGTATCTTAGCTTCTTGTCATCAAATTGGGCCAATCCAACCAAGCAGATCTGAACCCCTTTTATTTTTTTTAATTTTTTAGGGTAGTTAAATAACTTTTTTGAAAAGCTTAATATTTTTCTGTAAATTATGAATAAAACGTTACAATGTTAACATCTTTTGAATTACCTTAATTATGTAAGTTCCGTCACCCTTATAACTGGAATATGGTCTCTTGGTGACCCTTTGATTGTAACAGTTCAGAATGTTGCCACACCTTAAATTGGCATTTGAACTGATAAAACAATGCAAGTGTAATAATTTCTTGTATATGAAAAAAAGAAACTTGGGTATAAATTTTTGTATATGAAAAAAGAAACTGGGGTTTGAACCCCATTCAAGCGAGCTTTTCTTCACTCATACTTTGTTGTTTCACTCCTTTACGTTGTGTCAGCATCACTTGCACCATCCCTTAAATCGGTGGCTCACAATGTTGAGGACACAATAGCTACTGGGCGGTCCAGCGGGCCACGGTTGCCAGGGAGGCTCTTCTCGGAGCTCAGGCAATAGTGTGCCCGCCCACCTGCAGGACCTTCCGGACCGGGAAGCGGCCCATCTGGACGGCAAGGAACATGAACGGCTGGCGAGCCTGCTGGTAGAGTTCCAGGGTGCCTTCACCGGGCCGGACGGCAGGCTCAGCCAAACCGACTGGGTCCACCACCCAATCAACACAGGGACGACGCCACCCATCTGGCAAGCTCCCCGGCGGCTTCCGATCCACAAACGGTTGGAGGCCCAGAGTCAGGTTGACCAGATGCCGGCGGATGGGGTAATCGAACCGTCGCACAGCCCGTGGTCGTCGCTGGTGGTCCTGGTGCGGAAGAAGGACAGGTCTGTCCGCTTCTGCGTTGACTACCGACGGGTCAGTGCAGCCACCCCGAAGGATGCCTACCCCATCCCTCAGATAGAGGATAACTTAGACGCACTCGAGGAAGCCAGGTGGTTCAGCACCCTGGACTTGGCCAGCGGGTACTGGCAGGTCCGCATGGCGGAAGATGACAAGGAGAAGACGGCTTTTGGGACATAAAGCGGCCTCTACCAGTTTACCGTGATGCCCTTCGGGCTCTGTAACGCTCCGGCCACCTTCGAGCGTCTGATGGAGCGCGTCCTGCGGGGTCTCCAGTGGCAAGTGGCCGTCGTCTACCTGGATGACGTGATAGTTTGGGGGCGGACCTTTGAGGAGCACTACCTTAGGCTGGCCACGGTACTGGGGCGGTTCCGGACCCCCGGACTCAAACTGAAACCGAAGAAATGTGACCTTTTCAAGACGGAGGTGTCCTTCCTGGGCCACTTGGTGTCGGCGGAGGGGTGCGGACGGACCCCGCTAAGGTCGCAGCGATCCGTAGTTGGCCAAGGCCGACGAACGTGACGCAGGTCCGATGCTTCCTGGGCCTGGCGTCATATTATCAGCGGTTTATTGCCCGCTTCAGCGAGATCGCCCGCCCCCTCCATGCTTTGACCAACAAGAGCCAGAGGGAGTTCGTCTGAACCCATGCCTGCCAGACGGCGTTTGAACACCTGCAGGATGCCCTTGCAACGGCGCCGGTGTTGCGGTATCCGGACCCAGGGAGGCGCTACATCTTGGATACCGATGCCAGCAACTGCACGATCGGGGCCGTTCTCTCCCAGGAGGGGGAGCACGGAGAGCGGGTTGTGGCCTATGGGAGTCGGGTCCTGACCAAGGCGGAGAGTAACTATTGCACGACCCGGAAGGAGCTCCTGGCGGTCGTGCACTTCGTGCACTATTTTAAGCACTACCTGTTGGGGAAACGCTTCTTGTTGAGGACAGGCCACGGCTCGCTGCGCTGGCTCTTTAACTTCAAAGAGCCAGAGGGGCAGACAGCCAGATGGCTGCAGAGGCTGGGGTGCTACGAGTTTGACATAGAACACCTAGCGGGGCGGAAACACACCAACGCTGAGGCCGTCTCTCGGATACCCTGCGGCCAGTGCGGGCGTTCCCTGGAGGTTGACCAAGAATGTTACACGGGGCCGGCCCCTCCGGCGGATTCGGACCCCCCTCGGAGCTGCCCTCCGGAGGCAGAGGACGAGTCCCTAGTTGCGACAGCCGACATGGACGGAGAGGAGGATGACTCTATTTTGGACGGGGTTCCCGAGGTCTGGGACCTGAGCAAGCTAGCTCAGGAGCAGCAAGACGACCCGGAGCTGGGACCGGTCCGCCAGTGGCTGGTGGCGGGGAGCGACCGGCCTGAATGGGAGGACATCTCCAACCTTGGTGCCGGGGTCAAAAGCTGGTGGTCCAGATGGGACACACTGCGCCTATTCCGCGGGGTCTTACAGGTGAAGTGGGCAAGGGCCGACGGGGGGCCCCCACCTGGAAGATCGCCGTCCCGCAGGCCAGGGTGCCAGAGGTTCTACTTCTTGCCCACAACCACCGTACTGCTGGACACCCCGGGGTCGCTCGAACAGTGGCCCGACTCAGGCAGGCTCCTGTGTATTGGAGGGAGATGAGACGGCAGGCTGAGGAGTGGTGCCAGAAGTGTCATCTCTGCGGTTCTAAGAAGTCCCCGCCGCGTCCCAGGAGAGCTCCGCTTCGACAATACCTGGTGGGGGCCCTCATGGAGCGGATTGCCATTGACCTTACCGGACGCCTGCCCCGAACCAAGGCCGGAAACACCAGCATAATGGTAGTGGCGGACTATTTCACGAAGTGGGTGGAGGCGTTTCCCCTTCCGGATCAGACGGCCGAGACTGTGGCCAGGACCCTCGTGGAGCAGGTGATCACGCGCTTCGGGACACCCCTCGAGACCCACACGGATCAAGGGCGGGAGTTCGAGGCGGGCCTGTTCCGTGGGGTCTGCCAGCTGTTGGGCATCCACAAGACTAGGACGACTCCGTTCCACCCCCAGTCCGAAGGTATGGTCGAACGGTTCAATCGTACCGTGAAGACCATGCTGAGCATGTTTGTGGATGAGAATAACGGCCTACTGGGACGAACATCTTCCCTACCAGAAGCAGCAGTACGACCGTCACGCCCAGGAGTGGGGGTTCGAGCCCGGCCAGGCTGTTTGGCTATTCACCCCAAAAAAGAAGGTCGGCCGCTCCCCCAAGCTGCAACGGTGGTGGGACGGACCCTTCGCGGTGCTACAACGCCTCAACGACGTGACCTACAAAGTGCAGCGTAGCGCCCGAGCGAAGGCTCAGATCGTGCATCGCAGTCGGCTCAAGTGCTACCTGGGCGACGTGCAGCTTGGATGGTGGGAGCGCGCAGCCCGCAGAGCCTTGGCCGAGGAGGCGCTAGCGCGGGCAGGGGGGCAAGGAGCCAGCGGATCCGGCCCTCAGTCCTGCCTGCGGGGGCCGTCTCCCCCCATTGACGAAGGGACCGCACTGGAACCGATTGATGGGGCGAAGTCGGGACACCCGGGCCGGAGCGGTGGCGTGTCGAGCGGGGAGAATTCTGACCCAAGCAGCCAGGGAGACAGCGCGCCGGTGGAACCATCGCCGTGCGAGCCGGAGGCGGGGGGAGCGCACGTGACTCGCAAAGGGCGGCGGGTTCGGCGCCCGGCGCGATTCTGCTCCACGCTGACTCCTGAATCTCCCTCTATTTCTCTCCCCGGGATGGACCGGTTGGCCTGCCCCCACTGTCAGCGAGAATTCTGCCAGCGGACCAACTTGCAGTGACACCTGAGGTCGGCGTGTCCAGAGCTGTTCGCCACCCGGCCCTATACCTGTGAGCGGGGCTGTGGCCGCTGCTTCTACCGCTCGGACATGCGGGATCGGCACCACCGACACTGCGACCACGTCCTCGTTGGCCAGATTCGGGCGGAGGATCCTGACGTCCCGGAGGTCTTCGCCAGTGGCGGGGAGTTGGGGGGTGACGAGTTCCCCATGGAGCAGTCACTCCCCCCTGTCGGTCCTCCGGAGGGAGCCGCCCGGCACGCCCCCGGTCAGCTGGTGCAGGTGAGCCCTCGCCGCCAGTGCCCTCTTGGCGCCGAAGGCGAGGGTCGCGGGGCCGGCCAGAACGACGAGATCAGTCGGACTCGCCTTCCAGTGCGGCCCCCGGCCCTCGGGCCCCCGCGGCTGCCGCTGCGGCCGGGACCGCCCCCCTGCGCTGCTCAGTGGAGACGGGGACGCAGACTGAGGAAGAACCCCCAGCCCCGGTGTGGAGCGGGGGCCGCCGGAGTCTGCCTCCAGGATCCTGGGTGACGTATGTGGGTGCCGCCCATGGTCAGCATAGAAATGTTACAGGCCTGGTTTTCAAGGCGCCATACGTCGAAAAAAATGCAGTTTGCAGAAGCTCTAGAGTGCTCGTATAAAAGTCCAAACTCTGAGGAATACGCCGGTGTAAGTAAAATTGTCGAGTCATTTTCATTTTGGAAGACATTAGTGTAACGGACATTTGTATAGCCTTTTTCATGTTTTATAGCCATGTTAATCTTTCGTACGCCGCCGGCGGCGCTGAAGTCCACCGGTGGAGTGCCCTGACCTGTTTCTCTTGTGCTGTGTAGTTGGCCAAGGCCGACGAACGTGACGCAGGTCCGATGCTTCCTGGGCCTGGCGTCATATTATCAGCGGTTTATTGCCCGCTTCAGCGAGATCGCCCGCCCCCTCCATGCTTTGACCAACAAGAGCCAGAGGGAGTTCGTCTGAACCCATGCCTGCCAGACGGCGTTTGAACACCTGCAGGATGCCCTTGCAACGGCGCCGGTGTTGCGGTATCCGGACCCAGGGAGGCGCTACATCTTGGATACCGATGCCAGCAACTGCACGATCGGGGCCGTTCTCTCCCAGGAGGGGGAGCACGGAGAGCGGGTTGTGGCAGGTGAGCCCTCGCCGCCAGTGCCCTCTCGGCGCCGAAGGCGAGGGTCGCGGGGCCGGCCAGAACGACGAGATCAGTCGGACTCGCCTTCCAGTGCGGCCCCCGGCCCTCGGGCCCCCGCGGCTGCCGCTGCGGCCGGGACCGCCCCCCTGCGCTGCTCAGTGGAGACGGGGACGCAGACTGAGGAAGAACCCCCAGCCCCGGTGTGGAGCGGGGGCCGCCGGAGTCTGCCTCCAGGATCCTGGGTGACGTATGTGGGTGCCGCCCATGGTCAGCATAGAAATGTTACAGGCCTGGTTTTCAAGGCGCCATACGTCGAAAAAAATGCAGTTTGCAGAAGCTCTAGAGTGCTCGTATAAAAGTCCAAACTCTGAGGAATACGCCGGTGTAAGTAAAATTGTCGAGTCATTTTCATTTTGGAAGACATTAGTGTAACGGACATTTGTATAGCCTTTTTCATGTTTTATAGCCATGTTAATCTTTCGTACGCCGCCGGCGGCGCTGAAGTCCACCGGTGGAGTGCCCTGACCTGTTTCTCTTGTGCTGTGTGCGCACCGGAAATTGGTTTCTATTTTGGGGTGTTGTGGTTTGGCGGGCGCGGGAGGGAAATTGGAAAAGTGCCCGGACGGCCTTAGAAATTGTTATACAATTGCTATGCTATGTTATACATTGTGATACATGCTGTGTCTTGTAGAGCTCTAGTGTCACGTAGGCAGTAGTTGTTGTTCTGACGACGCGTGCGGAAGGTCATGCACCGAGTATGGTGAATAAAACAACTAAATTCTTTTTTGAAAGTCCTGTATCTGTCCCCCTCTTTTGCGTTACCGGGTTTTGAGGGACAATAGCACCCAGGTCTACGCTACACTAGGATTCAAAGTTAGTGACAATTCTGCAGTTTGTATTTCAGGCACTAAGATACATGTCTTTAAGTAGGGCTGTGATGGCGACAGATCAGAGACAGGTTGTTAAAGAGAGCCACCCATATGGCAAGCTTACGTTGGGCCAACATTGGTTCATGGTTGATTCATTGGCCAAATATCGGTGTTGGCTGAGAGATGTTGGCCCATTGTTGGTCCAATAACAGAAGGTTTTCCTAACCTTCGCAAAAAAAGTTTACTGTTGGCCCGTTGTTGGCCCAATGTTGCTGAAATTGACGGCAATTCACATATCGGCACGACGTTGGCCCAACTCCACTTCGCATCGTACTAAAACAACGACGCATATCACACAATAAAATTGTATGAATGTCAAACTTAAAAAAAAAGATAATTAAATGGCTTCTTTGGTTGTATTAAAATAATTACCTCTTTAAAATATTTATGAATGAAAAACTTAAACAATAAATTTAGAAACATTTTATAATATTGTCCGTGCTTTAAAATGATGAAATAAAAATGCATGTACCACAAAATTTCGCGCGTCCGCATCAGTTAACTGGCAAGTGGCCAAATAACTCCTATACGCACACACTCGTCGTATACGTAGTAGTACACAATGTAATGTAGCGCGCATCGTTCGCACGTTGTACACGTGTTTAGCCTGTGTATACAGTACATGCATACAAACAGTACATGCAGCACACGTCCTAGTATCTCTCTATCTGCCGGCCGTCCAGTGCAACTGCAAAGACCACGATACTGCTGAAGTACATGCCAGTTTGTTGAGATGAGGTTTGTATATAGACGTTTTCCCAGTTTTTTTTTCAGCCTCATCACGACGAGTAAAAATGATATAGGCCTGAGCCTTCGTTGGCCCTACATGTACATTATTGATATATGTAGTACATGCACATTGTGCAAGTTCCGTGAGGTTCATCTTGCTGGACTTGTGGCTGTAACACTGAGTACTCAGCTAATAATTTTGACCGTGTATTTAACGGTGGTCAGAAAGTAGGCCTAAAGTTTGGGGATAAAATGTACAAGTCATTGTCTTATTGGACAAGGAGGAGGAAATTAAAAGATAGAGTTTCAGAACACATAGATGACATCTTTGAAAGTACTCCTAAGCGGCCTAGGCCAAATTGTCAGGATCATTTGGGCCTAGGCCTACTTCCGAACAATGGGGAACAAGGCCTCTCTGTTTCACCGTTAGTTCCCGATGAGTCAGTGAGAGCACTGACTGCAAGTTTATCTGATGAAGAGCATTCAAACTTAAAGAATGTTGACATGATTGATGAGCCTGCAAGTGCCACAGATGACTTCTTTGGTTCTGCTTGCAGCACAGACTGTAACCAATCATTTGATCACCTTATGTTGCTTCCTGAAGATATGCAAATGTACCATTTCCATGAGAACAACCATGAGTATTCTAGTAGTACTGGAAGTGACTGCGAGTTTGCCGAATGTGTGACAGAGAGATCGGAGGCAAAGTTGATAGCTGATATCAAAAATTGCGCAATAAAAACAAATATTCCTTTGTCAGCTCTTGGTTCACTACAGCAAATACTGAAACCTTATTTTCCTTCCATGCCAAAGGATCCACGAACTTTGTTGAATACAAAAACATCTCTTTCTGTAAAAGATATTGCTGGAGGCCAGTATCATTATTTTGGAATCGTAGATAACATCAAAAACATTCTTCAGTCACATGTTGAGCTGCATAATGAGTCATGTCTAGATCTGCAAGTGAACATTGATGGATTGCCTCTATTTAGAAGCTCTAGCACACAATTTTGGCCTGTTTTAGGTCGTTTGATGGGTTGCCAACAGCCATTCATCATTGCTTTGTTCGTTGGAGAAACCAAACCAACCAGTGTTTCAGAGTACTTGCATGACTTTATTGAAGAAGCTGTCAGACTAAAAAGTGAAGGATTTGACATGGATGAAAAACATTTCACTCTTCAAGTTTCATCAGTCGTATGTGACACACCTGCCCGAGCATACATCAAGAGAGTAAAGTCACACAGTGGTTATCATGCTTGTGATAAATGTTGGGTGGAAGGAAAGTGGGAAAATAAAATGTTATTTCCACAAGTTGATGCAAAACTGAGAACTGATGATGAATTTCTCAAAATGGCAGATGAGAATCATCACATAGAAACATGCCCATTGAATAACATGGGTATAGGCCTAGTTTCTGCATTCCCAGTTGATTATATGCATATGGTGTGTTTGGGTGTTACTCGCCGATTGTTATTTCTCCTGATTAAAGGCCCTCTGCATTGCCGATTAGGCGGGATTAGAAGAAAGGAGATATCTGATGACCTTGTGAATCTCAGAAACAGCGTTCCACGAGAATTTGCAAGACGCCCACGGTCCTTGAAGAACATTGATATGTGGAAAGCGACTGAATTCCGATAGATTCTATTGTACACTGGGAAATTAGTTTTGAAAAGAAGGGTTTCAAAGGAGGTTTATGATCACTTCCTGCTCCTTTCTGTTTCAATGCATATCCTCCTGAACCCAGAATTCTGTCAACTGTACAATGACTATGCACACAAATTACTTGTATTGTTTGTGGAAGAGATGGGTTGCATTTATGGTAGGAGTCAGTTTGTTTACAACGTTCATGGACTCATTCACTTAGCAAGTGATGCTAAGCAGTTTGGAACTCTGGATAATATTTCAAGTTTTCCATTCGAAAACTTTCTCCAGAAACTAAAGAAACTGATAAAGAAACCATCATATCCTCTTGTGCAGGCTGTGCGTCGGCTTTCGGAAGACAGACTGGCCCATTCATGTGATAAAAACAAACAGCCTTGTGTGAAAAGAGAGCACTCGAATGGTCCTTTACCTCATTTTATCCAGCCTAAGCAGTACAAAGAGCTTCACTTAAGCTCATGTATCATCACACTGACTTGGAAAGACAGTTGCATTAAAGTTGGTGATGGTGTTGGGATCGTACGCAACATTTTGTTAGGTGACCAGATAATTGTCATCTATGAACTTTTCAAAGTGGTAGATAATTACTTCACGACCCCGTTGCCATCGGGGTGTCTTGACATACACAAGGTAAACGGACTAGATGGTGTACTGCATTCATGCTCCATGGTAGATATTAGATGCAAGTGTGCAATATTCCCTTGCAGAAAGGCCCACTTAGTTGTAGCCTTAAATCACCAGGTCTTTTGAATCAGTAAATAGATGCATCAAAAGTACTTTTTGACCATAGTTATTTTTAAATGAGATTTTTCTTTTCTGCCAGTTTTAAGAAGCTTTTCCTTGAAACTTGCACTTTTTATCCCCATCTCCAAAAGCATGGCTTTTAGATATCAATACTTTGAAATGATCCGAAGAAGCAAATATGTAAATTTCCTTAACCTGATTGAAGATGATATTATGTCACTCAGTATCTATGCAGAGATTGAGTTTGTTGAAGAGCAGTCGGTTGCATTAGCAGCAGATAGCTGGTTGGTGGACAATGAGACATCTGTAATGTAGCCGCCTTATAAGTCACAGACAAGGGTAGACAAAGCAGTGCAGAAGCTTGAACCACCAACAGATGGATATCAGAAGTTTCCATGCCGTGTTTTGTACAAAACCAGTAAGTTTCAAATAGGGTAGATACAAATCATCATGCATGCTCCACATGTGTAACCCCCACATTCAAAATGTAGATCTATATATTTGCACATTTCTCTTTTAAAAATCCTTTTACAAATATTGTGTAGTCCCCCCCCCGTTTCATCATTCAAAATCATTTACATGTTTAATTGATCACAAATGCATGTTTGTTATCTCTTGATCTAGAGAAAGATGGTAGGTTGAATGAAATTGCAAATGGTTTTGAAAATGGTGTACCATTGTGGGGGTGAGAATCTAAGCCTAATTTAAAAAACTGATAATTCAGGATCAGGAAGTTTGTTTGCCAGGCAACTTTTACAAAGTATTTATAGGCAAACTATTGATGCTGGCATATTTCCTGTTTTGTTTTTGAAGGTTTTTATGAAAAAGGTTTGGCAAAAGTGAGGAAGGCAGAGGACGTTTCAGATTTGGCCACAGATGCTGAATGTGCTGGTATCCCTGCAAAGAGGCAGTCAAGGTAATGATTCCAACAGTGTTTAGATCGGTTATGAAAGCTAGAGAAAACTAAATTTGAGTTGTCTCAGTCAAATCGATTACTGAATATAAATTATGACCTATGGTGCAAGTAAAATTGCTCTATTGCTTTACAGTCTTGAGAATGAAAATGAATATTTTCAGATGGTACTTAACATTTTCATGGTTCATTATACTGCTGTATGAATTTGTACAATTGTGTACTCAGGTTGACATTGGCTTGGAAAGCGCAAGCCAGGTCCTGTTTGCTGGACTGGGACATCTGAGAGTACCATCACTGGCCGGACACGAGTTGCTTTTTGGTTTCCTAATGATCGAACAGTAATATCAATTCCATCCAAGAGTCAGTTATTTTGAATTGGAGCTGCATTGTTGAGATAGTATGTGACGAAATGGACTGTTTCACTTTTGTTGACCAAATCTTCTAGGCCAAACCCACGTTACCAGGATAGCGATTCCTCTTCTGACGAGGACTGCTCAGGCTCACCACGCAACGTTCAGAGAGGCAATCAGCAAAAGCACCAACATCTATCTGCAACTTCTGCACCAAAGACGCCTGCTCAAGCCCTGCCTTCTCCACCCTCATCCTTGATCAATCGGTGGCCAGCTCCAGTTTGTACAGGTATTTTTTATAATCATCCTATCAAGTGGAAACAATAGTATTTTTGGTCTACTTTTTTAGGTGGGGAGATTGGGGGAGTAGGCCAGGGCAGGTGGGTTTTTCGTTGTTGCCACAAAATTGATTTGCTCACAACATGAAACAATTTGGGACATGCCCATCTCAGTAACAACTTAGGCTTACTTCATATCCTGATCCTTCAAAATTGGTTCAATCTATACGTGTTCATAAATTGGTTAACTGATTGTGAACCCTTCCAGATCTTAATTTGCTTTGTAAACAGTGTCAAACCGTATGTAATGTATAGTAGTTACAGGCCGAAATTGCATTATTTTGTTTGACCATTTATAAATGGGTTGTATGTATCCAAGGAGATTTTATTTACCCTCGTTCAGTAATGTCGAACACATGGCTTCTCAGCTTAACATAGGAGATCATTTCTTAGCAGTACTTAATTTTCCAGATTGTATTTATATGTCTATGTGTTACATTTGTCACTTCCATGCACATAGCAACAGAAAGGAAAGTATTGACTGTGTTTGAAGAGGTCAAGATGTTTCAAGCGGAGAACAGGGCAATGCTAATAAACATCTGTAGAAAGCTTGACAACTATCTGCAGGGTACAGCTTCAACCAGTGGTCTTCCCAAGGATGTGGTACTTCCTTTGAAGTTGGTGAAGGACATGCGAGACCTTGAAACTACCCTGAGCAACTTTGAGAAGGAGAAACAATTGGTGGGCCACCTCTTCCATTTTTATGGCTATTTAGGGATTAACCTTTTTTTCTTTATTAAAGGACTGAAAACAACTACAGTGAACACTGTTATAACAAGGTCCTTGGGACTTCACAAATTACCTTGTTATAGCAGTTACCTTCTTTTATCGGTGATAGAAAAGAACAAAGACCTGGGATCAAAAAATGCCCTTGTTATACTCATAACGTTGTATACAGTGTTCTTGTCTGTGTTTGACTGTACAATCAAAAGCATAGTCAGCTTTATTGTTCAAGTTACAATCTTGTAGACCATGCAAAAGAGTCGTTTTATTTGTCTGCTCAGGTTGCATACTTCGCCAACATCGGGGGAGACGGTCTGAAGAGCATCGTGCGAAGTATCCTTACATGCGTCATCAGCAAGGACCCAGCACGACAGTATAACTGGGTCGGCAAAGGAACAAAAGAAGCATTTTGCAAGCTGAGGCTTGTTGCTGTCATCCGCAGTAAGTAATTGAATTGTATGTTTTAATCCCATGTGGGGCAAACTTATTGAAATCCTGCCATTCTAGTGTCTTTGCTCACCTTAACATTGATAAAAAAAAATCTTTTGGATTGTTTTCTAGGAGCTGTTCGAAGAAACCCATCTGTGCAGTCAGCCACAAATGCCGAAATTGACGAGGTGATCAAAGTGTGGCTCCGCTACTCAAAAGACCGAGATGGTGGCAGGGCAGCAAGACGAGCAGCCGCTGCAGCTGTAGCTGAACCTGCAGCAAGCAAGAGCCCTTCCAACCTTGATGAACTATCCACCGAGGAATACAGCAGCAACAGTGACAAGGAATGAGTGTTGTTTAGTGGTGTTTCATAAAAGATGTATTCTTCATTTAAACAGTTTATATAGTACCATTCAAAAGCCTTTTTTAAATTATAGTTGTGTTTTGAGATGACATCTTAAAAGTGTTACTGTGTTATTTTTCAGTGGATTCCATATGTTGAAATTGTGATTCTTTTGCAATGAACCCCAAAATTGTAAAAGTCTTGCTTCTTAGCGATTGTGTGATGACCAGTGTGGGTTGGTGCATAAAGCTTGATTTAGTTTTCATTTGGCATTTGAAACACTGGTGTTTAGTGAACATCTAAAACCTTGAAGTGTCATCTGAGAGATTTACTTCCAGTTACCAATCCGAGTGAAAGTCAAGTACACTAAGGCCTGCTGCAACCTAAGTTGCCTACAATTACCATTTGTAAAACATCCTTTGTGAACTTATTCTTGTGGAGGTTATTTTAATGTAAAACTTTGCATGATGTGGGAAACTTTCGAAAACAAAATTTTTTGTGACACCATTTAATAAGTGGAGCAACTAGTAATGCAAAACAAACTATAAACATAAGTGTTTGATCTTCAACACTAAGTACTTTTTCAGAGAAATCCAAGCTCCTCTTCTGCAAGCAATGCTTGATAAATCCCTTGCTGAGATGTTAATAGAGGAAACTTGAAAAATATATCTGTCGTATTCCAATAGCCGTACACACTCATTAGTTTCTTGTCTATCATTGTTTAATTATTTACACTTGATGCTTTTAAAAACTACCACAGCCCACAGAAGTTAATAATTAGTTTGACTACAAAACCTGGTTTTATAATGCCGAAACCATGAAGCGTCTTTTTATATTACCCAAATAATGATTACAGCAAAGTTCCAAAGATTTATTCTGCAAAGTGAGAGATTGCTCAGATTCATTTTCAGTTGTTGAGGTGACAACAGTTTGTTTTATTAAATTAGTGACAATATTGCTGTTCACTTGCCGTTTATTGTTAAAGGTGTTTAAAAGTGTTAATTTTTTTAATAGTTGTTATTAAGAAATATAACTGTTACGCTTTGAGCTTTGAACAATCTCAGGGGCAATTCTTGTGTTAAAACTTTGTAATTGTTTTTGTTTGTAATTGTTTCTATAAACCCATCTCAGAACAAATGCAGATAGAATAACTTAAACTGCATTGCTGTTTTTGCTATACAAAAGTTAACTTTTGACAGCCCTCCAAATACTCTGTGACTGCAATATCACTTTGTAAGAAAAATGTTAGCAGATTGGTTAAAAATTTTAATGCAATCAGAATTATAATTTAGATTAAAGTCTATACACTATGATGATTTTACTATCTGTATAACAACCATGAGAAACGCAGATGTACAATCTCTCATTTAGTAAACTTATTTATAACTTATTTTGATCATTGGACCAATCAATCCGTAATGGTAAAAAAAATCTCAGAAAGAAGTAAATGCAGTATCTTTTATTTCTATTATAGCGTACTATAGGTAATACCCCCCATCAAAACATTTGTAATTATCATCTTAATGACAGGTTCCAAGAAGACGCGCGCCGAACAACCCTACAATTAACCGTCCTACCAGGCCCATCCATCAACCGATGATGGCTATATATGTTGGCCTGTGATTGGCCCAACTGAGACCAAACAATCGGCTCAACACAATTGGCCCAACCGTGCATGTTTAGTATTGGCCCAACCTTGGCTAGATGTTGGCCGTCGGTAGTAATGATCGGTCTGCTGTTGACACAACTGCGACCCAATAATCCTCGATTCCTCATTGGCCCAACCATTAAATGTTGTCATTGGCCCAACGATGGGCAAAGGTCGGTCATTCTGTATAAGTCATCGGCCCAACGTCAACCCAACATGTTGGCCCAACCGTGTGCCAATGAGCAAATCCAAATCGGGCCAATGTGGCACGCCGATGTCGGGCCAACGATTAAATCCTACGTTGGGCCAACGTAAGCTTGCTATCTGGGCACCACAGCACTACGTGTGGGGCTAGTTTGTGGATTGGTGCATGAGAAAAGAATACTTGAACATCTTCCCCTGTCTAAAAGGCTCACTAATTGTCAATAATTCTCACGTCAGTTTACTTATAATTATCACAACATCATAACAAACTTGTATGCCGTCTATCTCGTTCATTTTGCGATATCTTTCTCACGAAAAAGAAAAAGTTCTGAGGCAAAATTACGAGAGCAGCGCCGGTCGCTATCGTTTATTGCACGTGAACAATGCTTCAAAGGTCAACCACAAGTTTCCTAAGCCGAGAACTCCAGAGCTTCCGGCTGACGGAACACTGGCATATGCGCGCAATATGCACGGTACGCCCGCTGGATTTGACAGTCCATTTTTTTCCTCCAGGTCTAAGCATAGCCGTATTTGTTAGAGTGGCGTTTCACTGTATTGACAATAAACATCAAACCAAAGGTTGTGTTTGTGAACAAACACATTCCCAAAATGTTTTTATTGTCTATTGATGACTGTCAACGAGTATCATAACTTTATAATGAATTGGATTATCAATAATAGCCAAAGTGGCATGAATAACGAAAAACCAAATATCACTGCAATTGAACGTATAATGCATGAGATATGACGATTTATGTTAAAATACAAGTTCTGGTCAAACCGGAAGTAGAGGTCACACGAGGTCAAGATATCAATTTTCATCTATAACACGTCCCTGACTATGTGCATACCAAATTTGAGTTAACTCAGTCAATATTTTATTAGTTAATAAACTGTAAAGAAATTTTGAATCGAGGTCACGTGACCCCTGATGATGTCACGATTACAAACAGTTTCGGGGCACATCTTCTTATTTTGGTTAATTACTATATATATTAAGTTTGAAATTGATTGGACTAAAAGTTCATGAGATATGAGGATTTTTGTTTTCAAATGCAACATCTGGTCAAACCGGAAGTAGAGGTCACATGATGTCAAGACATCAATTTTCAGCTATAACACGTCTGACTATGAGCATACCAAATGTGAGTTAAATCGGTCAAATAGTTTACTGGTTATTAGACTGTAAACAATGAACATTTGAATTGCGGTCACGTGACCCCTGATGATGTCAGGATTCGTTTCGGGGCACATCTTCTGATGATGGTTAATTACTATACCAAGTTTGAAATTGATCGGAATTAAAACAATTGCCAAAGTGCCCCTTAGAAAAAAAAGCGGATGAAGAAAAAAAAAGAAAAAAAACTTTCACGATTACAAAAGCCGTTCCTAATCGAGATTAGGAACAGCTAAAAAATACAACGATTACAAAAGCTGTTCCCAATTGAGATTGGGAAAAGCTAATTTTAAAAAGGTGCTTGGAATTTTCATTTTCAGGTCATCCACATGTGGCCACAGTGAGTCCCTAACTGCTGGGGGAAAAGTAGATACCTATAGACCCCTCTATCACCCTACTCTTACTTTGGAGATCTTTCCACCAGAGAGGTGTTCTATTTTTATTCTCTTGGGTGTGTGGGCTGTCTGTTTTGTTTTGAGCAAGTTATAAGATGCATTCTTTTAACACTTTCCCCGTTTAATTTATCCACCCGTTGCGGGAGAAATTTTGAAAGTTGTTATTTTGGACCATGTGGAGTATATTTCTGATTCTCGCACACGGCATTAGCATAAAAGACATCTTAAACAGAAGTGGTGGTAAAAGATAAACGCACGTTGGTGTTTGATAGAAATGAAAAAGCTTTGGAAAAAACGTACCATCGCCCATGCTTTGTTGGAATCGAAGGGAAGACGGACTCCAAGATGAACGGGATGTCTAATGCCTGCGCCAACATCGGGACGCAAGGTATGCAGTCGTCTCCAACAAGCATGTCAAATCTCTCCTCTTGTAGACGTTTCATGGTGGCTGAATCGGAGAACAAAGAGTCGCATTCTTGCAGCCACATGTCCAATGTGTTTGACAACTTGCTGCGTACATCTTTTTCAAGGAAGAACTGAAAACCAAAGAAATTCAACTGCCCTGCCAGGCTTGCTTTAGACAAATTGTCATCCGCGGCAGACCAGTTCTGTTTGGTGTAGGACGAGTTGAAGGCAACCACGGACAACAAGTCATCATCCTTTTCCCAAAGGCTGGTAGGATTGGAGCTGCTCACAAGGGAGACAACGCGATGACTTTGGCGGGCCAATGCTCGGGCTGACTCGCATAGGTTAATGTAGTGACTTCCTCCGGCGACAGAGGCGAAATACAGGAATTTGTACTTTTCCGCGCCCGGCGTTTTCCCCATGGGGCTGCTAGGATCCGGCGAAGCAAACGAGGACGACAAGAGGGAAAGAAATAGAAATAACAGCGACATCGTAAACGATTTTTGTCTGAAGCCCAAGAAAAGAAAAATGTTCTGTACAAACAAGTTCGTTTTCCTTATACTGATCTATGATGAGACACCCTAATTCTTCTGCAGCAGTTCTCGTGAGGGCGTCGTGCCTTTTCTACTGTATTCAATGTGTTTCACTGAGTAGACTTTGTGCCCAGTCGTTAATGGGTTTAGTTCTGCCCTCCAAGCGCAACTCACTCAAATGCACGCGTTGCGCAGGAACGTTGGTTGCCTCGTCCCCAACTTGCGGATGGTAGAGCATCGAATTACCAACTTTGATAATTCATTGAAGATTTGTAAAAAACAAATTGGAATCGACAGCCAATTCTATGCCAACATTTTAAGTTGTTCAGATTCCAGAGGGGATGTAAACTTAAAGTCAAAAACGAATGGTTTATCAACCTTTAAAAGGTCAAAGCAACGTATGCAATTTCAGTAGCTTGGTGTTTCAATTACCCTTATTTTCAACTGTTGTTTTGTTACTTTAAAAGGTATTTAGGTGTTTCATATTCATGCAAATTTCCATGTAGGTCTATATGAGTAAAATTGCGACGTCTTCCTGGGAGAAAACCTGCATGTTCCAATGATTGTAAAATTATTCTTCCACGATTTGTTTCTTCGATGATTCATTTTTGAGTACACAGCGGTACGCCTACGAGAAAACCTCTCAGAAATTAATGTTTTCAATAAGAAAACTTTTGGTCGGAACAAAAAACCTTTTTAGCAGTGTCTTCTCTGATTGACTGGCAAAATGTGTCGGTGAAAACTTCTTGGACTGAACCCGTTAATTATGATATATCTCGATCCCTTCTCGTCATTTTCCTTCATAGCCAATATTACGTTTTGCCACGCCCCCCATTTTAAAAGCCACCAATTCAATCCCTCCCCCTCTCTCCTATTGTTGGTGACCAAAGCAACTGCGCCAGTGATTACATCGGTTCCATGCCGTCACAGTAATAATGACAATCATTGACTTTCTGAGAATTTTTGGAAAAATTCCACCAATTTTGATCATCTGACGGGACTAAAAGAATCGTTTGATTGGAAACGAGACTGGTTTTAAACTCGCATTCATTGGTAAGTTTTGTAGAAACCCGTTACAAAAGGCCGAAGTGAGTTGATCAATTGAATCTTAACATGTCTACACTACTTCCAATATTTGCGCACTTCATTTCACGCACATCCCATAAGGGGCTGTCTGCTGAGCAACACGCCTTGCCTGGCTACTGGCTCAACATATAACGCATCACGCACGGTGGCACCGTCATTTGTGATATGATCAAGGTGTCAATTTTAAAGAGTAGATTCAAACCAAACAGATTATACCTCCCTTTGATTCTGTTTCAATTAACAATAAAATCTCGGTTTCTTTTATTTTCCACCATAGACAATTTATTTTTTCTTTCTCTGTCGCCTGATTTGAAGGCAGGGGTGGGAACTATAGCAGGAATAAAAAGAATTTACACAGCAGCTGAACCAGACTCTAAAGCACATGTATACTCAGAAACTATGGAGAACCTAAGCCACCAACCACTGAGTAGAACCTGCCTGAGCCTGCAGTACTTAGACATTGGGCTGAAAAATTTTAAAACCTACAGTGTACATTGTAATTTAATTCCGTTAAGTGAATGTACGTGGAATGTTTTCTTATCAACACGTTGAAAATGAAGGGGTTTGGAAATTCAGTTAAGCCTGATTGTAACAGATCAACATCACTGAAAATGATTTGACAACAAATCGACCTGCTTGATTTCTAAAATATACTGCAGTTGCCTGGAAAATTCGACTCAATCAATCATCACCTGACCCCATCGCAGTAACGACCCAATCGCAGTATTATTCCCTTTAACTTCATTTAGGTCAGGCTGCAACACACACAAAAATTACTGACATTTAAACATACATGTTAGTGCACTTTGTACAGGTGTACACTCCTTTACTTCCAGCAAAACTACCAGATAACCCACGGCTAATGAGCTCACCAAAGTCACAGTTCATCCATTGATTTTGAGTGCATCAATACACGTACATGCCTCACGTGAGCATGGGGCGATAGAGAAGAATATCACAGATTAAGACTACAATGGAAAGCAGGTAAGATGAGTATAGTTAATACAACGTCATGTTTACACAACGACAATTTTAGGTACCTAGTCCTCTTTTGTGTTTTCTACTTGGATTACTGATAATACAAGGTACTTGTTTCAAATATAACAAGATGAACTGTCTCGAGGACTTTGTTCCACATTGTAAATGCATCCAAAGACAAAACCTACTGGAGGTTTACTAACTGTTGAAATTACAAAAACACGTAATCCGATTTTAGAAACGTAAAGATTTTACTCAAAGAATTATTGAACCAACATTTGCCCAGTTCTCTTCCCTCAGACACCTGTCACGATATCTACAAGTTTAAAGAAAAGAATCAATTCATGAAGCCCCATCCCATGATGGTCTGACCAATGGCAGTCCTGTTATGCAACCATAATGTCTGCAACGTTCTCTGTCATGCAGGCGAAAATTGTTGCTATCAGAAACCGATTGACCTCTTAAGTGAACTTTAATGAGGTTCTTTTTCATATCAACATTAACAGTTGCTGTAGATGTACCGACCCCTGTTATGCGATGAAATAACGCCAACCACGTCTGTTTTGTGTCTATGGGCCACTGGTCACTGCAATGGACGTGCGCCAAAAACGACTGTTTTGTGTCTATGGGCCACTGGTCACTGCGATATGGACGTGCGCCAAAAACGACTGTTTTGTGTCTATGGTTCACTGTTGACGTTGACTTCTGTAGTGTCCTTTAGATAGAGATATGCAACATACGAGATTTCTGTCCTCTCACCCCTCCGTCCACGGCACCTTCCAACATGATTTTGATGAGACGGATCCCCTCTCCGACATCGAATACAAATTACTCAGTTGACATATTTTATACATCTTCAAGTTTAGAATTGAAAGCACTGCAAAAAACTTCCTACGGGAAAATGTTTTGAAAAACAATTCGCGTACATAAATCAAACATTTAAGAAAGTCCAAGGGTAGGCTAAAACTTGTACACGTGCAGTTATTTCTGCATACGTATGTGCGCCGTGTTTACCATGTGAACAAATGTTAGACTTAGTACATTGACTTTGAGGAGAAAACTATTAAAGGCCATGTATGAATCAACTACATGCAGCTCTATCTGGGCAGGGATGACGCGACATGATCTATTACAAGTGCTTGCTGCCTGTCGCTTTGGTGGGTAGTTATTTTAAGACGCAGCGTATCATTTGGACACAGCCCGGGTGCCCAGCATACATGGCGTCAAACGAAAAATGTTGGACTCGCAATGCCTTTACGGGCTACTGAAGCCACCTGCAGCCATCTTACCAGGCCGAATACAAGGGAAATATAAAGGATAGCTCACCATTGTTAACCAAATTGTTCTTGGAATTAATAGCAGTAAGCGAGCCAACCACTGTCTTTGTATTCGGTATGGTAAAATGGCTGCCAGAGAGCCTAGATTTTTTGTTTACGTCCGTAGGCCTTTCACTGCAATTCCTATGATCAAGGCCTCTATAGTTTAGAGTGAACCCGATTGACAGTGGTTCACTTATGGCCATCCCCTTTACAGAAGGCTGGCACAAGCGAATTCCGAATGTATGACGTTATTTTCCCAGCCTTTATTAAATGGAACTTTAAAAACAGCATGGGTCTACACCTCAATGTACATGTACACAAGTATACATTTTTCGTTTTTGATGTCCCAAAGTGCACTTAGTGCCAGTTACAGAATGATTATAAGTGAAAAGACAATTAAGATGTAGGGTCAGTTTTAGGGGTGGGAGGACAACAGTGGACAAATATTCCACAAAATGAAAACATGGAATCAGGTAGGACTGAAAACCCAATCCAATAAGTTTGCATTAAGGCAGCAACCCACAATGCCTAGTGCCATCGATTATCTGCACTTCACAAATTTTGTGACAGGCAGTAGCCTATTGCAGTTTCTCTGTAGGGGTGATAGGGGAATCTTAAAAATCAACAGCATACATGTACGTAACGTGCATGGAGCTTCTGGGCAGAAAACACTGAAGTTAGAATTTTAAAATCTCATAGCATGTCTCAATTGATACCCATCATCACATGGTCGCTAGTAACCCTCATAGTTGACCAAACACTGTAATTGAAAAAGGCCTGTGTCAGGCAATACTACGAATTAACAAAATATTCATGTACATAGATATAAACCGATAGACTCTGATACTTTTTCAGTCTAGAGGTCCTTGATTGATATTTTTTCAACCAGCATCCAGATCCCAGCACTGAGTCCAACACAACTCAGCAACCAACTTGTAAAGCTGCTTCCAACAAGAAAGAACAAGGCGTTGAGAGGTGTCAGAAACACAACAAGCTCCACATTCAGTACATGGTCACTGATGACCTGATGCTGTACAAAAGTGACGAAGACTGGCAGGGTTGCAAGGAGAAGGAGGGCCTCAAAAAAGGCGAGCAGACTTATTCCAGTCACGAGAAGATCACTATGAAGAACTGTTGAAGAATAAATGCCGAACAGGCAAGCACCAAGGACAATGCCTGTTCTGCGTTTTGGTGCAAGGGAGGTGAGGATCTCAGGGTCCTGCTGGAGATTGAGGAGTAGTAACGCACAGCCTGAGTTCCAGATCTCCCATGGCTGAAGAGGGCAGTTGAGACATGCCAGAAGGTACGCCAAGATGGTGAATACATTGCTGATGGTGGAGACTTTATTTGGAGAAAACCCGAAAGGGTCCGTGCTTTGTATAAGGAAACAGTACAAGCGGAGAGCAAAACTTAGCAGTAAACTAGTAGCACAATAGAGACGTAGACATGGTGTTCGGAAATCCTCCAAGAGACTAAAGTTGGCTCCAGCTTTTTGACTCAGTTCAGTGATGTAAGTTACAGAGGCTACGATGGCAAGAAAAAAGACTACCGGCTTGAGAAGAGGTTGCTTCCTGACAGCCCGTTTCGCTGTGAAGTTTGCCCAAAGTGAGAGAAGAATGAAGGCGCAAGGTGTGCAAGACAGGGTGTACTGCAACAGGGTGAGCTTGCTGGGCATTGCAAAGAGAACATCGGAGGCTTCTGCTCCGGATGCCAGACCGACGATGACTGACTGGAAGAACACGGCAAAAAGGCTCTGATTAGCAGACACGATTCCTAGGATGGCAGCTGCAACAAGAGTACCAGCCAGCAATGTCAGCCAGCGGCTAAATGCATGCCAGTCAAGGGCACTGGATGGTTGTAAGATAAACGCTAGCCCAGAGGCAGCAAGGCAGAGAAGATTCACTCTGTGGGCTATGGCTACATGGTGCAAATGCTGTACACTCAGTTTGAGGCAAACAGTCCCAGTTAATGCCACTATGAAGCAAACTGTTTGGACCACGGTTAGTGAGTTGTCAAAAAGCATGTAACTCAGAGGCTCAATCAAACTATGAAAGCAAAGCAACAAACTTGCCAAGACGCTTACAACATAACATAGAGCACTGTTGTTGGAGATTTCTTTCTGATACTCAAAAAACAGTAGCTTAGTCACAGCCAGGGTAAAAGCAACAACTGGTACCCCAACAAAACGGCTGGTATCAGCTGGCCTCCCTGTCAGCAAACCAATAAAAAATGGTAACTTGGAAGCATGGACTGCTGACCCAACCCACACACCATACCAAAAGATGATGCCGGCGGATAATAGCCTCACTAGCAGATACGTGCTAATGACACTTGTGCATGACATCAGCAAGATGGAGTACATTTTCTGTTCACTGAGGTACAATTCATTGTAAACCATCCCTGCCATGAATGCTATCAACAGGGTTGTACACAGTCTGCGATTTCCTGCACTGCATGCAAGGAAACAGGCAACAGAGAGCAGTGCATTCATGGTAAGTCCAAACCCAACAATACTAAGGTTTACACTTGGAAGTGTCAAATGCCATGGAATACTGTAGTGCACGGCTAGAACATAAATACACAACACTGCCAAACTACACAACATTTTAAACATGTGACCAATTTGCCCCTTTTGGGTGGCTGTCCAGCCAAGTAAAACATTCCCAAGTATTGTCACTGAGAGCCAGTGAACAAGCAAGGAATCTTGTGTCTGACTCAAAAGTATCCACCCAAAAAACAAGGATGCAAGTCCAAAAGCCCATCTTGACCACACGATATACCTGTGAGGAATACCATAGCGATCAGACCAGGTTCTTATTTCTAGAAGAGTCATCAGGAAGCAAGGTAAGGTGAATAACAGTAGAAGCTCCAAAATGGTGATCAGGCTAAGCAGGTCCCAAACATTCAAAATGATGAAAATCTCAACTGGTGCTGATATGTATAGAATCAGGAGGAGGGAGACTTCGGCGTGACCGAGCACAAAGACATCAGAGTAGGATCCCATGTTCCTCTTACGAAATGATGGCGGTGAGGGGGTTACAAAGAGTCTAAGCACAAGGAAGCCATGAATGATGACACTGTAGGGTATGTAATGAGACCAGGTAACCATTGCCAGGATACAAGTGAATACGGCCACTGACACGGTTGGAAAGATCGTGAAGAGAGACAGCTCTATGATCTCTGCTAACGACGGTTCCTCTTTCAGGAATTCTTCAAAGTGAAGCAGAACCCATCCACCTGTCAAGACAACTGACATGTTCAGGAGGAGGATGGTGATGATGTGGTATATGGATTCCCACACCAGTGGCAGGGCTGAGTAGATGGTGCTGACCTGCGCCGCGATAAACACAAAGAGGAAGGCCAACACGGCTCTTCGTCTGGCACCCCCACTCTGCATGAAGTGGATGATTAGCCCTCCAGTCACCACCACGCCAAGGAGCAGCTCTCCAGACAGGGCTAAGGCTAAGCACAGCCCCGGTAGAGAAACAACAAACACTCGACCATCATACTGGAATGATCTCAGCTCAAACCATTTTGGCAGTTCCCTGGGAGAGGGAGTAGGTGTTGAAGGAGGACTGGATTCAGCTTGTGAAGGTGGCACTTCAAACGTTCTCTTCATGGCGAGCAGTATTACTTCCTAAAGGGAAAGTAAGAAAAACAGAATAGTAGAAATGATACTGAAATGATAAAGCAATGTCTGCTTGTCTCTTGTTACCAGCCCAAAAGACAGCCATATTAGATGCTATACAAATGTGTGCAGATGCCAAACATATGTCTCTTTTGTACATGTGTGTGCAACGTCTGTGACAAACATGGCTTTCAAACCTTTCCAATCTCTATGCTGTGTATTCTTTTAGTTAGATGAAATAATGCAGCCTCCTGGCCTACATGTAACGAGTTCCCTCACACGAGAATTTTTCCCAGTGATAATTTCCCTGTATTGGAGTCATGCCCTAAGTTTCACAGGGAGTAGATTCCCATGCACTCTATACATGTTCAATCCTACAAGTACTAATACTTGTAAATTTTCAAATGTACGTGTACTTCAGAGCACCAATTACAAAATGTACGAGTAAAATATGAAGACAATGTCCTCATTTTAACTCCCACGATAAACCCTTCTATGACGTACTGATAAATTTTGCTAAACTTTGTTTAAAACACTATTTTATGAAAGTGGGTAGTTATAAAGAGGAAAAACATAATGAAATAGTCTGAACAAATTTACCTTGAAACTCCAAAACACTGTCACAAACTAACGTGAGGTTTATTGATATTGTTTCAGGTGTTGAAAGATAGGAATGCTAGTCCACGGCCGAAATTGCGCTTCTAATTTTCAGTCACAATTATCTCACTCTCAGACAGAATTTTACGCTGCCTTATTCCTATACATATACGTACATGAATTAGATGATTTCACATGAATGGCTACTGTTTTTAATTCTCAGGCCCTAATTATGGGTTTATATCTTAAAGGTTTCTCCCACTCCACCTGGAAAATCAAAATAAAGTCATTGTGCACTACATTCATTATTAACCTCCACAGAGCGATGTCATACATGTAGTTCAATTAGTCAATCAAAAGAAATCTGGTACCTATGTGTTATCTCAAGAGGCAAACATCTCGAACTATTGATGGCCAATTTTGATTTGAAAGAGAAAATTCATCCATCTCTCCAATGCTGAAGTATTTAAAGGATGGGACTGTTATGCATCCGACACTATCTGACTATTGACAGTTAACCCACTGTACACACACATGCATAAAAAAGATGGCCATAAATACATGTACATGTAAATTAAAGATTCAAAAATATATGAATGTCTTCTTTCAAACACAATTACTGCATACATGCATGTACTTGTGTGGCCCCAGAGACGCAGTCCTGGCAGTAACATCATGGCCCATTTATTGGACTAATGTCAGTGACCGTACAGTTGTCAGGTCCATAATATATCGCCATTTATTATGAGAACAAACCAGATTTCACAATAGCGGGCAAAATCAGGGGCCTGATGAGTATACAGTTTAGCTGTTCATGAATGTTACATCATGACAGTCATCACGAGCAAATCACACATGATAATGTGTACAGTAAGGTTCAGGTGGCCTGCATGTAAGTGTGTAGAGACATGATAGGTCTACTATTTGTGTGCGTGTGTTGGGCAAGATTAGTCGACCAGCATGATTGTGCTTTCACATTGCGCTATCAGTCAATCCTGTAGCCCCATCCGTTCGGCCAGAATATGGCTGCACTAAACTTGGCCACACGTCCACGTGAACAAATTTGGCGATACAGGTTGACCAGAAAATTGCTGGAATTTATGCCAATGTTTTATGGTGTTGGATGTATTGTATGATCTCTCCACTTGCACCAACCAGGTTAATTAGGTAATCTCACACCAATCTTTCGAGAAATTTAGACCTCTTTCCGGGTTCAACATGCACACAAGCAAACTTGAGTGAGGGCTGAAATGTTAAGTGTCAAAATACAATGATCAAAAATGCTGGGGCACCTTTGGCAACCTCCACAAGGTGTGTTCAGTTTTTTTTGTAAACCTAAAACCTATATGTGCCCATCAGGTGACTCCAGGTGAATTCAGCTGAGTCAGCTCCCAGGCTGGACCTGGGCAAATCCAGTTGTCCAAGAGACAGCCTTTGCATCACAACTTTTTCAGGCTGTGTGCTTGCACTCGCACGAGTCATGCTGGTGCTGGCAAGATTAAAAGGGCAATTCGCTTACCATTGAGGTCATCAAAATTTGCTTATAAATTCAGTGTAAGGAAGACTTGGCGTCTTGGGCAGTATTACTAATTAGTGTCAACATACACAGTATCGGCAACATACTGTCACCACCTCAAAGACACGTTCCAAATTAAAAGAATCAATATTTGACTGTAAAGTTTTTATCAAAAGAATTGCCATTTCTTTGTTCACCAAAATATGGTCCTGATCCGAAGTTGGCAGCCATGTTGTTTTGAGGGCAGCTCGAACCATACCATCATACTAAAGGGGTAATGATTTTTTTACCATAAACCATCATAACACACGTCAGATCTAGTACGACAGAGTAGTAGTGAGTTGGTCCCTTACCGTTCAGAAAGTAAGTCTAACAGGGTCTGGGGTCTGACTGTCAGTGTCAGCTGGCCCCAAATTTCCCTTTTCTTCCCAAATGTGACTAAACCTCATGTTCATAATTGTAATCTCCAATGCTTACTTGATCCTAAGCCGGGCGCCTTAGACAGTTTAATTTAAGGACCATTTGGGAGGTGAATTTGGAAGATTTTGATTTGGGGTGCGGGCTACAATCCTGTACAAAACAGTTGGAACATCTTGTGGGAAGCGCAGTGATAAGATCCCCCTCTCCCCATTCAATGTTCGGCCCAACTTGTCCAATGATAAACAACATGGACGGGGGCAAGGGGGAGGCATGTTCCAACGTTATTTGTCTGCAGGATTGTCTCTAAAAAGTCATCCTAATAGGAAGCGCGTACATCCTGCTCTTAAAAAATGCTGCACGCACACGCGCGCTAACAACCGCAACGGTACATCACCTCAACTGAAAAAGGGAGAGTCACATCAATTTTCTTCTTTCCCATGGTTCACCATTGCCATATTTCATCTGAAACCCAACCATACCAACCAGAAAGTGAAAAGAGGTCAGACAGAATTGTGTGCTCCTCATGTAACCATATACATGTAGCCCTTCAGAGCGAATAAAAAACTTCATTTGAGAGAGATGTGCTGAAATTGTATGTTGCATCGTTCACGATGCGCCCAACTTATGCCATTTTCAGTGGCCAACTTGCCTCTTGTTGCTGACACCTGCAAGCAGCAATCCCGTTTGCGCAAATTTACAGTGGACCCTTCCACCATATCCACTGAAAAAAATCCCGTACCAATGGGTGACCATAACCCATAGCTGTTGTATCACTAAATATACAGTACCGAAGTGAATACGTCACGCGCACAATTAGTGTGTAAAATGCATTAGCGCGAGAACCAGCGCGTGAACCAACACGCGCGCGTACTCCATTTGTTTGCACTGCACTTTCTGGTTCACAGTGACGTGACACTTTGGTAGTCTATAAAATAACTATGCATTTGAGGGCGCTGTTGATCAACTGCCGCCTGTGTATTTTAACTCCGTGTTCTGGTCATTATTAAATCCGTTTTTAGCTTTGGGTCTCGTAACCATCCTGTTTTAATCTTCGGAATATCTGTTTTATGGGTGCAAGTCTGTAGATTGGGTGAGTTCTGTGAGGTTTTTGATGCTTATGGTTGACTTTTAAGCCTCTTGGGGATCTTGTTTAACTGTCTGCACTGCAGCCATGGCACTTCGACTGATGTTATTACTTGTACTAGTGATGCTTACTCACACCTATAGTACACATCCCTGCCCATCACTGTTCGTGCGATCTGCTACTGCTGATGCTGCTATGCCATATCGATGTCGGGGACCCAATCGACGGCTTTTAATACACGTACCCACAGTCAGTTGGGGTAAGCATGGATATATTCGCCTAGCCATACCTGATGATGGACCTTCCATTGATGTGACTATATACAACTATGTCGCTAGGAACCCAGGCCCACATTCAACTGATAACTATCCAGTTAGAAGAAATGTGAAACAATCTGCCGATAATTATGGTCTCATAACTCCCAAATTTGTGTGTTCTCGCAGACAGATACTAAGTATCTGCCTTAATCACCGATCTGTCATTGATCCTCATATCCTTCATCAGCTTAAGACATGTGGACTTCTTAAATACAGAGGTAAACGTGCTGGTAAACATTCCGGTCAACGAAGAATACCCACTACCATCAATTATTTTTTGCAATGTCCAAGGGAGTTTTGACCAGAATCTACACACGCATTCAACTACGAAGCAGGCCCACGTTAATGCCCGTGCATTTTGTGCCGTTTCTAAGTCGTCAGTCTCCAGCTCATACTTCATCACTGAAACTTTGTACTGTGAATACACGCTCAGTGAAGAATAAATCTGCAGATTTCCTGGACTATGTCTTAATGAGTGGGGCGGCCATATATGCTGTAACAGAAACTTGGCTAACCGACTCATATGCTGTTCATAGAGTTGAAATCACACCACCAGGATTCCTGTTTGGAGATCACCCGCGGACTGGACGCACTGGAGGGGGCACCGCAGACCTTTTCAGAGATGGTATGCAAGTCGCTGAAGTAACACAGAAGGATTTCAGCTCATTCGAACACTCTGAATGGACTGTAAAGTATGGTGGTAAGACTCTGAAACTTGTAATCGTTTACGGACCGCCATACAGCCGAAACCATTTAGTTACAACTGCATCATTTTTGGCAGAGTTTAGCACTTATCTTGAAATTCTGGTGATGGCATCTCAAACACTGCTTATCACAGGCGATTTTACTATTCATATGGATGTAGTTAATAACTCTGATGCAGCCCAGTTTTCTGAATTATTAGTAACTATGGGTTTGCAACAACAAGTTCAACAACCAACTCATGGAAAAGGCCATATATTGGACCTTGTGATCACCCGCACGTGATGACTACTTCATCAATGAACCACCTGTTTCGGACTTTTTGTTTTCCGATCATTTTTCCCTTTCGTACAGTATCAAAAAAGAAAAACCTTTTCTCCCAGTCAAGAATGTGACCTATAGGAGTGTAAAATCAATTTGCATTGACTCACTTAATGCAGATCTGGCTAGCAAAGCATTGTATTCTGAATGTCTAAAAGGTCTGAATAACCTTGTGCAATGTTAAAACACCACGCTTCGGAATACTTTTAATGATCATGCACCTCTTAAACTAAGGCCATCATAGATCGATCATTGGTCCCTTGGTATAATGCTGAAATCAGATTGGAAAAGGATTCGCGTCGGAAGACAGAAAAGAAATGGCTTTACACCGGAAATGCTGATGATCTGAAACTTTTTAAAATACACAGAAATAGAACTCCTCATTGATGAATGATGCCCGTAAACAATTTTACGCTGGGTTTATTCGTGAGAACAGTTGTAATTCTAGACGGTTCTTCAAGGCTGTAGATACACTCTTAAAACCAAAACCCAGTTCTTGTATCACATTTGATTCTCATAGTTCCTTGTCTTCAGCAAATGCTTTGGGTCAGTTTTTTGTACAAAAAAGTTTGATTCTGGTTTTTCACAGGAGATGGGCATTGTGGAGAGGCATATATCTGAACAAGTAGTGTTTGATAAATTTGTGCTACTTACTGAACACCACGTTAAATCTCTTTTGGCAAGGGTTGCAAAAAGTCATGTTCTCTGGACCCAATGACAGCACAACTTGTGGTCAAATGCCTGGATGTTTTGCTACCAGTTATTACCAGAATCATTAATCTTTCGCTAGAAACTGGCACATTTCCCACTGATTGGAAGGAGGCTGTGGTTCTTCCCATTCTTAAGAAGGATAACTTGAATTCCACAGTTTGTTGAAACTTTCGTCCAGTTAGTAACCTCCAGTATATTTCTAAATTAACAGAAAGAGTAGTTTATGAACAAATTCATGAAAATATGTTCACCAATTCATTGTATCCTGCATGTCAGTCAGCTTATAGAAAGTTCCACAGCACTGAGTCGGCACTTCTTAAGGTAAAGAATGACATACTGATGAAGATGAAACACCAGTGTGTCACTTAACTTGTATTGGTGGATCTCAGTACTACATTTCAATCCGGTTGATCATAAAATATTATTGAACCGTCTTCAATCTACAATTGGGATCTCTGGAGTAGCTTTGGAGTGGTTTAAGTCTTATCTTACCGACAGGAGTCAATGTGTATTACTGAATGGTGTAATGTCTGATCAGTTTAAGTTGGATTTTGGTGTTCCACAAGGGTCATGTCTTGGAACTCTTCTGTTTTACACATATCCATCCACTTTGTTTGACATTGTCGGCATCTTTCTGATACACAGTGCTATGCCGATGACACACAATTATATTTGTCATTTAAACCTTGTTGCTCAGTGAACCAGGAACAGGCTGTTATAGCCATGGAAAACTGTTTTAGGGATTTACGACAATGGATGCTCAGGGACAAACCCATGATGAACGACACAAAAACAGAATTTACTACTATTGGCAGCAAACAACAGTTGTCTAAAGTTTCTACATCGGGTATTAAGGTCGGCAGCACCATTATCTCTCCCTAATTGAATGTTCGCTGTATGGGTTGTTTGTTTGACTCCAACTTGAGTATGAATAAGCAAATAATTTTCACATGTTCTGCCGCTTTTTATTATATTCATAATATCAGGAGAATTCGGAGATATTTGTCTCAAGACGGTTTACTAGCCTTGGTCCATGTTTTTATAACAAGTCGTCTGGACTATTGTAACATAGGTTTTCCCGGCCGAAACAGCATCTAAATTCATGAAAGTGCATTTGCATCCCAGCTATTTCTCGAAGCCCGTTACTCCAATGGTTGATTTTCGAAACTTTGCGCATTCAGTTTCGTATGTGGACGTCCAATCGTGCACTTTCAAGGATTCAGTTTAGTAACAGTATCATTCAATTTCATGATGCGCAAGCGTCACTTAATTTCGCTCTGGGTGACTGGGAGGTGGATTCCTACCCAAATTTTACTTTCATATGCGGCAATGGGCACTCATATTCGCAATGTTAGCTTTTCAAAGTATACGTACCCTAAGTATTGGAGAAAAGATAGAGTTTCTGTATAATTATGATACATGTACAGTTCCAGAGACATCTTGATCGCTGGCGATATTTGCCCTGGATCTTTATTATCCCCAACCTTTTCATTTAACTTATACTGGTATACTTTTGTTCTGTTAAATGCTTATGGGGATAATATCGTGTTATTTTTTAAGTACAAAAATGTCGGATTACACGAAACCAATTTTGTTCTTTCTTTTTATAAATTTTCAAGCAGGAAAAAATACAAATTACAAGATTACTGATGAAAAGAGTATTTGGTCATTTAACAATCATTTAACCAAATAAGAAGAATCTAATCATTTCTTTTTCTCGTTTTAAGCAGAAATAAATACATACATTATAGACAAGAGGTTCCCCCATCAACGTAATATTAGTGTACTGAGAGCGATTTTTCTCTGCGAGTGAAACCCCTCTTCTTCATGATGGAATTTAAATAAATTAGTCAAGCATAAAACATTTCAAATTTGTAAATTAGACTTCGATGAAAAACATTGCCCGGATGTCAGAAATGCTTGCCTATTCACAAAATCACATGCCTATTACGAGTACCACAGAGTGACCGTGCGTATTTGACTTCTGTTCTTGGGGTTTTCTAAACTGAATAGCGACTCAAATTTTGCAGTTTAACAGGAATTTGCAATCGCGTGCTCATGGAGTTAAATCGAATAATTATTTTGGCTGATTGAATGTTGATCTGGATCATCAATCAAATTCGCGCTAAATTGAATGAGTCTGACGTTAATTGGAGCGCCGATTTTAAAAAGTTGGGTGGGAAAACCTATAATTTATTTGTTTGCCAATTTCTCAATTGATTAGGCTTCAGAGAGTACAGAATGCTGCTGCCAGACTTGTTTGTAATTCATCATTTGGGACTCTTATCACTCCTACACTTCGTCAATTACATTGGCTTCCGGTACAGTTCCGGGTTCGACATAAAATTATTCTTCTTTTGACCTTCAAAGCCATTCATGGCCTTGCTCCAACATACTTTGTTGGCTTGGTGCATGTTAAAGCTCACTCTTGTTCCTCTCTGAGGTCTCATGGGAAGCTACTTTTGGAACATCCTATTGGCAAAATGCAAAAAAAAATTCTGGGGACTGTTCATTTGCACAAGCTGCTGCCCCCACACTCTGGAACCAATTGTCACTTGAAACCCAGGTTGTTCAATCTCTCTCTCTGTTTAAAACCAAACTGAAGACCTATCTTTTTAGGCAAGCATTGTTATTGCAATTTTATTTAATTTATATAATTTTATGTAGGTTTATTTAAATGTATTCTTAAGTTACTGCATTTTGTTAATTGATTCCTGCGTAATATAAATGCATTATTATTATTATTATTTAAATATACTTTGTTGGGGGGTGATTACGCTCTATACCGGCCATAATACCACACCTTGCCTATAATAGTCATTATTTATTCCTTTCCATAACTATTTAATGCTTACAGCATCACAAAGGCAGCGCTCAAAACAGCAACGCAACAAACCCTCCGCCCTCTTGTGTAACACAGACCCACACTCATGACACCCACTTTCCACAAAGAAACTCAGACAATCCTGGACAAAATAGTTGGAACATCTTGTGGGAAGCGCAGTGATAAGATCCCCCTCTCCCCATTCAATGTTGCGTTCATTTATTGGACCACGATTCGGCCCAACTTACCCAATGAGAAACAACATGGACGGGGGCGAGGGGGAGGCATGTTCCAACGAGATTTGTCCAGGATTGTAGGCCTACAGGGCTTCTTTTTTTTTAGTAAAATAGGCCAAACAGAAATTAGAAGTAAAACCCTATGGAAGGTACTTGGACCCTGCTATCGCCCGACCACGTCCAAATGTTAAAAAAGACGAATTAGATGATTTTTTTTAGGATCCCAGCCATATGGCGATCCCGTCCAAAAACGTAAAAGAGGAATACTAATGCTCCAATTAGTAGGCCTAGAGCGACGACGAGGCTAGCCTGGGCCCAAATTCAATTGGGCATTTCCACGTTGACTGGTGTTACATATTAGTTCATTTAGAAACTTTTATAACCCCACACATACTGAAATGTAGCAGTTCAAAATTCCACTTACTTTGTGCAGGTACTTACTGACACTTGGTTTAAAATAACACAAACAAAAAATGATTTCAATAGATAACGACACTTTTATTGCATTGTAATTATAGCGTGACTCGCTTTACACGAAAAGGAAAGCAGTAAAATCAGCGTAGGTTTAAATCAAATTTCTCCTCAAACTATGAATTGGAGAAACAATGAATAGTTATCAGAAACTCACAACTCAATACCATTTCTACATCACCTAAAATGATAAGCATTTCCCAACCAGTTTAGGAAAAAAAAATCGATGTGACTCGCGTTACCGTGACTCCCGTTACCTCAAGATTACCCTAGATTATGCCACATTAGCTTGATTGTTTGTGTATACATGTAGTTACCAGTGCAACAGTGCTGTCAGGTTTGCAGTTGAGAAGACAAATACTTGCCAAGTTAACACTTATAACATTATAACAATAAAAGAATTACTTTGGAGAATTGACACGTGATTCCCCCAAAAAACCAACATACATGTACCAGTAAATGTCATTTTGAATGAATGCCACGTTACCACATATGGTTGATCAAACACGCTTCATGACAAGAAGTTGTAATGGCCACGATGGTTGACTGTGAATTTTTCAGCCTGTTCTGTTTAGCTTTTGTTAGGTTTGTTCCTTTGCCTTCTTGAGCTCACAACTTTTTCCGCTCATCTCATTCTGTTGCTTACGGTAGTCACTATGCATGTACTTCTCACTCAGTAGCACAAAGCTTTTCACATCTTTTTCGCTGTCTTTCTGCTGCTGTGAGAGTCGTACATCAATATCTGAAATGAAAGAAACAGTTCCAGTAAAATTTTGTGACATTCCTTACGGACAATTTTACAAAAATTAAAGGCTATTAATGATACCTTGCAAATTATTAAAATATTCAGTACAAACATGTATGTCCATGTAATTTTATATGTGAAGTTCATACAAAATTGATAGATTGATCAATTGTCACATTGATTCCTTGGATTATTTGGCATTAGTAAACATGTATAATGTTGCGGGATACAAATTATCAAAGGCGACCCTGCAGGCACCTCTGCTGGGTAGTGGAAAACAGTTGGCTCTTAAATCACTTTACGTGTATGTGTGGTTTGTGAAAAACTTGCTCCTTAACCATTTTACTACAATGTCATTCAGCAATACAGGTATATGTCCATTTAAAGTGCTAGTAATATTGTCAACTATACAAGTTTTAGGCCTAGTACATGTACATGTACGACACATGAATAACACGTGAAATACAGAAAAAGAACAATAAAGCTAAAATACCAGTGGGAGAAAAATTTACCGGTATATGATACATTATGTGTAATCTGGCTAATTACATGTACATGTATTGCAATAACTGTGGAGGTCATACTACATAGAGTTGCATACATTGATTTGTCAAAATTCTACAATTGGAGCAATTTGTGCCTCTTTTTCCCCTCATTATTTACTTTCACTTTGAGCAAAGTTTTACTTGTACATGTACTTCACTTTTCACCCCTATATGATTTTGTGAGAAAGTTACATATACATGTACTTACCTTTATTTCAGATACATGTAGATGATGACAAATGCAAATCTTTTGTTTTTCTGCCCACATGTACATGTAAATGAGGAATTTAACTAACAGGAACCGGTGTATGGAATTACTCTCTGCTGCCCTCTATTTAAGATGCCAGTAAACTTTAGAAAACAATGGGCACTGATGAAAAGATAACAAGCACTGTTACTACTGCAGTTTAAATTGTGACTCGCGTTACCCTACCGCTAAATGCTGTTACTCGGGATACATGTGACTCGCGTTTCCAACTTTCAGTGCCAGATATATTATCCTAGGCAGATAACCTAGGGTCGGTGTTGTTATAATTTGGTTTTTGCACACTGAAGGAGGAGGTTTATAATTGACAAACTAAATACCCCTGGGGTTTTGGTATACAGTTAACTGTTTGTGTATCATGTGACTCGCATTACATCATCACCACCACTTGATTCAACAGGTCTGTCCTGAAAAAGCTAGAATAGAAAGGAATGTATGTCATAAAAATAATGAATAAATGCCATCATGAAACTACAGGTGTATATCCAAATTTCAACTCAGCATATAAATTAAAATGGGGTTGTTTAGGCAGTTACAAGGAATGTGCTTTTGACATGTTTGATATGTAAAAACTAAATTAGCCTAGGCCTGCAGACTTAATGTTTAAAAGGTAACTTTAAAAGCCAGCAAAGACTACAGTAGTTGAGTTTTTCCATAGCTTTAGTTAATATGTAATTGTAAAAATACAACCAACTTAAAAACCTCAGTGAAAAAAATTGAGTCTATTTTCCTTTTTACACGGAAATGTGAATTAGGCTAGGCCATACATACATGTAATAATTGCCAACCATCTAAATTCATGTAGGCCCCTAAATCATGCAAACAATTTGAGTTGTTCGGACGTTATCACTTTCTGATTGCTTGAAAACCGCTGCAAAGGAAAGGAAGTAATGTCCATGTGCGGGAAACTTACCTTTAACACGTTTAAATGACTTACACTGCTCTGGCTGTCGCTACGATCATGCTACGATGTACAATTAGCAGTAAAATACAAAAACTACCTGAACGTGGGGGCCGCCATCGTTTCACCCTTTCTCATGTGTACCAATTGGTGGCGCTCTTACTAAATTACATGTACGTAGTACATGTAATTTTTTTTGCACACAGCTGGGCCAAAAAGTTCCGAAAAATGAAAAGATGACAGGGTGGGAACAAGAATTTTGACTATTAAGCATGACTTCACTTGTTATGCTATAAGTTTGACACCATTCCGAATGGTTTCAAACCAGTGAAACTGGATTTAACAGGAAATGGTCCGTTCCTTGTAGAAGAAAAGAATCGTATCCATGAACTGCCCACGTGAACATCAGTGGTGAAAATGAACACATGAACACAGACAAAGGCTGATTTCAGGACATTTTGTGATTACTCAGGCTGCTCCACCATGGTTCCACCAACCACTAAAATAGAAACATTTTGAGCATACAAATGTCAACCATTTAAAAATATATTCATAGGCTCAATAAATGCTCTTCGAAAATAATGTCTGCCGAGTACTGTTCGTTTCACAAACTTTGCAGGTTTTGCTATGATGTGGAATTAATACAAAAAAATAACAATTACATTAACTGTTACTTAGAAATGATCGAGTACATCCAAATATTTTAGCACTACCATTTATGTGACATTTCAAAATTCTTTGTAAGTTGTTTCAACAAAACTGCCTCTTAGCACATACCGTTAACAGACAAGCCTAGTTTAACAATCTTGTATTGTTCAAAATTAAAAATCAATATTTCCTTTTCAAGTAACTCAATTCAGCCAATTGCCAATGAGAAGAGAACAGCGACCACCACCGTTCCAAGTTACACATCTGCTACGTGCAACTGTCTGGAACTGCTAATTGCAAAAGATTAAATTTACTGAAAATTATAAAAAAGAGACCTACAGCGGAAAAAAGCTGTAGTACTGTACTCAGTACTTGAGGAAATAGAAATACAAATTTGGGTTCACATGACAACTGGACGCTATTGCATATTTATAAATATGAAGAGTACTTCTTCCAATCATGCCTCATTACTTTTGAGGAAAGTCAAACAATATTAAATAAAAAATTATACCCATAATATAAAATTTGTTCAAAATAAAAACAACTTCCCTTATTTGGTTCAATTTATCAACATATTCCACATGGACTTGAAAATTTTTACTTTCAAATTAAGTTCATATACATGAAAAAAAATGTACAACTCTGTAAAAATTGGAAAGAAACTTTGATGTACATGACTTTTCAAATGCAAACAAATTACTTGAACTAAGAAGTAATTCAGATTTAGAAATGACACTTCTATAATGACAGATATACAAAAGCTACAAAGCAAACATTGCAGGAATAACATTTTCATTACTTCCAGCTGTGTTACAAATAGTGCCCACATTTTGGAATTTAAAGCAAAATATTAAGATATAAATGTACTTAGATGATTGTAAGATCCATGATCTCCAAAATCTATGAACAAGTTAGTTTTTCAAGGTGTGACATATCACACCTCTAGGAACAAAAGGAAGCTTATTGCCCATGTAAATACTGAATATCACTTTAAAATGAACAGGAAAATAGATGGATTCTGGAACTTTCTCTTATCTTCAGTTGAGTAGCTGACATTTCTCAGCAACATGGAATTACAGACAAAAATCAGGTTCCTTGAGAAATACTTGAACACTGAAAAACTTCTGCAGAGACAGAGGTCAAACACATGTCAGTCACAAGAAACAAGGAATGAAAAGAATACAGGTACCTCTTTCTGTAAGAATTTATTTGAGTCACTTGTGACTTTGAGAAGGATTAACCTGTGGAGACATAACAGCTTCAACACCATCACAAAATCTCCATTCACCTAAAACCAGTCTGTAATCACACGTGACTAAACCAGGCATGTAACTTGGACTTTGACAAAAAGCGAGGAAATTTCAATCTTTACAACAATTTGTACAATGTACTTTGTTTTCAATTTTCAATGGACTTTGTGTGTAAAGTGAAAAATGATGAAATCAGCTGATCTGAGGAAAAGTTGCATGCCTGTTAAACAAGTTCAAATGTAGCAAAACAACTGATTAATATTTTCCCAACATTGAATCTCAACCACCCCGTCAACACAGATGTTCAGTCTGCAAGTGTCAAAGTTCCACTGTTCTCAAACCTGGGGGTCACGGAACTCTTTTCCATCTCCTTGAAGTTTGCATGTGATCTGCATGGCAGACCGTAGTCTCTCCAATCGATTCCGGTTGAAGTGCTTGTCCCAGAATGGGACAAAACAGAAGATCTACACAAGGAGACAAATTTCAGAAATATACAAGACAAAAATTGCCGCAAACTGGCTACTCTTGACCTTAAAAATACTAATTAAGACTCCGCGAGGATCCAAATTTCAAGCTCTCCGATTTGATTTGAATAGAAAAATAGTAAACTTAAGAGAACTTTAAATAATCAGAAGAGGGCGGGGCTGAAAGCATTGCAAGTAAGGACTCACCGAATTCAAGACAAAACAAAGAGGAAACCAAGTAGGCACAAGACCACTTGAAAAAGACAAACACTGTAAAGTAAAATAGAAAAGAGAGATTTTTAGAGAAAGCTAAAAAATCGTGCCACATTTCTTGACTATCATCATGCATCTAGTACAGGCTCACAAAAGTTGGGTTCTTTTTTACATTTTTCAAAGCATTACCGACAGAGAGAAAGCATAGTTTTTTAATACACTGATCAGTACAAGTTCTCTTTTGTTCTTTTATCTTGACAATTACTTCCATTTAACAAGCTTTCAAAGGTCTGGATCTTTCCAAAGTCATGTTTTTGTGTCGCTTTTAGGACCAAAATATCCAACAGAAATGAAAAAATGGTTTTATATTCAATGCTTCATTTCTTGTTTCCAAAAAAAGGGGCGACGGAAACATGGAGGGGGTGGTGGCATTACCTCAGCCTCTGTTCCTTGCTCCTGACCATGTTTGAACTCTATTTCCACAACGTCCAACCACTCGGCCCAAGTCCAGTTGAAAATCTGAACTTTAAACCTTTCCCGATCAACCTTAAGAAATGATATCAATGTAAGATCAAGTTCAGGTTAGGCACATGATACCTGAGAGAGAGAGAGGACAGGCATTGCTATGGTATGAACACAAATTGAATGCACTACCAATGAAATGAAGTTGACTGAAAAAAAGTGAAGATTACTAGATGGATGGCAAGTAAAATCTAGAGACAATAATGGTAATGATACTAATAATGGGTTATGTATTCTCAACAACATCATGAATTGACACTAAACCGCATGTGGGTGTCAGTTCATGGAAATTGCATAATAAAAAACTTCAGTTTCACGAACTAACACCTGGTAGTGTGCACATGCACACATTGAAACTGACCAGATCGACTGACTTTTGTTTTCACGAACTGACACCCCAGCTTGCTGCAGCAATACAGAGCAAAGAAAAATGCTGGGAAAGGTTTGACATGAATTTAATCCATCTGTATGCTTGTTGCATTGCACAAAAATTAATCCAAATTTGTTTTAACTAGTGGAATTAAGATCTGTATCAGTCTGTGAAAACTAAAATGCATGGAGTACGTGCGGAAGTGCCACACTGCACTGGGTGTCAGTTTGTGAAAACCAAAATAACTTGGTTCTCTAAAATGCGCACAAATGAGATCCCCTCATGCACAACTGAGTGTCATCAGTTCGTGGTGTCGGTGACAATATGATGTTCAAAGATGGTGATAAAGTAATGGTGTTAATGGTGATGGTGGTGAAGACTGATGGTGGTGAGGACTGACCATGGTGATGGTGGTGGGGACTGATGGTGGTGATGGTGGGGTAATACGGGGATGTCGTACCTTATTCACAAGAAATGTACTGTTAGCTTTTTCCACAGATTGAACCCTATCCACAGCTTTGATAATCTCTTCAACACATGCACCAGGAAGGCTCGTTGGGCAGTCCCATCTACACAAATTGAATTTTCAAGGGATGTAATATATCAGCTGATCATTACATAGGAATTTCTCAAATGCATTGAGATTATTTTCTTTTAAATTGAGATTATTTTCCTGGTCCTAATCTTTTGCAATGAAATATGCTAAAGCAGTTTCGAGAGGGTATAACCCTAATTTAAAATTCAGCAAAGCATTCTATAATTATAAACATGATGGCCTTGTTTGCACTGACCCCGAATCGAAAAAGGGACCGACTATCATCCAATGAGCTAGTTCATTATTCCAACAGCAAATGTCCAGTGCAAGGCCATTCGAGAACAGCTACATGCGTGATAGACTGTCCTTTCAGCACAGCCATATGCCGACTCAAGTGCATGATTTGTTCCCGTAAGACCTAGGCTTTATGAAATACCGAACTGGCTTATTCTTCAACATGTCCAATGCATACTTTTCTCTGTGGCTGTGAACCAGCTTCACCCCTGGTATCCACATTGCAGGCCGAATTTTGGCTTGCACAGGGCCCTGTATGGAACTCAAGAAGCACACCATGATTTCCAGTCTCGACAAATTACTTGTCGCTAACGTTACACTTGGGCCTGTCTTCCCCAATGCCAGTCATCTGACCACTTTCTGCCAATCCTGTATTAATGGGTCACAGAGATCATAAAATGAAATAAAATCATTACCAATCTTATTCACAAACACAGGAGGACATTAAGCATAAAACACAGAAAGAGTAGGCATCACTTGATGTGCTCGATCTACATGTACGCACACTGCCACTAGTCTTGTAAACATGGGTATTGTGTATTTGGAGACCCTGTTCCTACACTAGAAGGGAGACCTAGATGTACATTTTAAATTTTGGATTCAGATTACTACGAAATCCTGCTCAATAACTTTAAGGTTGATGTATGAGAGGAGATTTTGAGTGTTTGAACACATGGCATATGATGTAGTGGATTCAAATTTGCATAGCTTCAGTGTAGCTAGCTATAGCTCCCATTAATAAGGCCTATGGTATGCTGCGAGCCCAGCATACTGCAGACCACATTAATCATGTTAATGGGGTTTATACTAGCTAGCTGGTTTAACAATAAGAAAATTTCCTTGGTTGGGGGGGGGCTGACAAGATTAACATGCCAAAAAACTGGTGGCCCCCAAATAGGCCTAGGCTAATCGGGCATGTCTGGCAGTGGCAGGCCTATATATGTAAACCTAGTACTCAACCCCACAAATAGGGCTGTAGTGGCTCTCTTTTACAATCTGTCTCTTATCTGTCGCCACCACAGCCCTACTTCAAGGCATGTCTTACACGCCTGAAATCCAAACTGCAGGATTGTCACAAACTTTGAATCCTAATATCTTCTGAAATGAGAATGACTCGACTTTTTTACTTACACCGGCGTATTCCTCAGAGTTTGGACTTATATATGAGCACCCTAAGGCTTTCCAAAACCTTATATTTCCCGATGTATGACGCCTTGAAAAAACGGGCCTGGAGTATTACATGCTGACCACGGGCGGTGCCATTTTGAAAAACGACAGCAGCACTTCTTGCGTCGGATTTCAAGGCATCTAACAGGTGCTCTGGTACACGTTGTACCATTCCAAATTGGTTCCCCGTAATACCTTGCGAGACAGACGAACAAGGACTCGGTGACAAGTTTGTCACAATCCTGCAGTTTGGATTTCAGGTATTTTAAGGCATGCCTTGAAGTAGGGCTATGGTGGCGACAGATAAGAGACAGATTGTAAAAGAGAGCCACTACAACCCTATTTGTGAGGCTAACCTAGCATTGCCTAGTAGTACTACATGTACATGTAGTAGTGCCTAGTAATATACTATAGTTAGTAGTACTAGTACTAGTAGTCAGGTAGTGCTAGTGCCAGCATGACTTTGTAGCCTAATTACTGAATATTTTCCCATCCGGCTTGATACATGTAAGAAGGTACAGTATCTATCAATGATGATCATCACATAATTGTCAATTTTAACACTTACGGTCCATCTGGTCATGACTGCACTACAAATTACAATACGCGTGCATGATACATGTACATGTACATGTACAGGACTACATGTACTGAACAGGCTTTTTACAACCTTTGGTCAAAGGTCAGTTAAACGGAAAGCTGCTTTTCTTACGGTAGCCCGTTAGTGCCAATTTGAACTATTCAAAAATAATTTTTTTGCGAAATAACGCTGATAACTTTGCGAAATAACGCAAGAGTTCTACGGACATTTGGGACACGCTCGGGTGGTTACTCTGGTTAACAAGTTTAGGATGCGTATCCACCCCGAGTTGAAGTGCGCCCCCTAGCGACAAAAGAAAGACACCCCACAGTCACTGCACAGGTTTTGGATATTTAGTATTCATTTCTTATGTTTTTCATTGTTTTCCCTCGAATTTCCGAGGGAGCCAATCAACAGCTTCGTTTGAACTTTATATTGAATTATTAATTTAAGTTCATGACGTCTCTCAACCGAGAATTGAAATTGTCTGCAGAAAAATGCCATTTTTAAGTGGCTGTAACATGCATTTAAGATAGGCCAATAGATTATTTTCATAATAACTTTACATATTACTCTTACCGCTAATGGGTCATTAGGGAGACACTCCCATAAGAACGTGCACAAATTTTTTCCAACCTTACTGTCCCATAATTAAATATTCCCTAATCTGATCTGAGCCAAACTTTTTAACGGTTTTCATTTTAGGCCCTGAACTATCATCTCTCAAAATATGGACCGTAAAATTCGGCCTCCTTCTGGTAGTTTGAAAAAAGGGAGACACTTCAGTGTCTCCCTTTTTTCAAACTACCAGAGCCAATGTCTCCCTAATGCTAAAAAATTTACCACAAAATGTCTCCCAAATGATTTATAAATATAATGCTGAAAATTTACAAAAAAAATGTTTCCCAAATGACCTATTTGTAAATATTCAGCTATTCGCTGACCGCATTTACCCTATAAATTCCCAGGTTTGGGAAAAAATGGACCGAATTCGCAGTGCTAAATTTAAAGCGAGCAGGGACATCATACATTGTGACCGTACAGTGCTAAGAATTGAAAATAGCGCTCATAGCATCTTTTGAGCTGCTGCCTAGGGCTATAAGAAGGACATTTGGCGAGTGCTTAGTCGGAAAACTCGACCGTTTGCCAACTCAACTTTGGCCAACTCGACCGTTGAGACAACTCGACCGTTTGCAATTGCTAAGTCGTCTGTTAGGACAACATCCACTTGAAAGAGAAACAACTCAATTAGTGAGATCTCTACATATAATGGGATAAGGACAACCCGGACCCAGGACAACTCCACCCGGACTCTTGGGGCCGAGTTATCTCGAAACCAGTATAATTCAGACGTTTTCCCAGTTCCAGATCGCGAAAATTATTCAGTCAGATTGCAGCTAGAAAAAAATACTCAAATTCCAGTGAAATGTGTTCACCATCCACCTTGTGTGCTTGGAGATGCTACCAAATTAATATCATGTTTTAAACTTTCAACTTTGGCGTACAGGATCAACAAAACTGTCGACACTTTTCCTTGTTCTGGATCGGTTTCCGGAAAGTAACCACACGAGCGGCGTATGCGTAGAACAATTGTAAAAAGAAATCCACCTTTGAAATAATTGTAAAAGGCTTATATTTAATGACAAATTTCTTAATTTAGAGAAAATTGGTTCATTAATAAGAATTCCAATGAATTAAAAAAAAAGAGTCTTGTATGGGTAAATTAACAACTTTTTCAGCTGCACAGCGCGAGCCATCAACGATACTACCTCGTGCCGCACAGTTGACGGACCCATTACGTCACGTACATTTCTGACATGTCTCAACAGACGACTTGTCTAAACGGTCGACTTGCTCGATCCCTTTATGCACAGATGGTCGAGTTGTCTCAACGGTCGAGTTGTCGAGTATGCCGGAGCAAGTCAACAACCGATGAGCTGTTCTTTCTCCTGGACAATCCTTAACAGGCTGAACGTCGTTTTAGGGTCTTTAAACTTACGATGATATACCATGATTTACTACCAGAAACCACAATATGTGATCATAACTCAAACCAAGAGAGAAGTAGTAGAAGTGCACGAGTTTGTGTAATGCCATACTTAGCTTTCCTCGATTGCTGTTCACGGGAAATCACCTGCACTGCTCATAATCACTCAAAAGTGCGTTCGCGCGGCTGGGTTCTGAGTACGTGCGACTTCCTGGTGATCGAGTTTATACCCCTGCTAACGGGGGAGTATACTCTTGCACCCGCGTATAATGCACACGCATTTTACCTGACTGGAGTAACGGTGCCTCAAATGTTCGTAGAACTACTGCGTTAAATTGCAATGTTATTATGTTATCTTTTCGCAATGTTATTGCATTATTACGCAACAAAAAAACATTTTTGGGGGAGTTAAAATTTTGTAAAACTATTGCGTTATTTTGCAAAGGTACTGCGTTATTTCGCAAGTTATTGCATTATTTTGCAAAGCTATTCTGTTATTTCGTTCTCTCGCAATATTACAGTGTACGTTATTTCGCAATGAAAAATATTTTTGCATAGTTCAAAATGACGTTAACGGGCCTCCGTATTTCCTTCCCATTGCTCGTTTTACATGTACAACAAAAGGATTGGGACCACCAATCGAAGGCGTTGGACAGCTTTAACAAAATAAGTAAATGAGGGCGCTACGCAGAGCCCCAGAACAAGATAGAAAACCTGTGTCCAAACTATTGAATCGTTAAGTTGCAAGTGTCAATCAAACCAGGCACTGCCAGGCGTAAGTTTCATTAAAAATTAAATATATATAAAAATTGAATTAATCATCAAAGATCTATCGACGATGATGTATTTTACATCTAAAATAAGATATTTTGTGTACTCTTTCTGAGCTGGGCGCTTACTAGTAGCGCGCGGGGCGGATGTCGGACCCGACAGTCACTGAGTCAGACAGTCGTTATAATTATCGGGTTAGGTGATTGATATGATTGACAGGGAGGCAGGCCTACTGACAGTGCTATAGGGTTTATACCAGTATACTCTCAGTAGTAATATCAAGTTCAACTGTGGCTTCACCATCCACCGTGCCGAAAGAATGTGTCATTCCGAGAAACCACAGAAAACGACCCTTGCCCTGTGTTCATACATACATGTCATAGTTGACCAGTTGACAAACCCTGTGCATGCCAAATAATGCATGTAGCCATTGTTTGGCATGCACAAGGGGACTCTCCTCTCAGGGGGCGGCTTGGTCAGGAGGCCAGTTTGCTTGGGGGCGACTTAGCAAGGGGGCGAGTCGGTAAGGGGTGAGTCAGCCAGGGGGCGAGTTGATCTACAATCCAACTGTGGGTCCAACGTCTGCCCGGCCTCGCTCCCACATTATGATGAAGCCACTGCCCACATGTCCCAACACCACCGCCCCAAAAATCTTTGTTCACAAAATTTTCAAGAAGAATTTACAAAAATTTTTGCAAGAAAAAGACACAAATTGCAAAAATCAAAGTTCCGAATCTTCTAGCAGTTGCAAAAAGCACCATACATGTATTTATGCCTTTCATCCACACATGTACATGTACTTATCTCTGAGTAGATGGCTTTTGTATCATGTATCTGCTTATCAACCTATGACTGACCCACTCACGTCGGATTGGCTTGCACATTTATTATACATTTTACTGCAGGTCTTTTTTGTTGTGATGATCCGTATTTTCTTGCAAAAAATGAAATTTTTGTGAACAATGATTTGTGGGGGTGGTGGCATCGGGACATGTGGGCTGTGGATACAAATCTGCAACTTCTATTCCCATGGCCAAAAGTGCCATTCCCCCAGTTGACGAACCCCACAGTAATGACAGTGTTAGGGTAAAAGTGCAGTTGGCCATGTTGGTATGATGCATCATGGGATACCCCTCGAACTACTGTATCCTATGGTGTTTGTTGAATTGTCAAATCATTGCCCCACACTCTCACAAATGCATGAGAGCAAGTTGCGGCATGACAATGAACCCCATTTATTATTTTCCTCTTCCATGAATGTTAGACTTCACAAACAGTTGACACAGTAGACCAACCATCGTCATGTCATCTGCCAAAAAGAAGAAGGGGTTTCACATGAAAGAGTCGGAGTTGCTCTGCAAGAATGGATGCGGTTTCTATGGAAACGTGGCTTGGCAAGGCTACTGCTCTAAGTGTTGGCGTGAAGTATGCCAGAAAGCTCGACAAGCACAGATAGAGAGCGATGCCTTACTCGCTCGCAAGTAAGTGCTTCAAAATAACCCTTTTTCTTTGCCATGGAATTAATCTGAAAACACGGTGCTCTGATGTTTTCCTGGATGTCTTATTGATATCTGTGGCCAATTGTGGACATCAGACTTTGTTATGCAAATCCAGATTGAGCAAAATAACCCTTTGAATGTTCAGATTTTCAGTTCAAGACACATTTGGACAATCCGGTTTTCATTTGTCAATCGAAACCATACCTCCTGTGGCTTGGGACTTTCTGATTTCTTACCTCAGTTATTACCAGGCTGTGCATTCCTGTAGTGACCCCCCCCCACTTGCCTGGCATATAGGTAGTGAGTCCAGTCGTCCTAAGCCATTGCTGAGACCAGCTTCTGACCAGAGTAACAAAGGCCACTGTGACCACTTTGATGGTCATGTGCAATAGAAGTAGTAGTATAAGAAATAAAATGAGAACTACCATAATTTTGCCCCCCACAGTAATGATTAAATACTGAGGATTGCTTTCAATAGCTACATGTATCTTGGGCTGTTTGGGGTGAGTTCAGATGATACATTTATGTGATGCAGAGCCCAATTAATTAACCATGTACAACTTACGTGGTACTAGGAAGGTTAGAGATGTCTTGGAATGCTGGAATGAAGGATTAGCCAAGCCTTTTGTAATCCTTCTGAACTTCTATGAGGTTCAGTAGGATGAAGGTTAATACCAGCCAGTACATTTGTTAGCGATCCTACGGCTAGATATCACAAGAGTATGAGTGCAGATGGTCTTTCATGAGGTGTCTGTACCTTGTAGGGTTTTGAACATTTCCACCTGTACACGTAGGAGTGTTCATGTCAGGACCAGAGTGCTAATAGAGTCAGGCAGTTGGGCTGCAGAGATGTCCTATATTTGCCCTAGACCAAGGCCAGCTATGGTCAAAAATTGCTAATCGGTTGGCCGTTTGTGCTCTGAAGGATTGCCGACAGTGAGCGTGCTCAGTCACTCCAGTCAGCCTCGGGCAACAGTAGCGAAACGCTCACCTTTGACAAATTTGAGGAGAAGAAGAAACAGCACTCTTCAACGCGCAGCAAAGCTGTGAAGACTTTCTTTGGTAAAACTGCCAAAAGTGGAAGTAAGGGTAAGACCAGCGTTATTTTGTACACATTTTATGTTGTATGCTTGCTAAGGATTGCGCCCTCAGTGGCAGCTACTCCCTCATATGCAAGATAGCATTCTCTTTGAACTGATATAAAAACTTCTGTCTGTAAAATGTATAATGTTGTGTATTACTTTGTTGTAAAGTCGTCTTTCCAACATTCAGCCTGATCAGTTGTGAAATCCTTTCTAGCCTTTAGTGCTTTTGGGTAATTTAGTTTAACCCTATCCTTTCCATACCACACATCGCTCTATGATGCATTTGTAAAATTGTAATTCTCCAAGTATAATCACTCATGCCACATGAAGCCACAGATTTTTGGCTGAGACTTTGGCACCGGATATTGTGACATTTCTTCATTTCTTCCTTACAGAGATGGTTCCGCAGCAACCAGTCTTAGAGCGTAAGCACAGCACCGAGAGCCAAAAGGCCATGGGTGACTTCATGGAATTCTTGAAGATGCTGAACCGTCCAGCGGCCCAAGACCTCAACAAGCAGTGCCGCGTGTTTGTTGAGAAGATCCAACGACACACTCACCTGAACATAGAGGAGCAATCTGAGATGGTGCAAGACTTCTATGCTGCGATGGCAGAAAGGATGAAGACCCATGTAGCATTTAAAGGTAAACTTGCACAAGGTAAATATCAGCTTTGTTTTTCCTCTTCCGGACTTGGTCTTGCCGTCATTTTCACCTTCACCAGCTTTGAGACATCGTTTAGAGCTGCTTTTGCATTTTCCACCTAACACAGCAAGTACATCTTAATCATCAGGCGAACAGGTACTTTTATGTAAATATTCGCATTATCTCCACAGTGAAGTATGTGTAAATAATCTCCACTCAGATTTGCTGGAGCTATGAAACACAAGGAGTAAGCACATACAGAGATCAACAGGGTCAATCATGGCCACCTCCAGCACTGCAAGTACAAATGGGGACTTCGTTCTAACTCCTTTTGTTTAGTAGCTCCATGATCCAACAGAATCCATCAAGAGTAAAGCATGGAACCTTCAAAATCTAACAGATTCCAACAGGTGGACTTAGAGACCATATCTTCAGGATGTAGATGCATCAGAATTTCCATGACGTTGGGTGCTGTTGGAATCAGTAGTGTTGGAGTTAGCAGAGAGTTACTTCTCGTTAGTACAGGTTTCAACTGCTTGCTAACAAGCTGTACCATATCTAATCAAAAATCTGCCACAGCACATTTATCTTGATTAGGGTGTCATTTCCTAGCCAACTATCCTCAGCATTACTGTGGAATGTTGACTAGTTTGCCAAAGGGAATTCTTTTTCCCGCTTCCCACAGTCTTCCCTTCTGCACCGCTGGATTTTTTGCCTGGCCTGATGTGTATCGTGTACTTAGTATATGACCCCAAAGGCTTGTAAAAAAACCACAAGCGTACTTGGGTGGAAATTGAACCCACAACCTCCTGCTCTAGTAAGGTCTAATAAGACCTCTGCACTAGTAAGAAGGAGGTCATGGGTTCGAGACCCCCCCCCCAGGACACTGTTGGTTTTCTTCACAAGCATTCTGGGCATACACAGTGTTATATACAGTATTATCATACACGTCGGGCAGGGCAAAAAATCCCAAACTTAATTGCATCACAAGATTATGTAGACAAACTTAATTGCATCACCAAGATTATGTAGACAAACTTAATTGCATCACCAAGATTATGTAGACAAACTTAATTGCATCACCAAGATTATGTAGACAAACTTAATTGCATCACCAAGATTATGTAGACAAACTTGATTGCATCACCAAGATTATGTAGACAAACTTAATTGCATCACAACATTATGTAGACAAACTTAATTGCATCACCAAGATTATGTAGACTGGGTTGTAGTAGATGTAGCTCTCGTAAAATTCACATCACAGCACATTCAGCTCGACTGTGAGTCACACTGAGTTACATGCCGTCAAAGTAGGTACATGTATATAAATCACACGTATTCATCAGGCTATTAAAATAAATGGAGAGCTACTGTACATGTAATAACAATAATGGCACATATACATACACATGTATAAAGTTAGGAAGTACAGGTACATGTATATGTTTTTTACAGCCATAGTAAAATTGAGGCGTTAGCTTTTGATAAGGGAGAATTCCAATCTCAGAAACACCCCTGCTTTAGTTGGAAAGCTGTTGTTAAATTACGGGATGTTAGTGCTGCTGAGGCCAAAAACGGTCTCCGGTTTCTGGTCAGCTAGCAAGTCGCTGGAGACCTGCGTGTCGGCAAAAGCACGTAAGTCGCTGCAGGCCTGCTTGTCGGCAAACAAAAAAGTTCATTTGGTATAATACGACGTCCAAAAGCTGTCAAACTTGCTTGATGGAGTGGAATCCTGCTACTGCTTAATTTTAACAGGTTCTAGATGGGTTACGGTTGAGTAATATGTACATGTACTGTGCAGTACTGTGTGTACTGTCCCTCCAGGCCCTACACATTTAGTCAGATGATGTCATTTCTGCATTATTTATTTACATCTGGGAACCGAACAGACGAGGTGGTTTTTGTGTCATTTGTACATCTACAAGCTGAAAATGCTTTCAAACAGTAGTAGTGAGGGGGCCAATCTATTTCAGTGTTGGTAGCGGTGGTACATGAATGTACACATGGAATCGCAACGGACATCGAGCATTGTATGTACATGTACATCATTTCTTGGAAGAAAAAGTAAGGGCAAGAAAGCCACGTCACTTTTGGAGCCAGCCCCTGACCAGAAACCAGAGACTTTTTGGGGAGGCTGAATAGTGCCTGCAAACCAGTGGTCATCCTTTTTATTTGACTTTTGAATTCCATGTTAAAATTCAAAATGTCGTGTAACATACATGTACATGTAACTAGCTGTTCACTGGCTTTTAGTTAATTGAATCAAGTGTACATATAAAATGCTCATTACATTAGGACTCAATGGCCGTGGTTGATAATTGACAGCAAGGATTTCTTTTTCCAATCGGTAATGAGATATTCCACCTGTTTATTGTAGGTTCATCTCATGAGCAGCTTGAGGGTATGTTGGATAATGTGGAGAAGGTCATCATGACAAGGTTGTATCGCACGCTATTCTGCCCGCCCTACACAGATGATGAGCAGAAGGACCTCGCGGTGCAGAATCGTATCCGTCGCCTGAGATGGATCATGCCAGCCATGTTGGATGCTGTGATTGATGAAGGAAACCCACGGGTGCGAGAGCTAATTGAGAGGGCTCAGACAGGTATGCTACAAATTGTTTTTTAAAACTTAAGTGATAATACTTTTCTCAGTCTGCAATAGTCTGTGCTTACAATACATTCCTAACTATGACCAATACCAGCAATACATGTTCTTTTCAGGATAAATGCTCAAATTTGTCTCAGGGCAACAACTTACTTTTACTTTTAGCTTGAAAGCTGAAGACTCAAACAATAATTGAGTCTGAACAGTAATATCCTTTTGCTGCTTTAAAGCACAAGAATGGAAATGCTTGTTATTTGAAGGCCATTTCAACATTTTTTGTTTGTAAAAGACATGTGATCATCGTTAACGCAATGGCATTTATTGTACATCCTTTGCAGATCTTATAGAAGTCAACTCACGCAGGGCACCAATCGACAAGCTATCCTGCATTGTCCGCTGCAGCAAGAACATCTTCAAGATGATCAGTTTATCCCAAGATGCTCCTTCAAGTGCCGATGACTACTTGCCTGCTCTTATCTACATGGTACTGAAGGCAAATCCACCCCAACTACACTCCAATATTCAGTACATCACTAGGTTTGCCAACCCATCGCGATTGATGCAAGGTGAAGCTGGATATTACTTCACTAACGTGGTTAGTACAATCTGGTCTTGTGATTGAGCTCTCACAGAAGTAGAAGTTAGAAATTCTACTTCATGTTAAAGTGTCGTGTATATTGAGGCTGAGTCAATCCAAATAATTAGATATTCAACTTTCTGTTCAATGGAATATTCAAATATTCGGTTGTACTGAGGCACAAATAAAATATTCATAATTTTACAAAAAGAAACAAAGAAATGGAAAAACTTTGAAGGAAAAGTCTTGTTGGCCGTATTGTTGGTGACACGCATTTAAAGTGTACTCCTTGATATATGCTTTCAAGATACAGTTTTGCTCCCAAATAATTGGAATTTTTTTCTTTATGTATTTCACTGAGGAATTTTCAATTTCGAAAATATAAGTTTGACAAAATATTCCATAATCCAATATCCAGCCTAAGAAAATGTATGTATGAGTCCATTCCTGTATTACAGTAAAAAAGTAGGCTTGAATTCTGCTTGTCCATAACTGAAGAAAAAAAGTTGCTTCTATCTGAATGTGATTTGAATCACTAACCTCTGACTCCAGCATACAGGCTTCACCAAGAAATACAAATGGAAAAGTCTTTTGCTTTTGCCAAAAAAGATGAACAACAAAGCAAAATTTCAGCCAGTGTTGAATTGCGGCCCACCTACTAGGGCATCTTTCATAAATAAACCTCAGTTGTCGAATTTTAGTTTTTTGTGTTGGTCCAAATTTTTATGTGTTTATGTTCATGCAGTGCTGTGCCATCAGCTTCATAGAGAATCTAGATGCTCAGTCACTGTCTCTAAGTCAAGAAGAGTACGACAGCTACATGACGGGCAAGGCCGTACCACCAGGGACCATATCCAGCGAGCCTATTTGTAGTGGACTACGGTTGATGTACGCTAACTTAACCTCCCTTGAGGAGTTACGAGGTAGACAGGATCGACTGATGAAGAGTGCCAGGGAGTTACAAGCTGAGATGACAGCTTGGAAGGACAGTGTTATCAAACAGGTTGAGCATTTGTTCTGGTATTCTATATTTTCACTCATATGAGTATTTGACTGATGAAACAAGCACACAATTTTACATTTACAGAGGCTGTGTGTGTTTCACGGAGATCGAAGGCAGTAAGCATGGCAAAGGGCGCTTACCATTGAGGAAAAATGTGCTTAACAGTGTGACAAAACAATGGAAATTCCTATGTGCACAAAACCGTAAGCCCAACCAGCCCAAATAGTCCTTAAGGTTAGCAAATTTTACTTCTATAAAAAGCACAAGTTTCCTTCTACCTGTTTTTAAGCAGTTTTGTGAAATTGGGCCTTTGTGTTTAGTAAACAGCTCTTGAAATATGTGACTTGGTACAAAGAAAATCAAATGCTATCATATTAAGCATAAGTACATGTTGTGATCCTTCCATTTGAATCCAAGACTAAACTTTGCTCGGGTACTACATCCAAAGCAATTCCAAATCTGCTAGTCAGTGGCCTGTCGAGGACAAACAGGTGCGTGCGAATGCTTCTTGCTCATATTCACTTTCATGTTGAACTGTGTTTCTGGTTGTTTCAGGTGGACGATGTCTTGAGGGAGAAACCTCTGATCATCAGAAGAGCCAAGGTACCAGCAGGATTGGACACAGAGATTTCCAGCACATCACAGAACCTACCAGCGCCTCTGATACCCCAGGTTGTCAATAAATGAGAATGGTACTCCCAAGTGTGGCTACCAATGAAGGTGCTCTAACCTAGTACATGTACCAAGGACGAGACGCATAGATATTCAACTCTCTCAACACTTGAGAAATTTATTTACTCTGTGCGGTTTTGCTTGGAATGTACCAAGTCTAGCACCAAGGATCTTGGAGCATTGAGGCCCAGCAGAAGCATATACCTACCCATGTGCTGTGTGCCTGAGGGTGCAGATATTTCGACACAATAATATCCCACAACCGGCAAAAACAATAATATAAATTTAAGTGCAACAGTAGTATATTAGTCCGGGAGATAGGAGAGGTTTATTTAACATGGAAGGTACAAAGGTTTGGGGCACTAGGGATGTAGCAGTTGCTTACCCCTGCAAAAAACTGCCATTCTTATGTTCCATCAGTGGTGGATGTGGGAGGGGGCACCGTTTGAAAAACCCCCCAAATTGGATTTAATTAACATGCAAGGTACAAGTTCCATTTTATGCCAAATGATTAAGGGCACCACACTTTATGCAAATCAGCAACATAAGAATAACATTTCAGGTGGAAATATCACTGATAAAGAACAACGCTCATAAGTGCCAATTAGGGTTGTAATTAACATGAAAGGTACAAGTTTGAAACCAAGTCATGAAGTTAGAGGGTGGTGGCCTCTAATCACAAACATAAGAATGAAAATTGTGGTGGACAGGTCACTTAAGAACTGGTCAAAGGTCAGTACTAATTAAAATGGCCATATCTTTTGACGTGTACTGTACAGCAGATTAGAATCCCAAGCTTTGGTCTTACTTAAATTCTCTCAGCCGTGAAATTGGAAACAGACAAAATAATATAATGAACGAGTCATTAAGTAATAATTTGAGAGGAGCCATATACGAGTCAGTGTAACTTTAAAGAAATATTCCATGTCGGCGGCAGCAAAACATCTGGGTAGGGTGTCAAATGTGCATCCTGCCAACCAGTTCAGTTTGGAAGACTACATATTTGAATATCGGCACATCGCCAAGCTGAATGACCTCTCTGTTGTTGTTGGAGATTGCTCGAACAGTTTTTGTTTTCCATATGAAAATATAAATCCCGTTCATTACAACGGACGGACAGGCAGTACCCTTATGTGAAACATCTCTAACAATACAAGACGCTTGCTTGGTATCTGATTTGTATCCAATTGAAGTGGCTATGGTTGCCAATATATACCTGCGTGCGCCTCGGGAAGCCATTAACTCTCACCATGCTCTCACCATGCTCACCTACAGCCTTTGCCCACAATTTCAGTCCCACCTGTAGACAGTTAATTTACTCACACACCGCCTATGTGAACGGATGATATAAGAGCTTTATTGAGGGGAGAGATTCCTCCGAATTTTTGTGGATTTTTCAAAAATCCGGTATTGGTTTTGCGTATTTTTTTGGTTTAACACTTTTGGTGGAATTACTTGCAAAATAAGATTCATGCGAGACTTGATAAAGTCTAGGCGATCAAGAAGTACACAAGTTTATGTTACTCCCTCTGAAATACTATGGTATGCACAATGGGTACATGGGGTAGTGGTAGTAAAAGTAATGGCAGAATGGGGTGCGTCATTTATTCGCACTTATGTATGGGAATGTGTGCAGCGGGCCAGAATTTCAGTGTGAAAAAAAAAACCAGCAACACATGCCACGTGTTGTGCTCGTGCTACTTTAGCAGCAAAACATGGGTGTTGGTTTGAGTTGTGTACGTGCATGTGGTGGATTTCCCATTATGGTCCGATCTCACCCCTTCTCAGTGTACCAGATGTTATTGGTTACCTTGCGCAGAGCGCCCTCAGTCAGCTACCTCTCCCGATGCTGAATAACCTTGTTTAGCGGCCTTGGAGGTAGGGACTTCCCCTTGGCTGGTATCAGTTTCACCAGAGCCAGCCTCTTGCTAAGTCCCATAGGAATACATACTAATCTCTCTGTCCTTATGGGATTATTTACACGAAGGCTGCCTTGGCTGGGCTATCAATTGTCGGTCTCTCTGATGTGTCTCTGAGCTTTCTAGACAGCAGTCTGGGTTGTTTCATGTTGTGGGGGGGGTCGCATTTTTGTTGACTCAGTGCCCCCCCCCCTTTACTGGCTGCGTATGAAGTCGGCGAAAAAGTGCCGTGAAGATTAATGAGCTTACAAGCGCTGTGAAAGATTTAAGTCGGCAAAGAAGTGCCGTGTAATTCTTTTGACGACACCCAAGTGATTTTCGAAATAAATGAGATAATTTTTAAGAAGCTGTTTCCTCATATACTTCTCTTCATGGTCCGTCATTCATTCATGCGTGAGCTTGCGCATTTTTATTAAATTGGCTGTTTATTCTTTCTTTTTTGGCGAAACCTTCCTGTTGGCCCTGGACTGCCTCAGCTCAACCCCTCCCCCCGACCCTTTGACCCCGCATAATTAGGAAAGTTGTTTTGCACTTTGAATTTCTCCCCCTCTCCCTCGCTCGTCCCCGCCCTTCCCCCATCGGCTGACTGTGACTGAGACTACAGACAGCAGGCAAGACAGTCGTGAGTATACGGTGGGTATGTACGCCAGGTTCTCATCATTCTCTGAGTAAACGGTTACCCTGAAAAGGCGTCACTCTAACATCCTGTATGAAATTAAATCTGAAAGTGACTTCTTACCAGCATGATGAATGTAGTAAAAATATTTAGTGTTTCCCTGGAAAACCAGTGTGTGCATGAAAACAAAATAAAATTAATCCTAAAACTTGATAGCCTTACTAAAGGTGACATAGTGCATAAAAACTTGTAGCCATAACTGTGACGTCAGGCCCCTTGGGCGAAGGCACCCTCTTCTTTGAGGAGTGACGGTCAGAAGGTACGTACCGGACAGTCCCTGAGCGGCTAGGGACGAGTCCGTTGGGATCGAAGTATACCGTCCCCCAAGAAAGTGCGATGATCTGGTTGGCCAAAGCTCAGTGACTTACCCGGACAGCAATGATTCGAAATAAACTTCGCCTAGACGCCTAACTTATACACAACAATCAACGTGGCTGGTTTATTCATCAACACTCCTCCAATATTGACGGGGAGACTGTGTGATTACACGTGACTGAATTTCGCCCAGAGCAGCGAAAACCACAATTAACTGTGAGCATCCAGTGCCGGATCAGGGACTTGAGCAAGTCTACGGGGCTTATGCACATGGCGGAGCCTATGCGCCGCGCTTGCTTAACACGCAGCTTATTATGTGCATAACGCCTGCCCCTTGTTGCTGGGCAGAGCGCCATCTATAACTTTGCCCCGAGTCCAGTGACTAGCGCCTTCTGTCTGTGACAATTCTAACAAATAAATTCCACTTGTTTCTAATTATTTGTATTTGAAGGGTTTTTAAGGTAAGTATTTTTCGAGACACATGTATTACGGGACGCACGTAGACTGCTCACCGTCTCTAACTTGTTGATCGAACTCCAAAGAATTTTGGAGCGACAACCAGGTGATCAGACTAGCCTTTTGGAGTCATGTCCGTGTGCACGGAGCCCAAACGTAAATTAGACTCACACTCTTTGCCATTTTGCGTGCGTTTTAGAATTTTATCGTAATCACTTACTTCTCTGATTATTGATGGTAAAATGAATATGAACGCAACACGGTGTATCTTTCAAGTTCAGTACCTTCACACGCTGTATCAGCTCTACCACTCACTATTACTATTAACTCTAAGTCTAAATATTGACTCATGCTCCTGCATCTTTGATCAGTGATTTCATTTCAAAATGAAATTTACATAAGTTTCAAATAACACAATTCAAGCTGTTGTGTTTAATTAAAATGTAAAAAAATCTAAAATAATTGATATTAGATGTTTGGTAACATTACAAACGGTTGCTGCTTATTTGTTTGATGTTGCAATACAATGCAGAATAATTTATAGTATTCAATCTTGGGGTAGTTAATGCATTCCAAAAATATTCGTGGAGCAAGATAGTTATTTTTGCGAGTTTTGGAGCGGCAAACTCACACGAGAATAATCAGAAAAAAATCCAGAAAATTCCAGTTCCAAAATTGCACTTACTTTAATTTACATTTGATGTTATTATTCAAAAAGAATTCCTGAAAGTCTGTTTGATGACAACCCTCTGCGTTTAGGGATGATTTATGGGATATCATTGCCTCTGGGATAAACCTTTCAGAGCTAATTATCAAATTCTATCAGATCTTAGAACTTGATGAATTAATCTTATATCTCACTCCTTCTTAAAATGGTCGCCTCTGCCAATACGACACAGGCTCCGACAACAAAAATAGCAAACAGACGCGTTGATCATGATAACTGAGGCCAGACCTAGACCAATGAAAAGGTAAACATCTAGGAGATTCCTCTGAACGTAATTGAGATCCATGACTGCTGGTCGTAAATGGTCGCCGCCAAACCGTGTGACGTGAAGGATCCAGCGAGCCACGTTGTCTGCCGGTCTGTCAGCATTCTGAAGGTCGCGCAGGATCTTAGAGACACGCTGTGCATTTTCGCGGAATCTGAAAATAAATCAATATGCTGCATCATTTTCATCGTACAAAATATCCACTTAGTGCGTTGACGAAACTGTAAATGGAGAGTTACTGTCAACACATAACAAAAGCGCCATTTTGGTACCTATTAGACCCCTGCCCTCTCATAGCTGCCGGAAGTCAGAATGGACGGGTTTTATGTCGTCACCAAAAATCAACGGAGATATCATTGTGATGAATTTTCTTAGAATCTTGTTTTGCTATGAACTTTTCTTTAATATGCGGAAACTGAAATCTTTTTGGAGTTAAGTGAACTGCGTTACAGGGCACTGGTTCTTGCAATCAATTAATTTCAGCCGAATGTGCACAGCTTCATTACATCGTCGTGTAAATCAGGAAACAATGCTCGTTAATTGTGAAGCTCATTAAACTGAAAGAATTAGGGATAGCTTTACACTTCTCCTAGTGACGAAAGGGCAGAGCAGCGAATCATCCCGATGACTATTCATGAACCGTGCATACCAAAGTGTTTTTGTGAACTTCCCGGCCGGTTTATCACCTGGGAAGGTAGAGTCCTAGCTGTAATCTTACCCAGGCTCGGTCATGACTCTGCAAATGGCCCGGCTCAAAGTCTCCGATTTGAGACCACTGATGTCCAACTTGAGACCAGCGCCTTGTGCCTCTACGCGGACCATGTTATCCATCTGGTCCTCCCAAAGCGGTATACCCACCATAGGCACACCTTCCCACATGGCTTCATACGTGCTGAAAGCACCACCATGGACGACGTACACACGGACATTGACGTGGTCTGTTGAAAAAAACAAACGAGTATGGCGTGCAACTTTGACTGTACTCCGGCATAGAGATATTTGTATTAAAAATACAGATAACTAAGGCTTTAATAAAAAAATTATTTGGTATAATACGATGTTCAAAAGCTGTCAAACTTCCTTGATCGCCTAGAATCCTGCTTCTGCGTAATCAAATTAACGTGTTTTAGATGGGATACGGTTGAGTAATATGTACAGTAAAGGAGTCCCTTTTAGGCCCACATACAATGAGTCGGGCACTCTTTTTAAGATAAGGTCATTTTCGTATTGTGCATTTACATCTGGGAACCAGACAAACGAGATGGTCTTATGTCCCGTGTACATCTAAAAGCTGGAAACGCTATTATAATGAGGAGGCCGGTCTATTTCAGTGTCATTTCAGCGGCGATATGTTCCTACAAGCACGTGTGCGTGTATCTTTTTTTAGAGAAAAAAGGAGGAGGAAAAAACCTCGTACGCAAGTCTCATGAACCGAACAGTTAGTATCATCATCCAACCTAAATCGAGTTCCGCCTCGACACTAGACTTGAAATCAAGCCGTAAGTCCATCATGTTTGTCGTCCATACGCTGTGTCATTTTACAATTTGTGCGAAGCCCATTCACTGTTGCCGGCGATCCATCCAGCATGCCACACCGATTTTGCCCTTCCTCAGGGGCTGTTCACTACCGGGTTACGGTGCACGTCGGCCCAGAACTCCTGTGCCCGCTGTTACAGTTAAACCAGTGCATGAGTTGAATGTTGTGTTTTTCTGATCATGTTTTTACTGTGTTCCGTTGATTGTTTTTATTCTGAGTATATATCAATCTACCCCGAAGGTAATGGAATCGTCCAAAATTGAAAAGTTTTAGCCAGTCATTTGTCTGTCATTCCCGCGTAGACGTAATTCTGCCATTCAGAGAAGGCGTTGGCGAAGTGGGAAAACGCCTTCCCGTCTTACGCAACGGTATTTTCTTCAGGCCTTTGTAATTGTTAAAGCACCCATCGTATTATTTTGAATCAAATTACGCCAGTTGATGAAAAATAGGTGGCATTGTACAATCGGACACAATTAGAATCTTCTGGTGCATGTTGGATTTTTCTTATGTGAGAGAGAGATAGAGAGTCAGAAGTCATTTTGGACTTGCTGGAGAAAGACAGAGGTTGGGAGAGTGACTGTGTGATGAAACACCGGTTTTGACTCCCTAGCATCAGAAATCTGAGCCAGCAGATTTAGCTTTGTTGTGGATCTGTTTTTGACCACTTTGGAAAAGGACGGAAAAATCTGTTTCCGTGAGAATTAGGCAAACTATGGCCTATTAACGACTTCATGGCAACAGTTCAACTCCCAAGACAGTTGTGCAGCAAATTACCTTAAGTGTTGTAAAAGCCTGCCGATGATAAAGTTTTGTCGTAATTGTAGTAGTAAGACTATTAAGCTGATCCTAGAGATCGAGGCTGATGATTTTCAAAAAGATCAAAAGTTTACATTTATGAAAATAAGGATAATGATATACGATTTGTGGTAATTTAGAATTGTGGAGATCGAGGTTGGCAAGGAGACAAATTGGAGCATGATTTCTTCAAAGCTGTTAAGGTGTTGGTTTTATATTTATTGCAGATGGCCTTATGTTGAGACTGGTCCCACTGACTCTACCGATGACTGCTAAGAAACATAGACTGAACTTGCTCTACTTGACCAAGCTTACGTATTACACGAGGAGGTTGGACTACACCCAGCCAATTACTGACTTGATTTAAGTTTACCTCCGCACTTGATTAATAAAGCCTTGAATCCATGCAAATATGTTCAGTGCAATCTTTACATTTGCACAAATCTACAACTGTTCTCTTTGTGGAGCAGATTTCCCATTGAGTGGACTTTATTCAAAACACGAAGGAGTTTGCTTTCCTGCATGTTGCGAGATGTACTCTGCGTCGAGGAGATGCTAAATTTAACAGTTGTAGCCTGTGACTCGGACCTACCAACTGACCCTGGCAATTAAGCTATGAATTATTTTATAGAGTTTTTCATAACGCGCAAAAAATTCCTCCATGCTTCAAAGAGTCAAGATTGCGCTGAGCATAAATAGAAGAGTTGCATCGGATCATGACCAGACATGTCGTGCATAGCCTATCTACCTACATGTACATGATGTTCGTTATTATTGTGCATGAATGCAGCTCAACAAAACAAAACAAAACAGCCCTGTTAAGTGTGCACCCTTAGCCTGCACTACCGACTTTGCCACTTGTCAACCTGACAATTTTACCTGAGACTGAGGCCCTGCTGACAAACCATCCCCCGTATGTGACAACACATCTCCACTCACGATCATAATTGCTAAATCATCCATGACTTTATATTCATTCATAAAAATTTCAAGCTAGTCTCCGAGATATCCATTTTCTTTTGACCTATAGAGGAACCGAGACGACGCATTCATGCATGAAACAATCCGAGTACAAAGCGCGCAATACGAGTAAACACACTAATTTCTTGTTTATATCTGTCGATTGTGGGACACGTCGAAGGGTCACTACTAATTTTCATATATTTGCATTTGGTTCGGCTTATGAAAACATCTGAGCAACGTCTGAAACCGAGTCCCTCCGATGTAGTTTCGAGCGCCTCCAAGTGTCGATCTTTCACCTGCTTGCACGCCTCATCGCTACTAATTGTTTCAGACGTCGACAATTGGCCGTACTTAATTTAAAATTTGCTTCTAATTTGGTTCGGTGTGACTCTAGAACGCCTGTCTGAAACAGGGTAAAGCCGGCCAAGCACATATTTATTCCCTTATTAAAAATATCAGTCTGTTCATAGTAGCGGTTGTCTTGGTGTATGTGGGGTTAGTTATAATCCCTGCTGGGCGGACAGGAGTGGAATGTGTCTGTAAACCCCATCACACAGGTAAGCCTACACTTTTAGCAGCAATTTTGGGCAAGAAAACTTACAGTTTAGCAGCGACTTGTAGGTTTTACGTACAAGCATACAATTTTTAAAATGGTCCCCAAAAGCCACAGAGGACGTTTTCAGAGTGAGTCCACTTCTCAAAATATTACCTAGTCCATAGTCGTGAACTGTGCTGAAATTCAGGCTTGTACGTAAACACCAACATTATTTCCACATATCTGCCTAACTATTATTTTTTTCTGATGTACAGAGTCTCTTTATCAATGCCTGCCACCATATATAAAGTAGTATAATGACATCTTGAATCAAAAGTTTTGAAGATTCCCTGGTTCTACCAGAAATTACTGAAATACATGAGGATCAATATAAATACCCAGGATTTTCATCATTGGCAACCCTTTCGCAACCATGGTGTTGTTTCCTAGCCGGATTCCCGTCAGATTCCCATTTGACTTCCACAGCACGCGATAGGGGAGGGAAGCAAAAGCGTCTGCGAAGATTTGGCCTTGTTCCTGCCCAAGTTTCCTCAAAAGGGAACTGAGGGCGAAGAGCACCACCCCATCTGGTGCTGTATCCAGGAACTTGGCAACATCCTCGTCCATCTGGAAAGTTTGACAGAGAAAAAGTACCATCGCCACCATCACAATTCTGACGTTGCACGCGCATGCGTGGATATCAAAATAGCCCAAGGTTTTATCGCTTCGATCGTGACCTTGTCCATTTTAGCTATTGACTCTTTAATTCAGTTGACCTGTCAACGTTAGGGGGTAAAGTTGGTTCTGACAAGATTGATCATTTTATCATTCTAACTGTAGCATATAACGTTAGGCATCAAACCAGATCCCTCACCATTTAAGTTAGATACCGTACATAATGATGGAGATGTTCTTTTGACTTTTATTTGGATTAACCCTAAAGACCCTTGACGCATTCTTAAAACTCATGCCCAGTCCTCAGAATTATTAAATTCCAATGATGTCTTGGAAATTGTTTCAACTCCATTATTTTGTGGAAATGAGGCATATTGACTTTCTTGCGATGTATCACTTTTTCCTGAAACAGGTAGGTCAATATGTTAACTTCTACCAGTGATGCCCTCACTGCACCGGCCGACATATGCAGTGACAGTTGAAACAATATGGTCATGATACATTACTTATTGAAATGTAATATTCATGGCGAATGTTCTTATAACCAAGTTTCCGATGTTCAATGAATTGATCCTGGAAGAGTTAAACCTACCAACTGTTGTGAGTTAAAGGAAAACTGTGCATTTTATGAAGAAATTCCCCCATTGAATCTCTAGTAAGCTAACGACTCCATTCCCTCCGTGTTCCCCGAAAAAGTTTTATTTCTTACAAGGTGTCCTAGAGTCAGACATAGCAACTACTGGGTCAATTTATTGTTAGCACTATTTCGTCCCGCAAAGTTCGACCAGTTTTCATTTCCGTGGAGTGTATTTATATAAATTATGGCTTCACGAGTGTCACAAGAGAGGTTTAGAAAGTTGCCGATGGTCACCTACCATTTGATTGGAGTTCAATCCGGCATGGTAGAGGACATACTTTATATTGGGCTGCAAAGGTCGAGGAAATTCCAGTCCAAAGCTCCCGTGCATGAAGTACAGCAAAGCTTGTTTGTGTGACTCTAGGGTGCTGATCTCCGGCTTGATGTTATACTTGTCCTTCAACTTATCATATCTAACGAAGTTAGCGCTGTCGAGTTGAAAATGCACGATGTTGAAGTAGAAGTGACCTAGGACGTTTTTGAGTCGCTGAAGGAATGTCATTCTGTCAGTAAGTCCCATGACACGCTCTGGTATATAAGACGGATCGACAGGCAATCCAGTCCTGGGTGCAAACAGAATGATTGGACTGTTAACAGGCAGTCTAGCTTTTGTCTGCGTTATGAAATATTTGATCTCTCCAGTGCCAACGTAGCAACGTAGTTTAGCTCAGCCTAAAACGCATCGGGTATTTAATCTCTTTGATATCTTTCTTGCCCCTTACCACCCCGCCATTTTTTTTCAGAATGTGACTGAACCCACTGAGTTTCTAGACTACCGTGTGTCGATAGAGCTGGGTATGCCAAACATTGGTGATCCTGCAGAATTTAATAATAAAATTTATAAAATTGCGAGTACTGGGTTGTTTACTGCCTTTTTAAGATCTTTACTTTAGTGTTATGGTTCCTCTAATAATGTCTGTTTCTGACAATCCTGACTGACTTTCCTGTGTTCCACTAATTTCGTTCTTTTCCCTCTTTCCTCTCATTAATTCTTCTTGGAAGTCATCAGTTTTCTTCTACTGTGGTCCCTTATCCCTTATTTCATTTTTCACGCACCGTTACGTTTGTCCTTGTTCTTTCTAGGCATGCCTAGATTTGTTAAAGTTGCCACCTGTAAAATTGCAGGTTGGGACGTGGATGAATCAGTCTAGTCGAACTCTCGATCCACTAGGCAAGTGTTCATACAGTAGGAGAATCTTAGACACTTGGTGGCGGTAAACTGACTTGTCCTTTTTGTGGTTTTGTTTTTTCTTTTTTTTTTGTTTCATTACACAACTGTCTTGGGATACACCAGGTATTTTCCTATGGGAAAATGGTTTTATCACCAGTCTTGACAAGAGAATAGTCTTCACACCTCGTAGAAGCTTAACCTGTTGAAATGTTGGAGTTACCCAGAGTCACGATTACAGCCTTTATATATAAACACAAAAGAAAAAGGGGAAAAAAAGAGATTTGCGACGGACCCATATTGATTTTTTTGAGCATGTGCATAAAAGGCTAAAATATGACGCAAACAACGTTGCATTGGTAACGTGGGACCAGTATGTTTACCGTCACCAAATCTCAAAAGTCTCTCATAAAGACCACGCACAATAAAGCACTTCATGCTTCATTACTCTTGGACAAGTACATTATTTTTTTATTCCTACGTATCTTTGCCCTCCCTCCTTCCCCGCCCTCTGATTTTGTAAATGACTTTCCAAACAATGAGGGGTTTTTTGTTTGTTTTTAGCTACTTCGTATACACTCTTTTGACACTGTCCCCTATCCGAGAATGCGTCTATTTCTTCTGAGACATTTGTTTCTATAGTTATTATTTTCTACAGCGTGACGTGAAGTAGTTAATCTTTCTGGTTCCAACATACAACACTGACATTAAATGACATTTCAGTGGAAATACTGGTATTTGAATTTAACACGCATTAACGTTAAAAAACAAAATGATAAAGTTTTGAAAGAGACGTACCATCCTGCATGTTTTGTAGGAATCGCAAAGAAGACAGAGTTCAGGACGAATGGGATGTCTAAAGCCTGCGCCAACATCGGGCTGCAAGGTATGTAGTCATCTCCAACAAGCATGTCAAATTTTTCTTCTTGCAAACGTTTCATGGTTGCTGAATCGGAGAACAGGTCGTCACATTCTTGCAGATACATATCTCTGATTTTCAACTTGTCGCGCATGTCTTTTTCTAATAACCATCGGAAACCAAGGAAATTCAACTGCCCTGCCAGGCCTGCTTCAGACATATTGTCGTTCACGGTATCCCTGTCTTGTTTGGTATAGGACGAGTTGAAGACGACCAAAGACAAGTCAGCATCTTTTTGCACTAAACTTGTAGGATTTGAGCTGCTCACTACGGAGACAACGTGATGACCTTTGCGGGCTAATGCTCGGCCTGACTCGACAAGGTTGATGTAGTGGCTTCCTGCGACAATAGAAGCGAAATACAGGAATTTGTACTTTTCCCCGCCCTTTGTATTCCCCGCATCGCTGCTGCAAGCTGGCAAAGCGAACGAGGAGAACAAAATCGAAAGAAATAAAAATAAAAGCGACATTGTCAGCGATTAATCCGTCTGAGAAATGAAGAAAAGAAAACACAGGTGAAAATGCACGAAATTATTTATGAAACTGGACTTGATAAACTATTATAAGCACATGTGCCCTTGGCTGACCTTCCAATAATAGCCGTTATCAGTTGGTGCATTTATTTTTAGGTTTTATCTATCTGAAATATTTATTCGCCAGTCTGTGCGAATTATTTCCAATTGTGAGGAAAGTCACCTCACCTAAACTTAAACTATCTACCTTGGCCCTTCCGTTTGACGAACAATATAAGGTCCAAGGGTTACGGGTCGTTTTGACGCACACCACCGATTAGAAATTGAGTTAATGACCCGGTCGACTGACACAACAATGTTCAGATACAAGGGTACAGTCCACAGTGTAAAATTAGCACTCTTCAGGGCTCAATAACATGCACAACAACATCCCTGAGACTTCTGAAACACAAATTAAATCACTGTCTGGTCCTTAATTCTTACAATTTTTTGTGGGTTAACCAATTACATTTTCAATTATTCCCACAAAACAAAATCACCTCCAGAAAAGTGAGTTTTCCGGAGTCTGATTGCAGCCATTTTTCAAGTGGCAATCTTCAACTTTCTCAGGCACCTATTACCATTTTCCAACTGTAGCTTGTTGCCATTCGATCTGCTCTTATATGAAAGACCTGGGGAGTTGATCCTGGCAACGATTTAGACAATGTCACCATTTTGGGGGCCAAACAATCTTCTCTTTCAAGGGGGCACTAATAAGCTTGCCAGAAATTCTCACTTGAATTAGTGGACTAAATTCTTTATAAACATCCATTTTTCACTGTTTGACACCAAACAACACTGAATGGTTGAGAATGCATCAGAAACTTTGATTCCAGAGACAAATGGAAAAAAATCATCTAATGGCTGTATATGGGGAGAAAATGCTCAAGGTCAGCCAATAGCAAATGTGCACAAACTACTGCAGACCGCCTAGGCCTATACTGCAAACACAATTGCAGTAAGTATCTGAAAATAACACTTTTTCACACGAGCAGCTTCAACTAGCTGTTCCTACTGTACTTAACCATCTATAATTGAACCAGACCCCCCCCCGGTTAGGGTTGGCTTCTGTTAGGGTTAGCCTCTACTGGGTTTAAGCTCTGTTAGGGTTGGAATCCAACTTTTCTAGGCTATACTTAGTCCATCTTAATCAAATAATTCTTAAAACTGACACACAAGCAATTACAAAGCTACATGTTCCAGAAGTACATGTACATGCCATAATATAATTCTCATGCTAATATTTGGATAATCATTATGCCCGACAATCCAGTATTTGTGCTTACTCATAATCCATAAAACTGTTATCCATGGCTTGTTGTGGTCTCTACTAGGACCAACGTAAAAAAGAAGAATAATTTTTAAAACCCAGCCGCCACTGCTGCCTGGACGCCACCATTTTGAAATCTATAAACACCCATTTTTCGCCGTTTGACACCAAACAACGTTGATTGGTTGAGAATGCATCAAAACCTCAATTCCAGAGAGAAAATTTTAAAAATCGCGTAATGGCTATATATCGGGAGAAATGCTCAAGGTCAGATGTTCCAGTGACCCACATCAAAACATTAAACAGTGCCCTCAATAGTTAAGAAGCTCCACATGTTTTGTCAGCCATTTTCGGTAATGTTTTCCTGTGAAGAAATCCTGACCATAATGTGATTAGTTTGCAGCCTACACAGAGAAACTCTCATAACCGAAGTTCAAATAATATCTTAGAGGAGTTTGCCAAAGAAGTAAGTTTGCTTCTGAGTGTTTTCTTGAAGGATTTCTTGAGATTTTGGACCATTAAACCTTGCATAATGTTTAACGTTAGATTTAGCAAGTATTTACATTGTAGCATGTACTGAGATGAGGCCAATTCATACGTGAGATTTATCTCACCGGAGATTTAGGTCCAAGTAAGCGTTATGAATATATTGAAGTTAGCTGTTTCACTGAAGTCACCAAAGTCAGTTTTATCATCTTAGTTTAGCTTGGTTGAATGTTATGAGCAAATGTCAGTTAATTAAGCTGTAAATTTGAAGAACTGATAAGTGCAGTATGTAGTATATGTGTAACAAGCTTTTGAAAGGCAAGATAATATGCACACTGTCATACATAACTTTGCCAGTTTATTGACTACTCCCAATCAGATTTTGTAAACCTCTTTTGAAGTTTAGTTATTCTAGGAAACTCAACATTGACAACAACTGTTGATAATTTTGTCCTTTCCAGGTCGAATAAATGCGTCTAAGTAAGCCATATCCGATAAGCAAATTTTCCTCTGAGTCCGATCAATTTGCTTGCACTTCTGAAGATCCATCAGCCAATAGCAAATGTGCACAAACTACTTGTAGTGACGGCGCTAACAGGCCAGTGGGGGCGCTAGTGTGGCTCTAAGGGACCGTGCCGGTCCCTGCCGGGTAGCATTGGGCTCACCCCTGCGCGCGGCACCAGGGCAGTAGCATTTTGGGGATATTCCGTTACCTCAGGGTTCTTTCGCGCCAGTTCTAGCAGACATGATTCTGGTGTGATTTGATCCAGTGCTAATGTGAGAGGAGATCCAGACTTGCTTGTACTTTTGTATTCTACAAACTCCGTGTGTGTTCACCGGTTTTGAGGAGTAATAAAGGCCAGAAGCGACTGGACCGGAAGACAAGCGTTTGTGCCCCTCTTTCATACGTGTGCAAAACTCACTAAAAAAGCGGCGACTTTACACTGGTGGCAGCTTGGCACGTCTGAAGCGAAGATGAGGGTAATTTGTTCTCGTTGGCTTTAGGCCTCCGGGTTATAATGGATATGTGTGATACTGTGAAGAAGTGACAAGGTTCACTTGGAAAGGGAGGCGTGGCTCAAAAGGGTAACACAACGAAACTATGGCAGCGATTAAACTGATGAACAGGATGGTTTAATGAAGAAATTGTCTGTTTATTATACCAAGATAATTAGAAACAGGGGGTAGTGACTTGCAACTGGCCACAATACCGTAGCAATCTTGGGGAAACTGTGATTTGTGAACGGAATGGTAGAGCTGAAACCAGTGATGAAGTCTTGGAAATATATGGAACAGGAAACCTTGGTGACTGGGGAATAAACAGAAATAAATACTAATAAATTAGCTGGAATGCACGTAAATGTGCCCACTAGACGACAACATAATTGTACATGTAACGTTGAAACAATCGTCCCCGATTAAGGCTAAGGTTTTTACTCCAAACTCCTCTATTTAACATAATAACACAGTAATCACTATATGATCTTATACTTTAAACATTGGAGAACATATGGCTGCACTCACAATTGTCAGTAACGCACGGTAAGGGCAAATCTGGAGATATTTTGATTGGAAATGTGCTTGGTAAACCTGATTTTAGAACGGAATGTACGGTGCAAGAATGAGCAAACTACTGAGGGCGTCCTACCAACTATTGCGCGGTCAGTAGACATTGAGGGACTTTCTTACAGATACAGAAAGTGGGAGCTCGGATCTCTTTTTGAAAGAAAAAAAGTGTCTCAGGACGAAAGCACGATGCTGGAGGAATTAATCCTTCTTGATGGAGGAAAAACAACGCAGGTTCCTGAAATTCCTAGCTTTTGTGAGGGGGGCCCTAACGCCGTGGAAATTGGCCTCAGAAGTGGTCGGCGCTGCACGGTGTCTGACCAAGCCTTGCAGTTGGAAGTGGCGGGGGAGGGAGGCCCTTCTCGGGGCCCGACGGCAGCGATTACGCATAACCCAACAAAATGGACCAGGATAGGCCTAGATGAGAATTTGTAAAGACCCTCGGGGGCCACCTCGACAGTGGCACGGAAAGTGGCTTGCACCGTGCGGTGCCTGGACGGACCGTGTTGCTAGAAGTGTCGGGGTGAGGCTTTACTTGGGGCCTGATAACAAGGAACACAGTGGGCTTAGGGGCAGGTTAGTAGGGACTCCCGGGGGCCACCTTGCTGCAGATGGCGGCATGGGAAATGATGTGCACCGTACGGTGTCTGAACAGACCGTGTCGCTGCAAGTGATGGAAGGGGAACCCTGCGCGGGGCTGACATGTACAATACCATCCCATATACTGTGCCTGGTATGCGAGGGCCTCGTGCCAAGGCCCGGCAGGTTCGCAACTGACTCACAATATTTGGGATTAGGGGGGGACTGCGCTGATACACGTACTGATTGTGGGTGTGTCCACGCCGGATTCCTCACAAGCCCACACGCAAAAATGTGAGGCGCCGTTAGCCCATCCGTATTTGTGGGCTGCGGGTAGGTCTGCGTCGGATCCTTCATCGGCCCATGCGCGGGTACTCGGGGTGCCGTTGACTCATCCGTGTCAGCGGGCTGCGAGCGGGTCTGTGTCGGATTCCTCGCCGGCCCATGCGCGGGTACTCGAAGCGCCGTTGACTCATCCATATGAGTGTGCTACTAGTGGATCCACGTGGGATCTCTCGCTGGCCCCTGGGCGGACACTCGGGATGCAATCAACCCATCCCTGCCAATATGCCACAAGTGAGTCCATGTCGGACCACGTGCGAGCTTATGCGCAGATACCTGAGATGAGGCCTGTTGGGCGATGGTGTGGGCGACCCACACATTCGCGATTGGGATAAAGCCAAACCTGCTGCTGCGACAAGAGGGGAATGGGGGCTTGACTCCCGACTGGGGAGACACATGAAAGAGTGCTGCTTGAGCCGGCCACCCAAGTGCAGGACCCGGCTACTGGTATTCCGGGCCTAATGCCCTAAAGCAACCCATGACGGCGAGTCGACGATATACGATGTTGCCCGACAAATTCGACGGAAGTTCGTCTTTGGCTGATTGCCTGGTTCATTTTGAGAGTGTTGCAATCATAAAACACTGGAGCGGCCCCTGCTTGGAGGAGGGGGGGCGGTACCAAAATGAAGTGCTATGGCTGTCACGAGTTTTGCAACATAAGGAGGGATTGCCCAAGGCCGAACAGGTAGCCGGCTGATGCTCGACGACAAGACAGGGGGCCCCGCCCGAGGAGCGAGTGAGGGCCAGCCGCCCCGGATGGGGATGGCCGGCCGGGGATTGCTGAAGAGGTGCCTGGCAACCTTCGCTTGGCCAACCTCTTACAGCCTTTGGGATTCAGAGCGGTCTTTACCAATTTATGACAATGCCCTTTTGGCTATGCAACGCCCCGGCCACGTTTGAGCGCCTCATGGAGAGAGGAGAGGGTTGCAGTAGCAAGTAGCAGTAGTCTACCTGGATGACGTCATCGTGTGGGGAAGGATTTTGATGAACATTTCCAGGGACTGGCCACCGTCCTAGAGAGGTTCCGGGAAACAGGGCTGAAACTAATGCCCAGAAAGTGCAACTTGTTAGAGCGAGAGGTGTCTTTCTGTAGGCCTACAGGCCATTGGGTGTCCGCAGGGGGCGTGAAGACTGATCCGGAAAAGATTGGAGCTATTCGGGATTGGTCCTCTCCAGCAAACCTCACCCAGATCCACAGCTTCTTCGCCTCATATTACAGGCGGTGTATCACCAAGTTTGCCGAGATTGCTCGCCCCTTCCACGCCTTGACAAACAAGAACCAAAGGCAGTTCAGGTGGACCAGTGCCTGCCAATCGGCCTTTGAACATCTCAAGGACGCATTGGCTACTGCACCAATGGAGCTCCATTATCCTGACACAAATCGAGGTAGAGACGTAGCAGAGCAAATTGTTCTGGTACGCGTTGGACAGTAGCAAGGCGGGCCCAATGCGTTTTTGGGAGAGAAGGCCTAGTGTTCGCAGGCAAATGTTTTGCACTGGTGTTTCTATTGGATTGGGTTTCATCTTCTTCTATAATATAGAAATTATAATTTTAAAAAAGGTATTCTATTTCAATGTGGTCGACTATAATGTGGTCCTATATAGTGGCTCCAAAAATGGGGTTGGGTAGGATATTTTTGGTTGGTTGGAAGTTTTGGTTGGGTGAAATACTTTTGGTTGGTTGGGATATTTTGGGCTGGGTGAAATATTTTTGGTTGGTTGGGCAGAATAGTTTGGGCTGGGCAGGAATTTTTGGGCTGGGTAGAGTATTTTTGGGCGGGGTAGGAATTGTTGGGTTGGGTAGGATATTTTTGGGCTGGGTTTAGATATTTTCAGATTGCCGAAGGTGAAATGGCTTTATAAAATTTTTCAAATTACCGTATTCATTGATTATAGGTTCATTTATGTAACGGGTTTTACCCCTTATAGCAACGTATATTAATAAGCTCTGTATATTCAGTGCTTGTCCGAGAGCTGGAGGAAAAAATCCCCCCCAAGCTTACTCGGGTGGGACTCGAACCCATGACCTTCTGCGCACTAGTGGAGATGTCTTAAGCAGGAGGGCGTGGGTTCAAGTCCCACCCAAGTAAGCTTGTGAGGTTTTCTCGCAAGCTCTCGGTCAAGCACTGAGCATACAGTGTTTATTAATATACGTCTGGTAAGGGCAAAACCTGTTATATATATTAACAACTCCCCAGCGCAAAAAAATACATCTTGAAGATTATAGGTTTATTCCATATGTTTATTTATCCGTTGATAAAGGATTCTCTAATCCATGTGTTTTTAACAGTTCAAATACAATTACATATAATATACACCTAGTTCGAGTTCGAGCCAGGGTTGCTGGTGTCGGCCTGAGCATATAGGCAATTAAGTCCCCCCCCCCAAGTCTCGAGCTGCTGTCAAAAAACTATACAGTGCACATTCAAGTACAGGTACATAAACGACACCAATAACAATATCCATCAGCATTATGTACATGCAGTTGTATTCATCCTTAATTGAAACTACTATCCAGACCACAAGCTCAGGCTTGGCCTTCACTTAAGTTACAATAGGCCTACCCATGCATTGGCAAGGATAAAGCTCGAACATTTTAGGCAGTAGAGATTATTGTTGTATAAGTCTACCCTGTTGTGTTGTATTATTACGAAGATTGCATTTGCTTGTGTGGTCAAGACTTATCCATTATAAGCCATGGGTAGATTATTTATTTAGACTTGAGGGTTACCCTGATCACTGTGAGGGTTACCTGGTTATCCTGAGGGTTACCCTGATCGCTGTGAGGTTTATCCTGATCACCGTGAGGGTTATTCTGGTGTAGGTTAAGGACAAGGCTGATTAATCACGTTCGTGGTGCAGTTGACCACGTAGGACTACCTCCCCGTGAGGATACTTTTGTATTTAGTTAATTGCTGTTGTATATAACGGATAACCGAGCACTGACATTGAATAAACCAATCATATAATTGCCTTAGAAATCACTGGTCACCGTGAGATTTAGTCAGTCCTGTTTCACTTGTATTGACATTAAGTGTAATCTTTATTGACATTGAGATCAATTACCTAATCACAGAGCGGTGGTGAACTTCCACCAAACGAACAGTCCCTAAGGCATAGTCCACCGTTCGTTAACTGATATCCGCCTTGCGTTTGGATAGCCGCTCATTTTTGCGTAAAGTTAAATAAATATATTTGTGGGGTTAGGCCAGGTCAATTCCATCTCCGATCAGGCCAGTCTGCTGGTCCGCCACAAAAAGGTGTCAGCTGTCCCGCCACATTACTTTCTGTCAATAAGTAACCTTGAAATAACACTTAACAGGCAGTCAGCAGTGCTAACTAACTAACTTGGACCCTACCATTCGCTTTCATAATACCTTAACATCGGTCTTTAACGGACGATTGTAGAATTTTTGCCTTGATTGAAAGGAAATTCTTTTTAAAAATGAGAAAACGTTTGTACCGTAAAAACATTTTCTAGTCATTTGAACTTGGCATGTTTCAGGGGTGACTGGGAGGAGGGCTTCGTTCCATCTAAACCCAGTCATTTCTTGAATACCTGTTTTTACAGTTTGATGGCATTTATGTCGCCTATAGAGGCTATTAATTTATTTTACAGAATTCAGCATGAAAATGGAATAAAATGAATAGTACATGTAGCCTTTGTAGGCCTCCTGGAAGTTGCATTCTTGGCATCATTTTACATGTTTATGCTATGCAGGCTGTAATGGACGGTCTCTGAAGGCCTACAAGAATCTTGGTGCATACAAGTTTTTCAAGGCAGGATGGGTGAGGAGCTTAATGGTTTGTTTAAGGAAGGACAAATTCTTCATTTTGTCCAAGGTGCGTGTACAAGTTTTATTTAGTAGTTTAAAGAAAGATTGAGTTTTGTGTTGCATGATTTTGTTTAGTTTACATCCTAACTGCCAACACTGCCGCATGCAGTCAAGAGACAAATATAAACTGAGATTGTGCTTGGAGCCTGGAAGTATGACTGCTGGAAGCTTTATTAGCTATCCGACAAGCAGACATATACGTAGTAGGCCTATCTCTAAAAAAATCTTTATCCTAAAATACTGAATACTATTGAAGTCTCATTTTGAACAGGTGCCACATTCCCAAAATCTATCCAAGAAACCACTGGAGGTATGGGTGGTTAGTGAAAAGAACGGTGTTGTGGTGACTGGACACTGCAATTGCGTGACGGGTCTAGGCGAAGCTTGTTCACATGTTGCTGCTACACTTTTCGCAGTTGATAGCTGTAAGTCTAAGTGAAATAAGTAACTGATTTGGGTAAAACAAAACTACTTTAAAATTAATACTTTTATGATTAGTGTCAGTGTTAAGATGGAAAGCTTGCGGTAAACACCATGCAATATCTCTTTTTTGAGTCTGTGTGGTTCTGATAAGAACCGGAGAGGCTCACCACACAGACTCAAAAAAGAGATATTGCATGGTGTTTACCGCAAGCTTTCCATCTTACTTGTCTGTCACCATGAATAGCTTGAAATCCCATCAGTGTCAGTGTTTACAAATTATGTCAAGTTTATAGGATGGCTATATACCTTAGACGGTTATAATTGGGGGGATGTTGCACTCTTCAAATGCAATTAGGGTACTCATGGAGGCGATTGGAAACATTTATTTAATTAATGATTTAATCATTTTTGTACAAGCAGTGGTGAGAATGAAACAAGACACATCTTGCACATCCCGTCCAAATTCATGGATCAAACCACTACAAACCAATCAGCAAAAGTCACACCGTGTTTGGCTGCAGAGATGGATTTTTCCAGTAATATAAATAGATGCCAGGTAAATATATTGCTGTATCTCTTTTCACACTGTTTCATGCATTTTTCAATGACTTTTTAGAATTTAACTGTTGAGAAAAATGAACAAATTTATTTATAGGTAATTTGGAAAAAGAAACGAGGCGTCAAGAGACGTGCTTCCACTCCCAGGACAACAGAAGAATAGAAGAAAACATTATACGATGAATTGAGTGCTTCAGGTTTGTTTTGTAAAATAAACGCAGTTGTGTCTTTACTTTAGTAAAGAATTGCGATTGGTTGGGATTTGACCTTTATAAAGCAAAGGGTTTTGGGGACTCATTAAAATTTTCATGTCTCATGGCAGGGGTCAAAAGTGCTATACTCTCTGTTATGCCAGAGTACAACCAGAGTTTGATACCGTGTGCATCACATGGACTCCCAGCTCCTCTGACTGGATTGTATGACGCTGCTACCTTGGAGATGACCATTCCGATCCAGAGCTATTAGACAAATGTTCTGAAAATCTGACAACCATGGCATGGAGGAATTTACATATTTCCATCGTTCGGTAAGCAAGACAGTCCTATTAATTGGAATGTGTTGTAAACCTTGCTTTCATAGGTTGAGGCTATTGAGTCACTAACAAGGTCACAGGAAGCTAGTAAACTTTGGTTTCAGCAAAGACGAGGAAGGATGACAGCATCTAGAATGAAGGCTGCAGTAAGAACTGATCCAGCTATGCCATCACCGTTGTTGATCTAGTCCATCTGCTACCCTGAGAACTACAAGTTTGCAACAAAGGCTACAAGGTGAGATTGACTTCTGCCATATCAGCAACATGCATACATTAAGTTCAGATTATTTTTCATCGAGGTTGAATTTTTTGTCTGAAAAGCACATAAACATCTCACGACCAATTTTAAAATGCATGTGCAAGTTTGGTCATCTCGTTTCTCACAAGCATTGAAATAGTGTCCATTTGATAATAATTAATTATTCCATATTTTGAAGTAGAAATACTCTTTTCTTATGTTTGTGTAGGTGGGGATGTGAGCATGAGGAAGAAGCACGTAACAAATACCGGAATCACATGAAAAACTGTCATTCAGGATTCACTGTTTCAAGAGCAGGGTTATTTGTTAGTCCAGAGTATCCTTATTTAGGTGCCTCGCCAGATGGGCTTGTATCTTGTAAATGCTGTGGAGAAGGAGTACTAGAAATCAAGTGTCCACTATGCCTAGAAAGGAAGTGTATCCAAGAACAGGTTGTTAATAAGGGAGACCAGTTTTGTCTCTCAAGCAATGAGGCTGGAGATCAGTACCTTAATCACGATCATGCATATTTTTTTCAAGTCCAGTCCCAAAGTCACATTTCAAGGAGGTCATATTGTGACTTTGTTGTTTGGGGCCCCAAGTCATTACACATAGAAAGAATCTACCCAGACGGTGATTTGTGGAGTGAATGTGTAAGACGGTCGAGATGTACTTGCATGGAGTTCTATTAGAACTTGTTGCCAAATTATTTAAAAAATTCCCAGGACACAGCAAAGAACTTCTTGTTGAAAAGGGCATAAACTTCACCAATGTATTTTGCTACTGCAGGAGAAAGGAAGAGGGTACAATGCTCAGGTGTGACTCCACGTCATGTAAATTTGAGAAGTTTCACCTAGCATGCTTAGGATTGAAAACGCAACCCCAGAAGAAAAAGTGGTTGCGCCCACTTGTAGAACTTTGCAAAGTCATCAGAGACATAACAGCTAGGTTCACAATTCATTGATGTGAAAAGGATCCAGCATACGTGTACAGTGAACATGAATTATTTTACATAGGCCTTAATAATCCGATTTACTATCTACAGATTCTGACTTGAAAATGACACAGGAAATAAACCACATGATTACAGGCTATACATCTTAGGTATAGTTCAGTTTATTTAACTTACTGTCTCCAAAAACATAATTCACATAAATTTACTTTTAAGCCATAATTCAATAGCTTTATTTGTTAGTATTCTTAGATCTATTTTCTTGATACATTAGTCAATTTGAATCTTTGAAATGGAGCAATTCAGCTTGTTCTTGCACTGCAAATAATTTTCATGTTCTTACTCTATACCATGACTCCTCGAGTTGTTCCGAATTTCATGAAGTGAAAAGCCAGATTTTTAACCAAAAAAATTGTACACTTTTGCCTTTATGCTACAGTGGTCTCTTGTAAACTTGGGTTATGTTGGCTTGTAATTATTTAATTGGAAGACCAAAATATTCTAAATAAAAGGAACAACCGATTCGCATATATTGACTAAGCCACATGCCACTCTGACTATTTTGTCCAGTGTTGTTACCTTACTGTCTTGATCAGATTGCAACAGTGGGATTAGAATTGTGCTTTCAAGAATGGGATATTTTGTTCTTAACTTACCAATAACTCGTTCAATATGGATTCTTATGGAGGCTAAATTCCTGGTTTTGCTGACTTCTTCCTGACTAAGTTGAGTTCTACCCTTGGTGAAAGATGGAATTTCCAACTTTGCCCCATTGCTAGCAATGACATCTTCAATGTTAAAACTTCTGTCGGCCAACACTGTGTCACCTGGCCAAAGTAAGTTTAAATAACCATACTGTTCTGTTAAAAACGTATCGCTTGTGCGACCACTCCAACATTTACAAACAAAATTGATGCAACCTTGCGGAGACATTGAAATTAAATACTTAACAGTATTATGAGATTTATAATTGGAATAGGTTTTGGATTTTTTGCATCCAAGTTTGAGGGTCTGTCTATGAAAATTTCACAACAATCAATAATAGACACACATTTTGGAAATGTTTCTTTAAAAATTATAGGCAGATGTTTTTGGAGCAGAGGTCTCTCAGCCCGGAATACTGTCAAAGGAACAAATTTTTCATTTAAAACATTTATAACATCTGAAAATACTCTTACATCAGTGCTGTTGTGAACTCTAAAAACAATAGACAAATACTGAACTGCGGCATTTACATGTAATGGCATGAGAGTCAACAAAAGCTGCTGAAATGGAGACAATGAACAGTTGGCATGTCTGTTAAGATTTGGGAGAATAAGATTTAAGATGGCCATAAACAAACTGAAGTGAGGAAGGCCAGCATATACACAAAGTTTCTCTTGGTTAGTTTGAAACGATTCTGGTCCCAATTCGAAGTCTGCTGTTGTTGGTTTTTTTTTTGAAGATTGTGTTTTTCTGTCAGCAACTGCCTGTTGGTACTCTCTAGACCTTCGATGTCACTTGCTGTGAGATGAGTCTGTGTTTGTGTTGCTTTTACACAATCATCTGCAGTTTGAATGGTAGAATTAGGATCTACATTGGCCGCACCAGTGTCTAATGCTCCAAGTTTTATCAGACCTGATGCTGAAATTGATCTCCTCACCTGAAGCATAAATCAAGGAGAGATGCACTCTCAAGTCTTTATTCTGTGGTGAAATATAGCTAATGTAATTTACAGATACATGTTTGGTTGGGTAGGTTCTGTGGCACGTTCAGCAGTATTTGTGCCATTAACATCAAGGCTGCTTCTCAGTGTGAGGTAACATCAGAGCTCAGTAATGTAAGGTCTGGCCAGGTTGAAAGTTGCATGATACGTACTCACACAGACATATGTGAGAACCTCTAAAGAACTTAAGCTACGTGTAGGATGTACATGTCAAGCAAGCACATACAAAAAGGATTCATTTTAAAGTGAAAGCCTTTTTCAAATGAGGAGACATTGACAGTATTCATGGTTCTTTTGCATCCATAAGTAGAGACAGTTTGTTAACTAGACCTTGTCTCAGCAATATTTGAAATACGTGTAATATCACCAAAAAAACAAAATAAACTTGCACCTCAAATATTGAGTCATTGAACAAAACCACATTAAAAAACAACTGAAGTTTTTATGATAAGATCTCATGATCCTCTATTCAATAATTTGAAACACATTTTTAAAAAAGGTAGGTTCTTTCACGGCTTGTATCAATTGATGTTATTCAAGTACCTGTTCTGATTTTCTATTTTTCATTTTCATCCTGTGTTGACATCTTTCCAAGGCTGCTCTTCTTTCTTCCCGTTGAGATGATGACACATGCTCAAACAAACTGGGAATGAAGTCAGGTGACAAGGGATTACCCCTTTTCTTTCCTTAAACCAAAAGAAAGAAAGAGAGAACATTTCAGCAAAATCTTTTCTGAACTGCTTAGTTTTTGTACAAAAACTATGAAAAAATTGGAAAAGGCTCTCAACAACAAATGCAACAATAGTGGGGTATAAAATACAGTCTTACAATTGGATTCTTGGAAAGCAATAAATAGGTTATATGTAGGAATTCTGAATACAGATGTCGGATATTGATGTTAAGTACTGTCCTAGTAATGTTGGCATCTCACATGTATAGCAATTTGGGCCTAAAGTTTAATATCAGTGCCTTGTTTGACAAAAGAATAAACAAGTTTACAGTCTCTGTACCAGCATAGGGTTTACTACCTTCCTTTTTTCCTCTGGCAACCACAGCAGTAAATTAATTGGTTGGCTACTTTTATTTTGTAAATTTTAAGCTCCCGTGCTTCCCCTACACACAGTGCTGTAAAATTGCTCTCTTTCATAATCTCTTTTATATTAAACTGTCCCGCTTATAGGTCCAGTCCTGTTACATACATCCTGGCCACACCAGTGGGGCTATACCATGTTAATGTCGGCACAAAATGAAAATAGACATTGCCTAACCAACGGTGCTACGCTAACCTCTGCCTAGGCTGCAGCTTTCTGGCCGGTAAGCCTACGAACGTACGTATTTTTATAATGTCTTACTAGAAAGAAAATGGTCACTGCACAGCCGTGAGTACGGACTCGGTGTCCATTCTTTCCACTGTATTGCAGCTATCCACCGTCGTTTTCTTTCCCCATTAGCAGGAAAACGATAGAAAGACACGTCTGTCTTTCCAGCCCTGTTCGAGCATCCAACAGCTACATAACAAGTCATTATTTTTGTTTGGAAACACACTTAAAGCATTGAGTAAATAATATATTGCTCCGCCATTCATAAAAAACGCCCCTAATTATCCTCAACCACTGCATGCGCTGGAATCAGAATTGATTATCAATGAAACATGTTTATAAATTAGTACATGTAATTCACACCAAGGATTAATAAAGAAGTAATAAAATGTGGAATCCGAGAGACTATTTGTTGCAGTGGATGTTGAGGCTCTGTCCGCGCAAGGCACAATGTGTCCTGCGGAATGCATGACTAATTAGCTCTCACCCCATCAGGGTAACATTTTTGTTGTGTCCAAAATGCCCTTTCCCCTTTGCCCTACGACATCTGAATTACTCATTTGGTGTGTCTTCAGCCACTTTGGTTCTTTTACACAGAAACATTGTAAGGACACAGATTGTACGTTGGAATAATTACTAGATATCCCACGACATACGTGTACGCTTGCCAACAATGAAGAGACGGGGGTGCTCTTGTGTGTACCCTTGAGATAATTTTCCGTGAACAACGCCTTGCCCTATTCTGAACATAAACTTCGTTGGCCCATTTGTAATCCAATTGAAATGACTGTGCTGAAGGTCAAAATATGAAGCTCTCAACCTTCTTGATAAGCCTGGCATTTACCTGCATGTCTGGGGGTCAATTTCATAGAGCTACTTAAGCACAAAATTTGATTATGCGGGAAAAACGGTTGCTTATTAAAAAAAGGTCACCAGCTCAAACTCTATCTGATTTTGCTGACCAAAAAACAGCTAAATACAATCCCTAAACAATATACATCACATGGAGTTTGGGTTGGCTACTTGATTTATCAAGTAAGGCTTTCTCATGCTTGATATTATATTCTTGTAGATATTCTGATCACGGTGCCACGCAGCCCTTCCATAATTCTTAAGTCAGTTTGGCGTGGTATCCATTATAAGTTTTGTTCATAGGCTACCAGGGAATTCGATCAACGATTGCGCTCGTATAACAGACTTGTTCCCGTCCCCGCAGAGTATCAGGTAATGCAGGGACCGCTAAACGGACGATATGAATGTACTCACTGGTACCCACACTACTTTCACATTACGGTATTACGGTGCTTCCACCAAATGGTTGTATTTCTGCGCGCAAGCGCATTAATATTTTGTGATCCCACGGTTTTTTTTACAATAAGACATGCTATAATCAGGAGGCATCATAGAAATATTTCTATAAATCCCGAATTTTGGACTGATAGTGTTTCCAATTCGGCGTATTTCTTTCACAAAAAGCCCCAAATTGCGGGCCTATTTTTGATAGAGGCGGGCGGTGACATTCAGAAATGAACACTTATTTTACTGCTGTTTTGGGAGTATCTTCCTTAAAAGGCGAATAAAAAAGATTTTCGTGGCTTACCCCCATGACATTGAAACGAAAAGTGTTCTTCTGGCCATAATTTTGAATTTCCGGTAAAAACACAGAGGCCAACCTCTTCACGAGGGTCAACAGGTGGCGCTATTTCCGTCCGATTTTGCACTGTTTTCTATGGGCGGGTATTTGGTGTAGCGCAACCATAAGCGTTTACGGATAAACGAAAGGGAGGGGACAGCGCATTTGCAAAGGATATCGTTTACCTACGTTAACTGTACAGTTTCACGCAGTAGGCCCGTTATCTTCTGAAATTGTTCAGCTTGTTTCTTTGGATAAATTCCAGAGGTATGACAAAACAATCGGCTTCGCCTCGGGGCGCTATGCGTCCCCCAGATGTTCACAACGTCATATCCCACACCACAGCGGTCAACAATGTTATGTGTTGTTACGTAGGTGGGGGTCCCTACTCGACAAGCACTGCTTTTTAAGGACTCTCCTCCACCCTGGTGTGGAAATAAAGTGGAGTAAGTATGAAGTACGTCGCTTGCCGCATCGATTGCGGCTAGGGACGTCAGAGTTCAATCTCCTGACCAAAGTGACCGGTCTTGAATGTTGAAGACTGGTCTAACACATATTTCATAGTGTGAAAAAATCACTCTGCCTTCGAAGTTATTCCAGATATTGGTCAAATGACTCGTACTGTAGAAATTGCTCTTCATTAGAAACACATGACATTCTTGACAGTTTTTTCTTTAGCCGTGGTAGCTCTTAACGACTTTTCAGGGACACTAAGACACATCCCAAATTGTAGAAAGCCTTGAAAGCATGTATTTATCTTTCAGTGATGACTAATTTCCTGAAGAGGAGTTTTTTCTTTACAGATCCTATTGACAATGGTTTACATAACAAACTGATTCATGGCAGAAGTGTGAGTATGCAGGCATTGCATTATGCTCAAGTGTGTTAATGGATTTGTGCGATACTGTACTGTACGTGGGTAAATGGCAACAATTGATCAGTGCGAGTGACTCATTTGCATGTAAGCCACGTACATATGCCAATTGTGGCGTGCACGATATATGTGGCCTCGTTCTACACTGCCAGAAATCTATAGAACGCGAGTAATAGGGTACAGTATTTACTAGACCCACCCCACCATCAATCATCGTCCCCCAGTTTACCAAAAAATACCAAAACTAAACCACGGCAAAATTGAAACACTCCAAACCCCTACGACTCACTTTTTAAGAATTTTTAACATTGGCCATCCCCTCTGGCAATCCGAAAACCAACTTAAATAATCTCGTCCTTATACAACCTACGTTCCAATTTTGCCGTGACTTAGTTCCCGAATACCGGGAAAAGGGACGATGGTTGAAGGTGGGGTGTGTCTATTAAATATCGTTCCCTACTACTGTGGTTACGCTCTTGGTTTGGGTCTTCAGGGAAAAATTAGATAAAATAAAAAACCTATATAAAAGGAAATGATAAACCATACAACGAACGTGAATTGTAATTTTTGAAAGGCACGAGAAATTCAATTGACTTGATAGATTCGTACGATTGCTTTCGTTGTTTAAATTCAATGTAACGACTGCATAAGATGTAATGACTGCTCCACTTGTGACGATTGCGGTAGATGTATAAATTGCGTGGCTTGTTTTAATTCATACGACTGCCAAAATTCAAATGCCTTGGATAGTTGCGAGGACTGTTACGAGTGCAGCAATTGTATCGAATGTTTTGGTTGTACATATTGCACCTGCTGGGTAAATTGTGTCGAGTTGGAAGGAATGGATTACGTTGTGCTCTGAGACAGTAAGCATAAAAAGCTGAGACACGCACGAGAAAGCGAGCCACTGCACGATTAAGCGACTAAACTCGACATGGATTTATACAAAATTGGACTAATTATTGAATACGACTTTGACGTTGAAAATTTCATTAAAGTAGAAATCGCATCCGCAATAATAGACGCGGCCTGGTAAAAATGAGAAAAATGTATGACAAAAGCCGGGAAAATTATAACTATGTCAACCCAAGTATATATCGTTTCAGATGACCACGAGCGTCTCAATGCCGACAACTGCGACCATAATGTCACCTATGGCTTCTCTGACCCGAGTAAATTAACCATTTCGAAATCCGTGATTAAAGAAGGGCCTCAAGTGAGCCAATGCACCTCACCCATGTTTTACCATCAAAACGGCAAAAATAAACGCCTGTTGATTATGACGATAGAGCCCTGTTATGGCATAAACTCGCTTTACAAATACGGCACTTGAGATAAAACGCCCAAAAGCATCAAAGGCCGTCAAATTTGTTACCAAATACAACAATATATGACAAACATAAATATAAATTTATTGAATCTCAAGGGTATGGTCTCCCGTCTAACACCGTAAACGCCTACAAAGCCAGTCGCGATATTGATGAATTGAACAAGATCGAATATGTACTTGAACCACTTTATACGGCTAAAAACCAAATGTACATTAAAATAGATCCCTATGCCTCCCTATTTGATAACCGAAAAAGACCAATTGACTCGTCAAATATCGATAAATTTATCAATCAGAGATGCGACGCACAATCATTTATTTGTCCAAAAGACGTATACTACGGTACCCACGGTACACTGTCGTGCGGCGCCAGTGTTTGGTATAGAGTGACAGCGGCAATGTTCAAAATTAGAAACGACAGACTAATTTCAAATAAGTCGGTGTTGCAAGCGTTTAGCATATTTGGATCTGAATCTGAATCACCCGTGAAATTCAAAGTCGATTAAATTTGAAGAATTAACTTAAACCTCGATTATTCTTCGGAATAACTAGGGTTATTTTTTTATTAAATAGCTCATTACCCAAATGGCCCGCTCCTCCACAGATACGCGAAAACTCTTGCGAGCACCAAATACTTGAAATAGACGAAAGATATGCGTGTAAACATTGCGGTCTAATTTTTGGGTGGGTTTCTTCATACACCCTTCTAGAAATGGGGGATAGATATTACAAGCATCATGTTTGGAAAAAAACGCCACCACCAAAATCGAGAAAAACTTTAAAAGAGTTTAACGTTCAATTGGAGAATGGCGAAGCGGGTGAAATAGAATATAAGTTAAACCGAGTTCTAAATGGCAAGATCTCTAGAGGTAAAGTGTTGAAGGCCTTAATCGAAGTATGTTGTCAAGAGACAACCGGGGAGGACGATTTAAAAGTAAAAGATCTATTTCAAGTTTCGGATAAGTACTGGGAAAACGCCCTCGACAAATTAAACCTCGCTAAACAAGATTTTTCAAACGTATATAATTAACACAAAACGTATATAATCTCACAAAACCAAAAAAACGATCAAGGCCGAATTTTGGCAGACGCTAAGCTAAACACCATCGAAGAATACGTATCTCACGCGCTTGAAGACGATGACATATCCCAAGAAGAATTTGTACTTATTTTCCCAGTTGAAAAAATTTAACTAGATAAAAGAAAAAAACAGGTTAAATACGAGAAACCAAGAAAACAAGGAAACTAGTAAAGAAGAAATCGAACGATTGGTAAATGAAACAGCTACCGCGCTAGCCAACGAACGGGCGGCCGTTTTAAAAAAAGATCTTATGAGCAAACTTGGCGAGTAAGTTTTACAAAGTCGGTCCGATATCAAGATCTACCACCTGCTTATCAAGCTATCCAACCAACGGCGCCTCCTTTAAAAGAACTATAAAATAAATGGGAACCAACTTTAGTAGTTTAACAATTTCAGTCGACGATGAAAAATCGTTTACCGCCAAATTTCCAAATTTAACGCACGCGTATAAATTACCAAAAGTAACCACGGACGAAGCCGTCAACCACTGGGTGACCGATCCAATTTCGTTTTATCAAAATCAATTTAATTTCGTGGTCTATTGCGCGAAAATGGCCTGCGGAGTAGGTTTTGATTGGCTGTCTGACCCCAATCCATACGTGTCGGCTTTATTCAATTTTCACGTTGATTACACCGTACGAAAAATATTTTATGACTGCGTAATGCTTATTCCTAGCGACGACGTATTTGACGCCTTTTACAATAATTACGACCATCGGGAGTTCACTGACACGTGCCTTTTATACGGAGTAGACCCAAACAAAATAAAAATTATGATGCACACGATTTACACGTGACACGTGGCACGTGACACGTTACACACGGGGTCTATTTTCATAGGCTTTGGCTAGGCTAAACCACCTAAAGGCTCGGGTCACGCGAGTACTTACACGGTTAATTGGATTTCACAGTCGGACGCGGTCACTTCGGCCTGGTGGGATTTCGTTCCTAAAAAGAGTAAACTTACACCCGTGGGAATCACCAAGGTAAACGAAGGGTAACATTTGGTGCCTTCGGTGATGGACTTACGCATCGGCATTTTTGAAAGTTATAACAATAATTTGCAAATTGCGACTGAGGATATGAGGACTGGTTACGTGCCGAGTTTAAATTTAAGGCCAGAGGTTGCCAAAGTTGCCAAAGCAACCAGAACTTTTACCCACTCAACCAAAGCAACCAGAACTTTTACCCACTCAACCAAAGCAACCAGAACTTTTACCCACTCAACCAAAGCAACCGGTACCAGAAAAAAACCTGTTAGACATCCATAACGAAGAGAAGTTATCTTTAACTATCGGAGCTATCGGCATAGGCGGCCTCGGTTTTATGTTGTATAAAGTATTAACTTAGAGTTGACGAAAAAGTAAAAGGCATTAAAAAACGCTTGTTCTCCACGTGGAAAACAAGCGTTTAAATTGTTTTGTCTTTTATAAAACGGATTACGTTATTTGTATAAAAGATTCCAGGCAAAGCGCCTAAAGCTTTCAACCCCAGTTTCTTTAACACGTTTGCCTAATTCCATAAATGACGCTTTATCCAATCTGTTACGCCACCTTTACTCGGTGGTTTAGGTTCAAGAGTCGGTTCTGGCGTGATGTTAGGAGTACCGGCAGCCCTGACGCTAGCTACGATACTACTAACAGTGCTACTTACGGCTAAACTGAAAGCCGTTAAAATACTTACGATCGTTACGCCTAGCTCTCAAAATATCGTTCGAATCTTCTCGCGTAATGTCAAATCCGAATTCATGATCTTTTCAATCGTTTTCTGGATGCGATTAATTTGACTCCTTAATTGATCGGTTTTTTATCGATGACTTCTAATCTACCCCGTCTTTCGACTCGTAGGTCGTCCAATTGCCGTTGAAGTTCTGTACGTTCTCCTTCAGATGTTGCTTCTTCCACCTCGGCTTCGAATTGTTGAATTTTTGTGTCTAACGGATCTAATTTACCTTGATTTAAAATTCCTTTTATCGTTTGTAACGATTTATCTAAAGCGACTAGATCTGCTTCTTGGGGCAGTTCTACTTATTCTATGCCCTCGGAATGAAGTTCCGCGAGCTTATGAGCCACTTCTTGCGCTTGCTGTTTTGTTTTGCCAGAAACGTGATCTTGTAAGCCTAAGACGCGTCTTATTGTAGGGGTGACGTTGAGCAGCGGTGTACGCTTAGGCAGAGCATGTAGGGTAAGTCCTCCGGGCAGGTCGGAGTGTGCCCCCACGCGCGTGAGGTGGGTTATGCCAACTTCCCGCCTCCGTGTCGCTGGCCGTGTGCTCTTCGGCCTCACATTTGCAGGTAAAAATTATCTTTTTCTTCCCATCTTTTATTATAAATTAGCTGGTGCACATAAACCGGAGGGTTTCAAGAACTATGCCAATGTCATGATTTTAAATTTACCTCCTTATTAAAGTGTTTTTTTTATCAAAGTAAATCTTACAAGTTCGGGGAGATTGCAACATGGCGCCGTCTATAGCCACCATTATACCTCCCACTATACTTTTACGTTGTCCTGTTGTCCATTCTCGGTTTGTTAAACTAATTTTGGATTGGAAGAATATCATTTTGTATGGTGTATGTTCGCATTCATTGTTGATCCTGTGTATGCCGATGTTTTAGTGAATTCTTCTGCAGTAATCTGTAGTAAGCTTTGTCTACGGTGGATAAACAGCGCCCTCACGATTTAGCGGTGCCTGTAACTCAGATAAATCAGGTTCTGCTCTGAAAAAGTTTATACTAGGAAATTTCATTACAATTTAATTCCTGGTGGAATGGTTTGATAAATTACTTGCAGTGTAGTGTATGGCTTTTATAAGAGTATGCTACCCTGAGGCAAAGTGTCAATTTGGCTTGCTGAATTTAGACTTTACCTAGTCCCCTGGCTCTCAGCTGTGAATTCAAGTTGTATGGCCAGTCTGTTGTTGAACTTTCATTAACAAAAACTCCTTGTGTGTATGTAGTAGGGTTTGTTCCTTGTTTATGCATTGCAAACCTCAACAGCCACATTGTATTGTGTACTTATGAGTTTTCCTTTCCTTTTATTTTCTTTTTCCATTGTTATTTGATTTCCGCCCCCGTGTCGCTGGCCGTGTGCTCTTCGGCCTCACATTTGCAGAATAAATTACAGTCAATCCGAACCCACTATTGTCCATCGACCCATGATCAGTTAGAGTTGTGGATTGCCCCGCCACATTATGAAATCCACATTTGTTCTTTGTCTAATAGTATTTAGGCTACGAAATACTTTACTATTATTTTCTTGGGTTAAAAGAACTTTTTTGCCTTCAAACTTTACGTACAGGCAATCTTTACTATCTAAATTAAAAATATTTGGGTCTTTAATTTATGTTTCGTGACCAGTTTTTTCTTTAATAGCTGCGTAAAAAATCGTACGCTTTAGGTTTGCGTAACAATTGCTTAAGCTCCATTAATATGACTTGTCTTGTCAGTTCCCTTTCGTCTAAAGGATCGACGTCTTTAATTAACGCATTGTGTCGCTTTTCGATCTCTAAACCACCATATATTTCTTCTTCTTTTTCTGGCCCAACGTCAATAGGATGTGTAAAATCAGGGTTTTCTAACGATTTTCTAAATCATTTTGATTTGTATCTTCGTTATCTAGATTTTGCAGAGGTAATTCCTCCGGATCAAATCCTTCAGCCATTTTACTTAAACGATTTAAAAAACAACTTTAAGCGATGGATAAACTCGCGGATAATATACCCTGTGGCACTAACCACACCTGGGTAGCTAACTCACCGCTTGACACCGCAGTCAATTTTAACGCGTCTTCGGCAAACAGCTTGCTCGATAGCATAGCGTGACCTATGGAGATCGCTGAAACTACAGCGCCGTGGTAAACCATATTGGCAATTCCATTTACGTCGATTGATTTAAGGTTACTCATTTTTAATATGAAACATTTTAAAATTTATTCCATATCTAAAATCTCGGGCCGCTCGCTACGCTCTCTTCGTCTTAAGGATGGTGGTTCAACTTTTGTAGGCGTCGACTTATTTTTCCAAATTGAATATTCTGCTTACATTTTTATTTTCCGAAACCGTTTTATAAATTTTATTTTCTGAGCTAGGTGTTTCACTGACTTCGCCTAATCTCATCTTGGCGAGCTGTTGCTTCATCTTTTTATTATGCTCGGCTAATTTCCTACCTTGTTCCACTCATCTCGGGTTTTTGACTTTAGTCACTGTCTGAATTTGAGATTTTACCGGGCTGTTCGCTGGGCTCGCTATGCTTGCTCCTCCGTGGTTGACATCCTCTTTTATAATAAGAGAGCTCTTGTTGAACTGCAAATGTTTAGTGGTAATTAGCATAGCTGCCAATGGTTATAGATAGACTCCATATTTATAACAAATCTCGCTAAGTAGGTGTTCCATGGTTTGACTTATGATCGGTTCGTCGTTTAAATCTTTTGTTAGCGCTTGTTCGGAACTCAAATTGACGTTGAATCCTAAAATATCAACGGGAGTTGCAATTCCAGGTTAACGCCCGTATAGGCTTAGAATTGCATGACCTAGGGTTTTCACGATTTCTTTACCAAAGCGTGCTTCGTATGAATTAAAAAGCTTTTCTTGGTCTTAATCGTACTCGGGTTATGGGTAATGGTTACCTCTCGTCTTTCGCCTTTGATCGCGCGAGGTTCTTTGAGCCTGCGACTCGGGTTTAGTTTTTTCGTGTATTGATGGGACATATTAGTTTTATATTGTACGATTTTTATTTTAGAGGAAAATTTTAAACAGGAAAGAAAACGCAATAAAGGATATGCCGGCTGCGAAAAATAAGTCTTCGTATTCCTTTCTAAATGTTTCACTTTGGATTTCTAAAACCATATCGCCAATGTAATCGATATCGGTACGCACGTTACCCGGCATCTGCTCGATGTTCCTTAGGTCAGCTTGAATTTCTGACAGTTGATCTTTAATTTTGCTTTTCATTTAATTTACTTATTTTAAAAATGGCTAGTGCTTTAATGATGGTTGGAGAAGCTATAGTAAACGCCTTGGCATTCACGGGTTCAAATTTTTTATTTGGTTGTCTAGCTAAAAGTAAAGTCGACGAAGAACGAAAGCGTCACTACCTTGCGTTAGAGCAACTGGCGCAAGCGAAGGAATCCAGGGAGCAAAACCGTGTACACATGCTAGACTTTCTGAACGAACGAATGCAACAACAACGCCCGAGTCAGCATACGTTTGTAAACGTGGACGAAGTGTTACGAGCTTACAGAGAATTGACCGGTAAAAATATAATGCCGTTACTACCAGAGCCTAAATTGTCTGATTTCTACGAGCCTTCCGAGGATCAAAAAATTCGTGAGTTTGTGTGGATTTAGGTGGGACGGCCTTAGCCGGTTTCTTAGCTTATCGATTTGCTTAACTTTATTTTGAAAATGGAACAAGAATTTTCAAAGTTGTTTTACAGCCCGCAAGGCTACTGGCGAGGAGAAAGCACCGTAGATCGTCCACTCGAAAAGACCGGTACGGACAAATCAGTTATTAGGAACTGGTTAAAAAAGCAGGCTATTTGGCAAATATATTTACCGCACATGCGTACGTACCGAGACCTACAATGTAGCAAACCGAGTTTGTCAAACCAAACGAAGCGCATCAAATGGATATATTATATTTACCCTGGTATCGTGTTATAAGAAAAACGTTTAACTACGCTTTGACCGTAGTAGACGTCGGCTCGCATTATAAAGAAGCCGAGCCGTTGACCAGTAAATCCACCGAGCCAGTGAGCGTAGCTAGCAAACAAATTTATAAAAGGTTGCCCTTGACCTGGCCTAAAATTATAATGGTAGACTCGGGATCTGAATTTAAAGGCGAGTTTAAAAAGGTAATGGTTAAACATGGGGTAGACATTCAAGTGGGCGAGCCGGATGTTCACAGGTCACAGGGGATCGTGGAAAGGTTTAACCGTATTCAGCAGAAAGGTTATTTGGTCATCAGTACGCTCAGGAAATGTTAAACGTAGGAGTTCGTAACGTGGAATGGGTAGAACGTTTGCCTCAAGTCGTAAAATCGTTAAACGAGGAAAAATTAGACCGAGTGAAACAAACACCTAGTGCACCTGTTAAAAGTCGGTCACGTGAATTTCCGTAGACGTTTATTAAGTGGAGAAGCGCACCAGTCAATCTAAACGAGTCCGGGGTAAAAAGGTAAAAAACGGGTCCCACTTGATATTATTTATTAAACGGGACAAATAGGAGTTTCGTAAAAGAGGAACTGCAAGTCGTACCCGAGGATACCGAATTACCCCGAGTCTTAACTGTGCAAAAACCGAATTGTGGGATCTTTTCTTTCCCTCGATTTACAATGCCCGTAAACCAACGTATCAATCCCATTTGCTAATATATAGCGCAATGTGTCTAACGGCGAAAGGCTCAATTTATTTTGCGACATCGTAAAGACCTGATGTTTGTTAGACCTAAATACCTGTTGTTTATTAAAATACTGCACCCGTTCAAATAAACAACTTTTATACATCTCGTGAGTGAGGTTCTTTTGGGTCACTACTTTTGTTACCCATTTCGCCTTCTTTAAATTTTGCTCGGTAGTTAAGATCGAGTACATCTTTGGACGTGTACAAACGACCTCTGAAATTGTTTGACCACCAAATTCGTCTTTCATTTTGCCTATTACCTTTTTATTTTTGATGCTGTAAAGTTGATGACCCGGTGGGTAATTGCTGAAGTCAAACAATTTACGATTTTTACTCAGATACCCGTTTAAATCGTCGGTTTGAATCTGAACGAGTAAACTATCCGTATCCGTATAAAGTAAATTTACTTTATCACCAAAATTTGATTTTAGTTCGTTGTATAGGTCGAGCAGGCTTACTCCGCAATAGATCGGCTTATTTAGCTTGGTCTTCACACGATACATTTCCACAAATGAGAGATCACACTCTTTAAACAAAGTGGTTGATTTTTAATTCGGTTTAAAAGTTAATTTTTTATACTTATCTGCGTCCTGTAAGTCCCTCAATAAATGACCGTCCATACGATAACACAGGTTTTCCATAGTCTTGCCAAAAACATAATTATTCATCAATTTGAAGAAATCCTTCTCGAAATCAGACCTGGCCAATTTGCGCAATTCCGTGTTTTTGTCAATGTAGCTTTTCGTCCAAGGCCATGACGCGGTGCACCTCTTTTAACTGAAGGCCGAGCTCCAGGTACTTTTGCAACGTGCGATAATGAACTACGTATTTAGGTTTGGTGCCTAGAGTCGCTACGAGTTTGCCTTCCGAGGTTACTTGCTCTCTGTTGCTAATTAAATTTTGTTGGTAGCTTGAAAACCATTCATTGGGGACTACTAAGTTTTCGGGCGCAAGTGGGAAATCATTGTGTTTGTCGTGTAAGTCTTGCGGATAGTCTAAAGTCACTTCAAACGTGTAACCACTTGTGTCCTTTGGTGGAATTTTATGAATAAACTCGGGAGTAAATTTTTCTAAGTTTTTTAGCCACCGAGACTCACCCACGGGTAACGATTGACTCATGGCCCAGCCGTACAAATTGTTGGCGTCCAGGTGTATGATGAGCAACTCCGGTTGATTTGGGTCGTAGTCAGGTAAACTCGTATCGTTCGCCTTTGCATATCACTTTGCACCAACACTCGAGATACCACTTCTTTTTGCCCTTTCAAAGAAGAAGCGCTTGTCTATGTCTGTCCGTAGTTCCAGTTTAAAACCCGTGTGCTTCAAAAGAGCGTCCCACGACAGGCCCGGTGACGTGTAATAGTTAGCTGGGCCAAGGCCGTAGTTCTGTTTACAGACGTTACGGAAGTTCTGAAATACACCCGTGAACAGTTTTTAACCAACCGATCTAGCGAAGCCGCCATAAAATGAAAGGAGTCCAAGAACCTGATTTGACCAAAGGAAAGGGAAATGTAGTTCTCAGTATTTTTAGCGATTAATTTTGTTTCTTTCCCGTTAAAATCGTGAGCGCCCTGCATGATTAAGTGCGCGTCATATTTCTCCAAATTGTGTAAAATAACCGGAATGGGTGTTTGATTCGGAACGACTCTTAACTTGAGATTACAACTGGCGTGCACGGGGCCTCGGTACTTCCCCTTCACGTGACAGTGATCTCTGACCTTTCTAAATTTGTTGATGGGCTTTGTACACGTCATGCATTTCAAGTCTCTGAACCCAGCTTCGTTTGCAGAACTGCAAGCAGCTTTTTCATCGTTTGTTTTTGGTTCATTTGGAATTGGACACTGACACTGAGATTTGTTTGTCTTGACGATAAGCTTTTCACAGACCCAACAGCGATTACAATTTTTGTAGATTCGTCAGAAAGCTACTGCACAAATTTAACTGCCGCGTCTTGGCCTCTATAAATCTCGCGTGAAGTGCAAATCAAATCGCATCTAACGACCGCGTATGAGTACCTGCAAGGCTTATGGATTTGTGTTTTGGCCGTGTTTGTATCTGTTGGCGGTAATTTTTCTAAAACCGACTCAAAATCAGCGTAAATGACAAAAGGTGCGTCTTGCTTATTTTTATAATTTCCAACTTGAGAATATTTTCGCCTTTGGCGGGTAATTCGACCTTAGACGCCGCTGCGTCAATTCTTTGACAGTCCTCTTGATGTTGAGCGAGTCTCTCTTTCTTTTGAAAATGTGACAGGCATTTGAAGCACCGAAATAATTTACTGGTATGTTTTGTAGCACCCCGCATCAATCTAGAGAAGTGTTTAATCCAACAATAATGGCTCTTTTCGTCTTCGGTAAAATAGAGTAAATTAATGGGTTCTTCTGCTCGCTTACTTTTGTAAAGCACGAAAATGCCTTCTTTCCCGGTATACCCAAATATATTGATAGCCAAATTATTTTGTGATTCAATACGTGGGATCTGAGATATGGGTGTTTGAAAGTCAACATTTTCTTTTGTTTAAGTCGTGGTGCGATCCTGGTGTATTTTATAATTCGGATTAATTTCTAATGACGTTTGACATTGTTTGAGTACAATTTCAAAGCAGATTGCAACGACCAACGGATGCATTCTTGGTCATTTTTATTTTGGACGTTAATTAATGCCGTTTTAACCGCCAAATATTTTGGGAGTGGAATATAAGTCGCGCTAACCAGGTTGTATTTAGCCACAATGATGTAGAAAGCTTTTACTTTATCAAACACCCAGCCAGAACCACGTTGCTCGCAAGCTTCCACGTCTTCTTTTTGTTGTTCAATTTGATGACAAAACGCTTCTTTAATTCCTTTTTTAGAAAAGACCGCGTTATTTTGGGTAGTAAACGTGAAAACGCCGGTTTCAGTCTCAGCCCCCGGCTTTTCCATTTTAAATTGAATCTTGATGGCCGTTTGTAATTTTAACCACCCAATTGCCTGAAACTCGGCGAGTGCTTTGGCTTCGATATCCTTTCTGTAAAACTCAAAAAAGTAAATTAAGTCTTCTCGTAAAACTTCGGTATCAACTTCCAATTTCTGTAATTGTCTCTAAAGTGCCTAATTCTACGGATGTCCACTTTCGTAATCACCTGTGGATCAATATACGCTTTCATCGCGGTGATCAAATCCTTTCGTTATATTTTTCCTTTTGCGGCAGTAGCCGTAAATTCAATGTCGTTATTTTGGGCTACTTTTAAAAGCTGGCTAAACGACTGACGAGTTAGATTTTTAAATTGTCGTTGACTCTCTTGAATCGCTTTTACGAGTTCCGATTTTTTATGTTTTTTACGCTTTGGTGTCGGTAACGAGATATCATATCGTTTAACAAAATCTGCCAGGAATGATTTTCTTAATTGTCTAAAGCCTGATAAAACAAGTTGGCGTCTTGGTTTGGTTTTTTTATTCATTCCTATTTTATATACAGGTTTGTTATACAGTCTAATTTTTCCCTGAAGACCCAGACCAAAAGCGTAACCACAGAAGTAGGGAACGGTATTTAATAGACACGCCCCACCTTCAATCATCGGCCCTTTTCGCGGCCCTTAAGTCACGGCAAAATTGGAACGTAGGTTTTATAAGGGCAAGATTGTTTTAGTTGGTTTTCGGATTGCCAGAGGGGATGACCAATTTTAAAAATTTTTAAAAGTGGGTCGCAGGGGTCTGGAGTGTTTCGATTCTGCTGTGGTTTAGTTTTGGTATTTTTTGTAAACTGGGGGACGATGACTGAAGGTAGGGTGGGTCTAGTAAATACTGTTCCCTACTACTACGCGTGTGCAACCAGCATTCGGTTGGCTCGGTTCTCACGAACAAGTCCCGCGTGCAGAAGGAACGGCTCGCACGTGCGTGTGTGCAAGGCTGAGCAGCGCTGCGTATAAAGTCGGCGAAGAAGTGCCGTGAGGATTAATGAACTTACGAGCGCTGTGAAAGATTTAGTGCCGTGTAATTCTTTTGACGTATATGTGATAGAGACACCCAAGTGATTTCCGAAATAAATGAGATAATTTTGAGAAGCTGTTTCCTCAGATACTTTTCTTCATGGTCCGTCATTCATTCATGCGTGACCTTGCCCATTTTTATTAAATTGGCTGTTTCTTCTTTCTTTTGTGGCGAAACCTTCCTGGTGACCCTGGACTGCCTCAGCTCAACCCCTCCCCGACCCTTTGACCCCGCATAATTAGGAAAGTTGTTTTGCACTTTGAATTTCTCCCCCTCTCCCTCGCTCGTCCCCGCCCTTCTCCCATCGGCTGACTGTGACTGATACTATAGACAGCAGGCAAGACAGTCGGGAAATATATGGTGAGTATGTACGCCAGGTTCTCATCATTCTCTGAGTAAACGGACCCCCTGACACGTTCATACGTCATACATTCTGGGTTCTAGAGAATGGGTCAGCTCGATTTGTTGTTCATGGGTCGGCCGCTCGAACGCCGGGAAAAAAACATGCAACAACATTCAACATGGCGGCGTCCATGTATGTTATTCGAGAGTTAAGGTTTGGATGGGTTGAATTCTTTTCTATATAAACAGGGACATTCATTTCTGTGTCTGGGAAAATAATTAATGTTAATGTCTACATGGTCTATGGCTTTGGAAGCCACCTCTCTACTTGTGCAACTGTTCAAAAATCAAAATCTAACGAGTTTTTCCTTGTGTTCCTGTAAAACCCTGACGAGGGGGTGGTGTGTGGTCCTGTTCCGAGAACAGTGTTCTTGAGTCGTGTTCCCGCCGTTCGAGCGCGAGAACAAGAAACCCGTGTCAAGAACAGGCCGCCCGAACTCGACCTTTGTGACTGGACACCCGACTTATATACAGTAATCAATGTGGCTGGTTTATTCATCAACATCTGAACTTCGCTCAGAGCAGCAAACACCACAATTAATTGTGAGCATCCGGTGCCGGATCAGGGACTTGAGCAAGTCTACGGGGCTTATGCACAAGGCGGAGCCTATGCGCCGCGCTTGCTTAACACGCAGCTTATTATGTGTATAACGTCTGCCCCTTGTTACTGGGCAGAGCGCCATCTATAACTTCGCGCCACGCCGAGTGACTAGCGCCATCTGTCATGCTCAATACTAACAAATAAATTCCACTTGTTTCTAATTATTTGTATTTGAAGGGTTTTTAAGGTAAGTACTTTTCGAGACACATGTATTAGGGGACGTACGTGGACTGCTTTCCGTCTCTAACTTGTTGCTCATACTCGTTGTTCGTGGGTCGGCCGCTCGAACGCCGGGAACAAACAACCGGTTATCGCAAGCAACATGCAACATGGCGGCGTCCGTATATACGTTATTCGAGAGTTAAGGTTTGGATGGGCTGAATTCTTTTCTATATAAACAGGAACATTCATTTCTGTGTTACGGAAAGAAATTAATGTTAATTTTGAAAAACTTCCCATTGTCTACATGGTCTATGGATTTGGGAGCCATCTTTCTACTTTTTGCAGCTGTTCAAGAATCAAAATCTCACGAGTTTTTCCGTGTGTTCCTGTAAAACCCTGACGAGGAGGTGGTGTGTGATCCTGTTCCGAGAACAGTGTTCTTAAGTCGTGTTCCTGCTGTTCGAGCGCGAGAACAAGAAACCTGTGTCAAGACCAGGCCGCCCGAACTCGACCTTGGAGTCGGGTTCGTGTGCACGGAGCCCAAATGTAAATTAGACTCACACTCTTTGTCATTTTGTGTGCGTTTTAGAATTTTATCGTAATCACTTACTTCTCTGATTATTGATGATAAAATGAATATGAACGCAACACGGTGTATCTTTTAAGTTCAGTACCTTCACACGCTGTATCAGCTCTACCACTCACTATTACTATTAACTCTAAGTCTAATTATTGACTCAAGCTCCTGCATCTTTGATCAGTGATTTCATTTCAAAATGAAATTTACATGAGTTTCAAATAACACAATTCAAGCTGTTGTGTTTAATTAAAATGTAAAAACATTTTATAGTAATTGATATTAGATGTTTGGTATAAATATTACAAACGGTTGCTGCTCTTTTGTTTGATGTTGCAATACAATGCCGAAGAATTTATAGCATTCAATCTTGAGGTAGTTAATACATTCCAAAAATATTCGTGGAGCAGGATAGTTATTTTAGCGAGTTTTGGAGCGGCAAACTCACACGAGAATAATTTGAAAAAAATCCAGAAAATTGCAGTTCCAAAATCGCGCTTACTTTAATTTACATTTATATTTGATGTTATTATTCAAAAAGAATTCCTAAAAGTCTGCTTGATGACAATCCTTTTGCATTTAGGGATGATTTGTGGAATATCGTGCCTCCGAGATAAACCTTTTAGAGCTAATTATCAAATCTATCAGATTTTAGAACTTGATGAATTAACCTTATATCTCACTCCTTCTTAAAATGGTCGCCTCTGCCAAAACGACACAGGCTCCGACAACAGAAATAGCAAACAGACACGTTGATCATGATAACCGAGGCCAGAACCAGACCAATGAAAAGGTAAACATCTAGGAGATTCCTCTGAACGTAATTGAGATCCATGACTGCTGGTCGTAAATGGTCGCCGCCAAACCTGGTGACGTGAAGGATCCAGCGAGCCACTTTGTCTGCCGGTCTGTCATCGTTCTGAAGGTCGCGCAGGATCTTAGAGACACGCTGTGCATTTTCGCGGAATCTGAAAATAAATCAATATGCTGCATCATTTTCATCGTACAAAATATCCACTTAGTGCGTTGACGAATCTGTAAATGGAAAGTTACTGTCAACACATAACATAAGCGCCATTTTGGTACCTATTAGACCCCTGCCCTCTCATAGCTGCCGGAAGTCAGAATGGACAGGTTTTATGTCGTCACCAAAAATTAAAGGATATGTCATTGTGATAAATTTTCTTAGAATCCTGAACGGAAACTGAAATCTTTTTGGAGTTAAGTGAATTGCGTTACAGGGCGCTGGTTCTTGCAATCAATTAATTTTAGCCGAATGTGCATATTATATAATATAATATATAATATTCATTACATCGTCGTGTAAATCAGGAAAAATGCTCGTTAATTGTGAAGCTGATTAAACTGAAAGAATTAGGGATATATTTTCACTTCTCCTAGTGACGAAAGGGCAGAGCAGCGAATCATCCCGATGACTATTCATGAACCGTGCATACCAAAGTGTTATTGTGAACTTCCCCGGCCGGTTTATCACCTGGGAAGGTAGAGTCCTAGCTGTAATCTTACCCAGGCTCGGTCATGACTCTGCAAATGGCCCGGCTCAAAGTCTCCGATTTGAGACCACTGATGTCCAACTTGAGACCGGCGCCTTGTGCCTCTACGCGGACCACGTTATCCATCTGGTCCTCCCAAAGTGGTATACCCACCATAGGCACACCTTCCCACATGGCTTCATACGTGCTGAAAGCACCACCATGGACGACGTACACACGGACATTGACGTGGTCTGTTGAAAAAACAAACGAGTATGGCGTGCAACTTTGATTGTACTCCGGCATAGAAATATCTGTATTAAAAATACAGATAACTAAAGCTTTGATAAAAAAAAATTATTTGATATAACACGATGTTCAAAAGCTGTCGAACTTCCTTGATCGCCTGGAATCCTGCTTCTGCGTAATTAAATTAACGTGTTTTAGATGGGATACGGTTGAGTAATATGTACAATAAAGGAGTCCCTTTAGGCCCACATACAATGAGTCGGGCACTCTTTTTAAGATAAGGTCATTTTCGTATTATACATTTACATCTGGGAACCAGACAAATGAGATGGTCTTATTATGTCCCGTGTACATCTAAAAGCTGGAAACGCTTTTATAGTGAGGGGGCCAGTCTATTTCAGTGTCATTTCAGCGGCGGTATGTTCCTACAAGCACGTGTGCGTGTATCATTTCTAGAGAAAAAGGATGGGGAAACATACTCGTCGCTGCACCACTTTTGGAGCGAGTCCCTGACCAGAAAACGTAGACTTGGGGAGGGGGGCTGACAGAGATATCTCTATTCCTAACAGAAATATCTCTGTTTCTAAGATATCTCATTCGGTGTGCATGGCTCGCAGTTTTCGGCAGTGCACATATGCGCAATTCTTCACGGTAACTTGGACGCATGAGGTATGCTCAGAATTTTGTAGGTAGGAATGGCGGATTTTAAAAGACTGGTTTTCTGGCACTTCGTCTCTTGTGAATGCTATTCGGCCGTGCTCGCCAGGGCATGTTACATGCAAGGTACACCGGCCAAAACAGTAAAACTGGCCTTGGGGCAGGACTAGTTCTAGAGTCGCGCTGCACCAAATAGAAAAAGAGCAATTCGGTCGACCCAATTAATTTTTGGTTTCAGATAGACAACTTAATACACTGGAGACTGAAGTTAAAAAGCAAACAAACGAACACAAGATCTTAGCAACAAGTAGGCATTGCGCAACACCTGTGTTTGTTTTCTGATCAACTGTGCCTTGTTCTTGAACCAAAATTACAAATTATGCTCTGACAAATTTTACTTTGCCTTGATAAAGTTAATTTGAAGGTGTAGGGGCTTCCTACAAAATCTATAGACAAGTCTCATTCACCGAACAGTTAGTGTCATCATCCAACCTAAATCGAGTTCCGCCTTAACACTAAACTTGAAATCAAGCCGTAAGTTCATCGTGTTTGTCGTCCATACGCTGCGTCATTTTACAATTTGTGCGAAGCCCATTCACTGTTGCCGGCGATCCATCCAGCATACCACACCGATTTTGCCCTTCCTCAGGGGCTGTTCAGTACCGGGTTACGGTGCACGTCGGCCCAGGACTCTTGTGCCTGCTGTTACAGAGCAACTGGCGCATGAATTAAATGTAGTTGTTTTTCCGATAATGTTTTTACTGTGTTCCAATCATTGTTTTTATTCTGAGTATATATCAATCTACCCCAAAGGCAATGGAATCGTCTAAAAGTTAAAAGTTTTAGCCAATCATTTGTTTGTCATTCCCGCGTAGACGTAATTCTGCCATTCGTTCGCGAAGTGGGAAAACTCCTTCCCGTCTTACGCAACGGTGTTTTGTTCAGGCCGTGGTAGTTGTCAAAACGCCCATCGTATTATTGTGAATCAAATCGATGAAAAATAGGTGGCATTGTACAATCGGACACAATTAGAATCTTTGGGTGCATGTTGGATTTTTCTTATGTGAGAGAGAGATAGAGAGTCAGAAGTCATTTTTGACTTGCTGGAGAAAGACAGAGGTTGGGAGAGTGACTGTGTGATGCAACACCGGTTTTGACTCCCTAGCATCAGAAATCTGAGCCAGCAGATTTAGCTTTGTTGTGGATCTGTTTTGACCACTTTGGAAAAGGGCGGGAAAATCTGTTTCCATGAGAATGAGGCAAACTATGGCCTATTAACGACACATGGCAACAGTTCAACTCCCAAGGCAGTTGTTCAGCAAATTACCGTAAGTGTTGTAAAAGCCTGCAGATGATAAAGTTTTGTCGTAATTGTAGTAGTAAGACTATTAAGCTGATCCTGGAGATCGAGGCTGATGATTTTGGAGAAGATCAGAAATTTACATGAAAATAAGGATAGTGATATACGATTTGTGGTAATTTGGAATTGTGGAGATCGAGATTGGCAAGGAAACAAATTGGAGCATGATTTCTTTAAAGCTGTTAAGGTGTTGGTTTTATATTTATTGCTGATGGCCTTATGTTGAGACTGGTCCCACTGACTCTACCAATGACTGCTAAGAAACGTAGACTGAACTTGCTCTACTTGACCGAGCTTTGGGCTGATCTACTGCAGTTTTGTT